>NC_058374.1:21395192-21701346 GCF_018350175.1 Felis catus | reverse complement strand
AATTTTTCACGCTATCGCCTGAGGGCGGTTAAGTGGCGATCCTGGGGTCACAGATGAGACGGGCGGCAGCAGGCGTCCCCTTGAGCCCACCACCTTCCCTCTTCAGTCGCCTCTTGGGTCCCGCACTCACAAGTAATTGGTTTCCAGCTCACCTAATTAGTCTCATCACACTTTGTCAAGTGAAACCGGCTGTATCGTAACTCACAAAAGAATCTGCCTCTGACTGCAGCCCCAAGGAATAAGGAATAACGGTGCCCTGCGAGTTTAGGCACCTAGAGGCAAGGAGGAACAATCACCTTGAACCACAAATGATCTGGATCATTTGGCAGAAGGAAAGGCAGCTTCCTCTCACCGGTGAGATCTGGAAGAGTTTTCATCTGAGAAGGGGAATCGGATAGCTCGAGAATGGGGACTCAAGGCATGCCGGGAAACAGGGGGAGAGGCTAATCCGTGCTTTGAATCGAGTGACTCTGCAGACAGATTTTGGTGCCACACCTAAGTGCCCTGACAAACAGTGGCATTTCACTGTTACCCAGGAAAGCCCTGGAACCAAACAGGACCCTCCTCCCGGGCGACAGGCTCAAGTTTGATTTTCCTCTACGTTTCTGGTTTCTTTTATAAACACAAATTGCAACCCAGGCTCTCATTAATTTGTTCTGAAAACAGATCATTCCTGATCAGCTATAAAATAATTATTGTCCGTCTTGTTAGATTACTGCCCTCCACTCTTCTATGTTTTATGTGTCCAGGATTTCCTATTTTTCACTGCATTTGCTTCTTTTCATTCCTTATAGTACATGCATGAGCAATACAGAAATCTGACTTTAATTAGGCATCTGCTCGAAAGCCACATCTTGAGTATTTCAGCGAGAACTGTTTTCATTGTGAATAATTCTCACTGAGAGAAGAGTCTTTCTTGATCTAACTTGAATCTCCTTGATCTAAATTAAAACCATGTCTGCCCGTTTTAGCATGAGGAGAAACATTTATTCCTCCTACTTTAATTCCAATTTGGCCCAGGCAGGATGGGACATCTGCCTATACCCCATCAAGGCATGTGGGGGAAAACCTGACGTCCTTGATATCCAATAGGCCACGTTTCACCCATGAAGAGTCACTATGGTGTCTTACTCAAACCATTCTTTCCTGCATGAATGAGAAGAGCCAACATTCCCCTCTGTTTCCTGTCCCCTGAGTGTCCCAACATCCGCTAACACCCATCCCGGACCCATCTCTCCAAGGAGACCCTAAGGCCTGGAAATCTTCAAAGAAAGAAGACACGAACCTGACTTTGACCCTAGGTGGGACTCTCTCATTCTCTAACACGGTTTTCCTGGGTTAGGGGTGGAGAAGCAGGGGAGGAGAGAGAGGTTGATCTGGCTGTTTTAATAAGTGTGCCTGTTGGTCTCTATGAGCTAGGTCTTAATTGAGCGCATCTGCTAAAGGCTCAGGTCTCAGGCCCTGCTATTGTCTGAATGTTTGCGTTCCCCCCGAAATTCTTATGTGGAAATCCTGATGCCCAATGTGATGGTATTAGGAGGTGGGGGTCTTCGCGAGGTGATTGGGTCGTGAGCCCTTGTGAATGGGGTTAGTGCTCTAAAGAGACCCCACAGAGCTCGCCTGTCCCTTCTACCATGTGACACTAAAATGAGAAGTCTAAACCTGGAAAAGGGTCCTCACCCAACCAGGCAGGCATCCTGATCTTGGACTTCCAGCCCCAAGAACTCTGAGAAATACATTTCTGTTGTTTGTAGGCCACCTGATGTGTGATACGTTTGTTCTATAGCAGCCTGAATGGACTAAGACCTCAACATCTAATATCTGCATATTCTCTAAAGAGGCTATGGTTTTTACAATTGTTTTACACGCCAGATAAGGGCTGGTGGGGTTGTTGGCCCAGAACTTGGAGGTCTCTGTCCTCAAGAAGTTTTCCATTTCATCTCCATCGATTAAATGACTCAGGGTATGTAACTATTCCTGGTAGGTCTTGTTTTATAAGATACTAATAATTGTAGAGCTTCCCTTCTGGATAGTTCTCTGTTCTCAAATGCGATTCTGAGAGTGTTCACAGCACCTGCGAAGGTCTCATCGAAATGCAGTCCTCCTTCTTGATCTTGCAGAGTCAAAACTTTGCATCTGTGCTAACCTTGGAAACCGTGAGCAGCTCTCCCTGATTCAGCCACGTATGTGGCATGGATTTTAGCCCTCAGCCATCGTTTCTTGCTATTTAAAGAACAGCTTACAAGTCAGGGAGTCAAATTACTCAAGAGGTGTGATTAAAAGGTCATTGGCTGGTTCAAACCTTGGTGCCGAACAGAATTTTCATTATTACACTACCTCCAGATTTTTTTCTTCCAATTTTTGGTAAAAAACGGCTTGAGGTTATGTTTCATAACATATTGCAGCACCAACCTGCTCCAGCCTCCTGAATCCTTTTTAAAAATTTTGATTTGTTACATCTATGAATTGACCATTGAGCGGTGTTCTTTCAGGCTGAACTCATAGAGTGTTTAGAAAGGGTGTAGATAAACTCTTTTTCTCTCTCAAAGGCAATTGGCAATTACCCAACAAATCCTTCAAGGGACTCACGAATAAGATTCATGTTGTTTTCTTATTTGAAAGAGAACACATACTGCTCGCATAGTATTGAAATTAAGAAGAAAACATAGCATTCTATTGAATAAAAACAACAAATAATGAAAATGTATGCATTGGTTCTGGTATAATGGTTCTGGTCTGTATTATGTATGCATTGTAAATGTATGCATTGGTTCTGGTATTATTGGTTCTGGTCTGTATTATGGACCAGTTAGAAGACCCACAGAGCGGGGTGCCTGGGTGGCTCAGTCAGTTGAGTGACTCTTGATTTCGGCTCAGGTCATGATCCCGGGGATGAGGTGTTGAGTTCCATGTTAGGCTCCGTGCTAAATGTGAAGCCTGCTTTGGATTCTCTCTCTCTCTCTCTCTCTCTCTCTCTCTCTCTCCTTCTGCCCCCTCCCCCACTCGGGCTCTCTCTCACTCTCTTTCTAAAATAAAATACATGTTTTAAAAAATAAAAAGAAGACCCAGAGAGAGAAGACAAATAGAAAAAGATTTCAAAAAATTAGAAAACCAGAGAGAGACAGAGTTACAGGAAAAAACAAAACAAAAAATACCATACGGACACAAGGAAAAGCAAGAGATGGGAGTTCAGACAAATCAGGAGCGGAAGCTTTAAATAGTAACAGCCAACAATGGCTTTCTAATGTGTTGCCATTAAACAATGACACCTTTTCACAACTGGAACACAAATGAAGGAATTATCTTCGGGAACTTTACTCTCACAGCAGACACTGGAGGTAGAACTTGAGGACCAGTGTTCTCCCCGCCTTGCTTTAAAGAGAGAGATGTCAGAAAATAGAACTGAATGTGTGGTATTTAGAGATTGACGGACGATCAAAAGGCTGTAGGAAACTCACAATGGAGACACAACGGAGTCTGAGCCGGTCCTCCCCATCCTGCAGCGCCCTCCCCACTTTACCCTGCTTCTCTCACAGAGTGCTCCAGGAGCCCACAGGCCCCCCTTTCTTAGACATCGGTGAAGCTGAGATACAATGAGGCATGGAAGGTGCTGGAGCCAGTTCATGCTGGCTGGTGAGAACCAATGATTACATTTGCGGGAGTTCTGCAAACTGGCTGTTAAACGTAATCATCGCAAAAATGAAATTCTACCAATGTGCCATAAATAAACTATATTCAAAGCAACGGGAAGAAATACTCAAAACTCACCATTTCCTAGTTATTTTGCTACCTTTTAGTTTTACCTACGACATCACAATATTTGCCTTTATTTAACCTTTATGATGGGACTACTATAAGGGCATATGTACCTCTTTCCCACTCCGTGTTAGAGGAAGTCATACTGCTGGCTTAAAATCAGCCATGTCGGGAATATTTGCACCCTGGAAATCAGCAAATGCTACAAATCAGGGCTTTTTATTTTTTAGAGAACTAGCTGTTGAACGTTGACCAGCACATCACTGGATAGAGGGGAAAGTCAGATGCCATCACCAGATTTCCCAGAGAAGAATAAAATTCTGGAACTACTTGAAAGCAATGGAGTGGTCAAGTCTGACCCTTAACCGACTGCGCCACCCAGGCGCCCCTGTATGACGTATTTTAAAGGGTACCATGAAAACCCCTTTGCTGCCCAAATACTCCTCACTTCCCTGAAGCACAGGATACATGTTTAATAATTTTGAGTGGACCTTTTATGAAAGAAAGTTCTATTGGCTAAGATCTATCTTGGCTAAGCCCAGTCCCAAGAAAATGACCTATGGTCTAGGCAAAAAAGGGGCAAAAACCAGGTAAGGAGTATCAGAAGCAGAAAGAAAAACTTTGAAAAGAGATGTGAGGAGATTTTTTGAAGGCAAACTCTGATTATTTTTTTAAGTGTTTTTTTAGTAATCTCTACACCCAACGTGGGGTTCGAACCCACAACCCTGAGATCAAGAGTCACGTGCTCTTCTGACCGAGCCAGCCAGGCATGCCTGATTCTTTTTAAATTTAGCTAAAGATCGTTTTTTTTTTAATATATATATTTTTAATGTTTATTTATTTTTGACAGAGACAGAGCGTGAGCAGAGTAGAGGCAGAGAGAGAGAGAGGGAGACACAGAATCCGAAGTAGGCTCCAGGCTCTGAGCGGTCAGCACAGAGCCCGACACGGGGCTCAAACTCACCAACCGGGAGATCACGACCCGAGAAGTCGGAGGCTTAACCGCCTGAGCCACCCAGGCACCCCTAGCTAAAGATCGTTTAAAAACTAACAGACTGTGGGGGCGCCTGGGTGGCTCAGTCAGTTAAGCGTCCGACTTCAGCTCAGGTCACGATCTCGCAGCCCGGAGTTCGAGCCCCACGTCGGGCTCTGTGCTGACCGCTCGGAGCCTGGAGCCTGTTTCAGATTCTGTGTCTCCCTCTCTCTCTGACCCTCCCCCGTTCATGCTCTGTCTCTGTCTCAAAAATAAATAAACGTTAAAAAAAAAATTAAAAAAAAAAAACTAACAGACTGTGAACTGAGATGGATTTTCTGGTTGGTGACTTGACACCCACCATGTCCCCAGTGTGCCATGTGGAAGCTAACTGGGATTAGGGCCGTCATGAAGCGAACTCTGGTTCCCAAGAGGCTGCAGTTCTGTCCAGCTATGCTGTAAGGCACTGAAATACCATTGTATTTGTGTCCAGTTGCGTGTTAGGGCACCTCAGGAAGACCTGGCCTTTATCCCACTCTTGGTGTAAGTGCTGAGTTCAGCAATGGTGGCTTGCAGGTCTAGGATTGCCTCTTTGCAACCACCGTGGCTCTCCTTTCAAAATGAAAACACCAAGTTGAGACCCATATTTTCTCCTTTTAAAAGTCTTTAGATTTCTCGGGGCGCCTGGGTGGCTCAGTCGGTTGAGCATCCGACTCTTGATTTCAGCTCGGGTTATGGTCTCACAGTTCATGAGTTTGAGCCCCCTGAGGCAGGCTCTGTGCTGACAGTGTGGAGTCTGCTTGGGATTCTCAATCTCCCTCTGTCTTTCTGCCCCTCTCCCACTCACAGCTATGCGAGTGTCTTCTCTCTCTCTCTCTGACTCTCTCTCTTTTTTTTTTTTAATTTTTTTTAATGTTTATTTATTTTTGAGACAGAGAGAGACAGAGCATGAACAGGGGAGGAGCAGAGAGAGAGGGAGACACAGAATCCGAAACAGGCTCCAGGCTCTGAGCTGTCAACACAGAGCCCGACGCAGGGCTCGAACTCACAGACCGTGAGATCATAACCTGGCTGAAGTTGGACGCTTAACCGACCGAGCCACCCAGGCGCCCCTGACTCTCTCTCAAAGTAAACAAATAAACTTTAAAAATCTTTAGATTCTTGAATTCTCTTCTGATTTCTCAAAATCTGAAGTTAATGACCCTACCCTAACTATAGTCAACTTCCCGAGTATCTACCATTTATAAGAGGTACTTCCTTCCATAAACTAATTTCACTTCCTGTCCTCCCTTCAAAAAGAATGTAAACTCAAGTTTCTGATGAAATCAACCTTTATGTTTAAAGATTGAGGGTGAAAAGTTCTTTCCTTAATAATGTCATCTGTATCATTTCTTTCCCTACTAAGAAAGGGGAGGGGCGCCTGGGTGGCGCAGTCGGTTAAGCGTCCAACTTCAGCCAGGTCATGATCTCGCGGTCTGTGAGTTCGAGCCCCGCGTCGGGCTCTGGGCTGATGGCTCAGAGCCTGGAGCCTGTTTCCGATTCTGTGTCTCCCTCTCTCTCTGCCCCTCCCCCGTTCATGCTCTGTCTCTCTCTGTCCCAAAAATAAATAAACGTTGAAAAAAAATTAAAAAAAAAGAAAAAGAAAAAGAAAGGGGAAACAATTTAGTGGGCTTTTTTTCTTTTTTGGTCACATTTACTCTGAATTCATCATAATTCAACAAGGAATAGTCTGACTTACCTTTGAACTACTTACAAAGAAAGGGCTACATAAGTAAAAAATAAGCAAGATTATAAGCACAACAACTAGCCTACCTAAGCTATGAACTTTCAGCAACTTTATGAGAATACATTTGCTTGCCAATGAATGTTAAAAAATATAAATACATCACTAGTGGGAATGTAAAATAATACAAGCACTTTGGAAGGCAGTTCATCAGTTTCTTATGTTTTCCAATGACTTGTGTCCATGACTTGTACACATGTTCACAGCAGCATTATTAATGAGAAGCAAAAAGCTGGAAACACCCCAAAAGTTCATCAGCTGGTGAGTGGGTAAATAGGTTGCGGTATATCCATTCAATCTGCCAATAAAAAGAAAAGAACTGCTAATACATTCAACAGCGCAAATGAGTCTCAACAGCATCACTCTAAGTGAAAGGAACCAGACACTAAGACTACATATTGTGTGATTCCATTGATATGAAATTCATAGAAGGGATAAAACTATAGAGACAGAATATAGATCAGTGGTTACTGGGGATGAGGTGGGAGTGGGGACCATCAGCAAATGGGTGTGAGAGAAACTGGTGGGATGATGGCAGTGTTCTAAAGCTGGACTGTGGTGATGATGATTGCACGTCTGTATAAATTTATTTACACTTATCTAGATGCCACTTAAAATGGGTGACTTTTAGGGTCACCTGGTGGCTCAGTTAGTTGAACATCCAACTCCTGATTTCAGCTCAGGTCATGATCCCAGGGCTGTGGGATTGAGCCCCACATTGGGCTCTACACTGAATGTGGAGCCTGCTTGAGATTCTCTCTCTCTCCCTCTGCCCCTCTCCCCCACTGTGCCTTCTCTCTAAAATTAAACAAAAAAAAAATTTTTTTAATGGGTGAATTTTATACCATGTAAATTATGCCTCAATAAACCTGCTTTTTATTTTTTATTTTTTTTAACTTCTTTAATGTTTATTTTTGAAAGAGAGAGAGAGAGAGAAGAGTGTGAGCAGGGGAGGGGCTGAGAGAGAGGGAGACACAAAATCCGAAGCAGGCTCCAGGCTGTGAGCGGTCAGCACAGAGCCGGATGCGGGGCCCAAACTCATAAACAGTGAGATCATGACCTGAGCAGAAATTGAATGCTTACCAGCCTGAAACACCCAGCTGCCCCAGTAGAGCTGCGTTTTAAAAGAAAAAAAAAAAACCATAGTAGCAGGAAAAATAAGAAAATCTCTATTTGCTTTTACAAAAAGAAACACAGAAAGAATAAACCAGAAAACCATGAAGCTGGTTAACTCTAAGGGGAATGTAGTGGAAATGCCCCAATCTAAAAGAGAGAGCAAACTGAAACAAAGCAGCCTGGTTAGATTTCAAATGAATAGGATAACAACACAGAAAGAAAATAGAAAAAAGGAAGGACAAGCCAGGCAATGCACAAACACAGTATTTGACTATATGTAACACCCTCGGTTTGTGGTGGGGTAAGAGGGCACGGAGGACATTACAGTTCAATCCTGTACTCTTTCCAGTAGGTTTGTTTTGTATAGAGGCAAGGAGGAAGCAATTCTGAGGTTATTTTAGATCATGCAATTGAGCAAATAAGTAAATATGTTGTTTGGGGGATCCAAGGTTCTCACCGAAAAAAACCCCAAAAGCCACGTGCAAATAAATATGGAAGAGAAGAAGGCAAGAAGAAACCTCATAGGGATAAATGAAATTGAAATCATGAATTCATTATTTCCAAAAAATGTGTCCTCGTGAATATGTACTTATGTATATACAAAAATGTCCATGGATATTTGTACGTGTATATGTACATGTATAAATATCCATTGACTTTCTTGTTCACCCAGCTGAAAAGTACAAGGAACAAAGATTCTCTGGGAACAATGAGCATACCTCCCACCCAGATCTTGGTTTCTGATACCTTCTCTCATCAGAAGGAACCGAAGGTCTTCCTAGAAATGGCTGAATTCAGGGCTGGGGCAGGTAGATACAACAAAAGCCTGGAAAATCTTTTTATCCCAGAGATTAAGGAAGTACTCAACATGATGAAGGGGGTGGACATCACATATCACAGGGTTGTAGGAGCACCTGGGGGCTCCACCGGCCAAACCTGGGACAGTTAGAGCACCGAAATAATTAAATACAATAGTGAATTATAAATTACTGAAAAAATAGGTATTTGGGAGTCGATACCTGTGATAAATATATAAATAGCTGGTGGGTTCCCACTTAAAGTGGAATACTAAGTGCCAAATGATCAATAAAAATGGAGTTAAATGCTTAACCAACTGAGAGTTGGAAAATGACCATTTTATACCATGGAAAATAACCATTTTGCAACCATCGTAGGAAAGAGCCATTCAGCAGAAATCAATGGATGGACCTTTTTTTTCTTTTCTTTTGAGAAAGAGAGAGAGAGCATGCATGAGCAGGGGAGAGGTGGGGAGAGGGGCGACTGAGCCACTCAGGCTCCCCCAGGTGGAAATTTTGTTGAGGAATAGGATGTGATTGCATTGACTTAAATCATCTCCCCACAGACTGCATATATATGTGTGTGTGTGTGTGTATGTGTGTGTGTGCATGCACACATATATGAGGGAGATGAATTCAGTAGGTAAATAAAATGATAACAGTAGGTAAGTCTTGGTAAGCAGTACAGAGATAGTCTTGGTAATATTCTTACTCATGCAACTTTTCTATATTTGAAATAATTTCCAAACAAAAAGCTTTAAAATTTTTTAGTGCTTTTTTTTCTTTTTTTTTTATTTCATTTTATTTTAGAGAGAGACAGCAAGCACAGGGGGGAGAGCAGAGGGAGAATCTTAAGCAGGCTCCACACTCAGCACAGAGTCTGACATGGGGCTCGATCCCATGCCCCTGAAATCATTGCCTGAGCCAAAATCAAGAGTCAGATGCTCAACTGACTGAGGTGCCCCTCCAAAAAAAAGGTTTAAAAATTCAAGGAAACTCTCTCTCTCCCCCTCTCTCTCTGCCCCTCGCTCACCCACACCCTCTAAAAATAAATTTTAAAAAAATCTGAAGAAACAATCTGGAAGTTGTCCTCTGCCTGCCCCCCCCCCAACCCCTCTTCCAAGGAGTGGCCCAATGTTAAAAGTTTTGTATGTGTATTTCTAGACGTACTTCTTTTTCTTGTTTAAGATGTTAAGTAATCTCTACCCCCAACATGGGGCTTGAATTTACAATCCCAGGATCACGAGTCACATGCTCAACTGACTGAACCAGCCAGGCACCCTCCTGGACCCATTTCTGTGCATTTTTCTTCCTATGGTAAAACACACATAACATAAAATTTACTTTGTCAGCCTGGTTTTTTCAATGTTTATTTTTGAGAGAGAGACGGAGCGTGAGCGGGAGTGGGGCAGAGAGAGAGACAGACAGACAGACAGAATCCAAAGTACTCCAGGCCCTGAGCTGTCAGCCCAGAGCCCCACGTGGGGCTTGAACTCGTGAACCATGAGATCACGACCTGAGCCAAAGTTGGCGCTTAACTGACTGAGCCACGCGGGCGCCCCTATGTTCACCATTTTCGAGTGACCTGTGTTCAGTACAAAAGGGTGGCATGCTTCACAATTTGCATGTCATCCTTGTGCAGGGGCCATGCCAATTTTCCCCGTGTTGTCCAAGTTTATGTGCTGACAAACTGAGCACTCCATGCAT
This sequence comes from Felis catus, assembly GCF_018350175.1. Classification (NCBI taxonomy): domain Eukaryota; kingdom Metazoa; phylum Chordata; class Mammalia; order Carnivora; family Felidae; genus Felis; species Felis catus. Next base: position 21,691,214 of record NC_058374.1, on the reverse strand, counting down.
TTATAAGGTTCCAACATTAACACTGTAGGCATACTGTGCAAGGGAGGAAAAAGAAAAAAAATGAAGGTGAAAGAATGCTTTTCCTAGTGAAACAAAAACAAAACCAAAATTGGCACTTGTATGTTGCAAGAATTTTAGGGGAACTTTTCAGGCAGAAACAAAACGATAACAGGTGGCAATTTTATTCCACGCAAAGGAATAAAGAACACCAGAGGGGCGCCTGGGTGGCGCAGTCGGTTAAGCGTCCGACTTCAGCCAGGTCACGATCTCGCGGTCCGGGAGTTCCAGCCCCGTGTCGGGCTCTGGGCTGATGGCTCAGAGCCTGGAGCCTGTTTCCGATTCTGTGTCTCCCTCTCTCTCTGCCCCTCCCCCGTTCATGCTCTGTCTCTCTCTGTCCCAAAAATAAATAAACGTTGAAAAAAAAATTAAAAAAAAAAAAAAAGAACACCAGAGATAGTGGAAATGGGGAAGAAAACAAAAACATTCTTTTCTCCTGCCTAATTTCTTTAAAAGATATTTGACCAAAGCAAACGTGATAAAGTGTGTGGGGTTTATAACATATGCACAAGCAAGATGTATGACAATTTCACCAAAGACAAGAGGAGGAAAATGGAAGTGTGCTGTTTTAACTACGGGTTTAAGTGTACTGTTCTCACATGTCACGTGAAATGATGTAAGGTTATTTAAAAGGAGACTATGGGGGCTCTTGGCTGGCTCAGTCAACAGAACCTGTGACTCCTGATCTCAGGGTTGTAAGTTCGAGCCCCATGTTGGGTGTAGAGATTACTTAAAAATAAAATCTTTTACGGGCACCAAGGTGGCTCAGTTAAATGTCTGACTCTTGACTCCGGTTCAGGTCATGGTCCCGGGGTCATGAGATTGAGCCCCGCATCGGGCTCCATGCTGAACACGGATCCTGCTTGGGATTCTCTCTCTCCTTCTCCCTTTGCCCCACACCTCCACTTACACTGCTTACTCTCTCTCTCTCTCTCTAAAATAATAAAATAAAATAAAATAAAATAATCTTTTAAAAAATAAAAATAAAGGTAGACTATGATTAGTTATGATTCATTAGATATTGTAAGTCCTAGACCAAGCACTAAAAACAACTTTCAAAGAAAATATAACTAGTAAGCCAGTAGTGGAGAGAAATGGAATCATGAAAAAATTAAGTTAATACAAATGAAGAAAAAACAAAAAAGAGAGCAAAGAGTATATTGGGATAAGTGGAAAACAAATACTAAAATGCTAAATTTAAGCCCAATCATATCAATAATTATACTGAATGTAAATGGTATATATATATGGTGTATATACATATATATACACCATATATATATGTATGTATATATATGTATATATATATAAATGGTGTATATACATATATATACACATATATACATACATGTATATATACATATATGTATATATGTATGTATATGTATGTATATATACATATATGTATATGTGTATACATATATGTATACACGTATGTATATAGGTATATAGGTATATATATATAAAACTAATTCATTGTTATATATCAAGTATAACTCAATTTATTAAAAAACTACTCCATTAAGGGCCTCTGGGTGGCTCAGTTGGTTAGGCATCTGACTCTTGGTTTTGGCTCAGGTCATGATCTCATGGTTTCATGGGTTCAGGCCCTGCATCAGGCTCTGCACTGACCGTGCATGAAGCCTGCTTGGAATTCTCCCTCTCTCTCTGCCTCTCCCCTTCTCGTGTCCTCTCTGTCTCAAAATAAATAAATAAACTCTGAAAATAATAAAAGGTAACAAAAATTAAAAACCACTCCATTAAGGGGTGCCTGGGTGGCTCAGTCGGTTAAGCGGCCAACTTCAGCTCAGGTCATGATCTCGCAGTCGTGAGTTCGAGGCCCGGTCGGGCTCTGTGCTGACTGCTCAGAGCCTGGAGCCTGTTTCCGATTCTGTGTCTCCCTCTCTCTCTGCCCCTCCCCCGTTCATGCTCTGTCTCCCTCTCTGTCTCAAAAATAAATAAGCGTTAAAAAAAAATTTAAAAAAACCACTCCATTAAAAAATAGAAATTGTCAGACTGGATGAGAAAAAAGCAAGATACGCTATCTGCAAGCAATCGTATACTATCCACAAGAAACTAATTTTAAATATAAAAACATGGGTAGGTTAAACATTAAAGGGCAACGAAACATATCAAGACAATGTACAAAAAAAAAAAAAGAGTAAAAGGAGAGATAAATAAATGCCATGCCAGCCATAGGCAGAAGAAAGGGAATTGACTCTATTAATATTAGAGAAAGTAGGTTTCAGTTCAAGGGACCATAATAACAAAGGATCAATTCATCGAGAAAACATAACAGTGCTGCAGAGTTTCAAAATACATGAGGCCAAAGCTGATAGAAGCAGAAAAAGAAATAGACAAAATTGTAATTGTAGGTTTCAACACTCCTCTCTCAATAATTGTTAAAATAGGGGCGCCTGGGTGGCGCAGTCGGTTAAGCGCCCGACTTCAGCCAGGTCACGATCTCGCGGTCCGTGAGTTCGAGCCCCGCGTCCGGCTCTGGGCTGATGGCTCAGAGCCTGGAGCCTGTTTCCGATTCTGTGTCTCCCTCTCTCTCTGCCCCTCCCCCGTTCATGCTCTGTCTCTCTCTGTCCCAAAAATAAATAAACGTTGAAAAAAAAATTAAAAAAAAAATTGTTAAAATATGTGGGCAGAAAATCAGTAAGAATACAGAAGACTTGAATAACATAGCAACCAAATTAATTGGCATTTATAAAATACTCCACTTAACGACAGCAGTAATGCTAAGTAATGCTTAGGTCAAAAAAAGAAATCACTCAGGAGGGGTACCTGAGTGGCTCTGTTAAGTGCCCAACTCTTGATATGGGCTCAGGTCATGATCTCACAGTTTGTGAGATCCAGCCCCATGTCAGGCTCCGAGCCGATAGCGTGGAGCCTGCTTGGGATTCTCTCTCCCTCTCTCTGCCCCTTCCCCACTTGTGTGCATGCGCATGTGCATGCACGTGCTCTCTCTCTCTCTCTCTCTCTCAAAATAAATAAACACTAAAAAATTTTTTAAAGAAATCACAGCTCAAATCAGAAGATATTTTTAACTAAACGAAAACAAAAGCAGCATCTCGAAAAGTGGGGTGGACCTAACACAGTGCCTTCAAGGAAATGTATTACTTTCAATGCTTATGTTGGAAAGAAAAAGGTTAAAATCGAATATCTAAAAGATATATAAATAAATAAATAAGTATAAAATCTCTTAAGCTTCCACCTTAAGAAACTAGAAAAAGAGCCCCGCGTCGGGCTCTGTGCTGACAGCTCAGAGCCTGGAGCCTGTTTCAGATTCTGTGTCTCCCCTCTCTCTGACCCTCCCCCGTTCATGCTTTGTCTCTCTCTGTCTCAAAAATAAATAAACGTTAAAAAAAAAATTTTTAAAAAAAAGGGGCGCCTGGGTGGCTCAGTCGGTTAAGCGGCCGACTTCGGCCCAGGTCATGATCTCGCGGCCCGTGAGTTCGAGCCCCGCGTCGGGCTCTGTGCTGACAGCTCAGAGCCTGGAGCCTGTTTCAGATTCTGTGTCTCCCTCTCTCTGACCCTCCCCCGTTCATGCTTTGTCTCTCTCTGTCTCAAAAATAAATAAACGTTAAAAAAAATTAAAAAAAAAAAAAGAAACTAGAAAAAGAAGAGCACCTTAAACCAAAGTGGAAGGAATGAAATAATCAGAAATCAATAAAATAATAAGTGGGCAAACAATAGGGAAAACTAATGAAACCAAAAGCTTGGCTCATTGAAAATACAACTGAGAAATCTCTGCCTCACACTGAACAAGGATATAAAGGACACAATCTCCGATATCAGGAACAAACAATTCTACATATACTAAAAAGATAATATGGTAATTTATGAATTGCTTCAAGCGAATAAACTCATCACATTAGATAAAGGGGGAAAATTCCCTGAAAATCAGAACAACGAAAGCTCACGCAAGAAGAAATACTTAAAGTGTCTCAATTTATATTGAAGAAACTGAAATTGTTGTTATGAAACTTCCTACAAAAAAAAAAAAAAAAAAAACCATTTGTTCCGGATGTCTTTAGTGATACATTCTACCAAATACTTAAGGAAGGCATAAAACCAATCCTACACAAAAAAGTGGAGAGGAGAGAACTTTGCGATTTATTTTATGAAGCTAGTATTACCCTAACACCAACACTAAAAAAGAAATCGAAAGGAGAGAAAACTACAGGCCAGGACTCTTTGTGAACGCAGACACAAAATCATCAAGATTTTAGTAAATCAGATTCAGTAAATATTAAAAAAGGAACATACCAGGACCAAGTGGGATTTATCCCAGGAATGTAAGATTGATTCAATATGCAAAAAATCAATAAGTGTGATTCATCATCACAAAAAAAGGAGAAGCTCTATGATCAACCAGCTCAACAGATGCAGAAAACATTTGACAGATTTCAACACCCATCTATGATTAAAAAATCAAACCAACTCTCAACAAACTAGAAATAGAAGGAAATAATCTCAATCTGATAGATCCACCAAAAATGTAAAGCTAGCACCGTACTTAATAATTTAAAACTGAATTATTTTCCCCTGCGAGAGGTTGCCCCTTGCCATTTCTAGTCAACAGGAGTTCCTAGTCAATGATATAAGGCAAGAAACCAAAATAAAAGCCATGTAGTTTGGGAAAGGAAGAAAGAAAACTGTTATTATCCACTGGCTATGTGGTTGTTCATGTAGAAAATCCTAAAGGATCTATCAAAAAGCAACTGCAACTAAGAAGCAAATTTAATGGGCTCCTGGGTGGCTCAGTAGGTTGAGCATCCGACTTCAGCTCAGGTCATGATCTCATAGTTCGTGAGTTTGAGCCCTGAATCAGGCTCACTGCTGTCAGTACAGAGCCCACTTCAGATCCTCTGTCCTTCTCTCTCTCTGCACCTCCCCCATTCACACTCTCTCTCTCAAAAATGAATAAACATTTAAAAAAAAGAAGTAAATTTAATAAGGTCAGAGAATACAAGCTCAATATACAATTGAGTAATTGTAGGTCTAGAGTCTAGCAACGGACAATTGGAAACTGAATATTTTTAAATAATATCATTCACAATAGCATCACGAAGCATGAAATCTTTAGGGATAAATTTAGCAAAACATATGATGATATGTACATTGAAAATTCCAAGACTTGGCGGAGATAAAGGAATGAAGATTTAAGTACATGATGAGGCATACTTTGTTCATACTTCAGTTGACTCAATATTGTTAAGATGTCAGTTCTCCCTAAATTGATCTATTGGTTCAAGACAAGCCCAATCAAAATTCCAGCAAGATTTTTTGGCAGGAATTTACATAAAGATGCAAAAACCTAGAACCGTCAAAACAATTTTGGGAGAGAAGAACGATCACTATTTGATTTCAGGACACAATATAAAGCTAAACTAATCAACATGGGATGGGTGGTGTTAGTATAAGGGTAGACATAGAGATCTACGGAACCAATTCAAGAGTCTAAAATAAACCCACACATAAACAATCAATTGGCTTTCAATAAACTTGCCAAGATATCAACCGTGAAAAGACAGTCTTTTTAACAAATGGTTGAAATCAGTTTGGAAAAGATAGTCTCTTGAGCATATGGTTCTGGAAAAAAAAATTGAATTTTCATATGACCAAAAAAAAAAAAAAAAGAAACTCAACTCTTTTCTCATATTACATAAGAAAATTGACTCAAAATGTATTCTCAACTCGGGGCACCTGGGTGGTCCAGTCGGTTAAGTTTCCAACTCTTGATTTCTGATCAGGTCACATGTCACGTCTGTGCAATTGAGCCCCACATCGGGCTCTGTGCTGACAGCACGGAGCCTGCTTGGGATTCTCTCTCTCTCTCCTTCTCTCTCTGCCTCTCCCCTGCTCGCGCTGTCTCTGTCAAAATAAATAAACTTTAAAAAAATTATATTCTCAACTTTGATGGAAAATTGGAAGGCATAAAACTCCTAAAGCAAAACAGAAAAAAACCCTTTGTGATTTGGAGCTAGACGAAATGTCTTAGGACACAAGGCACAAACCATGAGTTAAAAATAATACATCGGAGACATCGAAATTGAAAACTTTTGCTCCTCAAAATACGCTGTTTAGAAAGCAAAAGGCAAGCCACGTGTTGAGAGAAAATATTTGCAAAACATGTATCTGATAAAGGACTTGTATCTAGAGTCTGTAAAGAATTCACAAAACAACGACAAGACAAACAATCTGATGTTTTAAATGGGTAAAATATTGGAACAGAGATTTCACCCGAGAAAATGCACTAATAGCACATAAGAACATGAAAAAAAAAAAAAGCTCCACCTCATGAATCATTAGGGAAATGCAAATAAAACCACCTTACACCCTCCATCATGACTAAAATGTCTTCAACAGGTAATAACAAATGTCGACAAGGGTACGAAGCAACCAAGACTCTCGTCTGCCGAGGACACAAGGACAAAATGGTGAAGCCACTTTGGAAAGCACTTGGCTTCTCATGAAGCCACGTATGTTACGTATACACTGACCACTGAAGTTACGTATACATGAAGTTACGTATACACTGACCACTGGACCCCACAATTCCACTCCTAGATATTAGCCCGAGGAAAATGGAAATGTACACCCTGTGAACGTGTGAATGTTCATAACCGCTTTCTTCATAATCGAACCAACTGGAAGCATGCCAAACGTCATCCACGGGTGAAGAGAAAAGCAAATTACGCAGCACTAACTTGGTAATAGAAAGGAACCAACTTCGAGACACGGAAACAGGGCAGCACACTGAAATTGTATTCTGTGCCTTGGCCCCCTTAGCTGCCCCCCACACCCGCCACTGTAAACTCCTCGCCATCAGGAGCTGTTTCCTCTTTTCCATCGTACTCCCAGGGTCTAGCAGAGAGCCTGACATATAGTCACTGCCCAGTAATTTTTTGTTGAATGAAAGAATGTGACTGCTTTTCCGTGTTCGTGAAGTTCTTATTTACGCCAAATTGGCGTGCGCCTTCTGGGCATTGGGTTCTTTTCTCGTGCCTTGCTTTGGGGAAGAACGCTTCGCTCTGACTTCTGGATGACCGGTCCGGGTCGGCAGTGGTTACAGGGCGGTGATGACAGCTTCTGCGCGCCTGCTCCCTTTCTCTCTCCTCTTGATCTGCCAGAGCTTTCCGAACGTGTGAGTGGAGGTTGCTTGCGTTTCTCCTCGGGCTCGGGCGCCGCGCCAGCCTCGGCCCCAGTGTTTGAAATCTATGCTCCTTTGGCCAAGTCTCGGGAGCCAACTTGCAATTTGGCTGTTGCAGTACTTTCTGGCTCTTTCGCAGGCGGTTTGGGCTCGTTGATATTCACGAGCTTGCAAGGAGGAGGTTCATCTCCCCCGGGAGAACGGGCAGTGGAAGAGGGGGCCCTTTCCTGGCCTCGCTGTGGCCCTGGCCAGGCCACTGTCCTGCCTGAGAGTAGCCCACATGCTTCTAGAGGAATTCCTTAAGTTCCCTTCCAGATGGGCATTTTGGCCTTCAGACAGAAGTACCCAAAGCCCCGTGTCACCCTGGAAGATGCTAAGTTTTCACCTTGTGGGGACCCTGATGGGTTTTTCATGGAGTCACAAATGTGCTCCCAGCTCCAGGACCCACAGCAGCTAAGGAGGGATGCCAGAGCGGAGAGTAACGTCCGTGGTGGCAGAGCCTGCCACGATTCTGTGGGCCAGCATCCAAGGAGATTGTTTTTTCTTGGAACAGATTACTATTTCTGCTTTCCTTTTTTCCTCTGATGAGGTCATGGACTCATAACACAAGCATGCCTTTGCTTTCCTTAATTCAATGAATCTATTTTCCAGAGTAAGCATTCTAGCTCCGTGTTTGACTTCATCAACAGGTGCGTGCGCGTGCGTGAGTGTGTGCGCGTGTGTGTGCGCGGACAACGCAGGAGCCTAACTTATATGTGCCACACTTTCAGACAGTACCAGAATATGAGGGCGTCCTGCTAGCTAGAGTAAAATCACAATTCTGGAATATTTATATTCCTACTTCTAGCGCATCCTATGTGCCAGGCACCATGTTAAATGCTTTTCAGGGTTCATGTCCTTTAATCCATACGGCAACTCTATGAGGTGGGCTGGTGTTAGCCCCACTTCACAGATGACGGAACTGAGGTTTATTAAGGCATTTTGCCCGGAGTGATGGGACTGGTCTTCAACCTCAGAAATCTGACTTCAGAACTATGTTTTTTTATCTCCGCATATTGAGAGTGACGGGTTAGCCCTTGGAATAAAATCACCAAAGAAAGAGGGAAGTCCACGGCCACCTCTAACTTCGTCACTGGCTGTGAATGGGCCCCGTGCTGCTCAGAGGTAAGGGCCAAAGTGTCTGGACTCTGACTTACTGGCTAATGTTTTGCAGAAGTGACTGCTTGGTGTTTCTCAAACATTCTCTAACCTAGACCCACAGGAACTTGACCCAGGTTCCTTGAGGGGGGAAGGGCGCTAGTGATTCTCTGGCAGCCTGTGAAGAATGGCATCTCTGGTGGAAAGAGTCCTTCTCTGTCGCTGAGAAAGTACTGGGAGCTGCCATTGTTTCGTTCATCAAACATTTTCAAGCAACTATTCTTTGGGGGGGGGAGGGGGCGGCGCAGTGAGAAAGGCAGCAACAGACCCTGCCTATGGTCTAGCAAAAAAAGACCATGACTAACTGAGCAGTAGCGAGAGGGTTCCAGAGGAACCCTCAAGAAGTCAGAGCCATGGGGCCGCGTAGAAGCTAACCCCAGGATCAGTCCAGGATTAAGACCACAGGACGCTGAGGGGCTTCTCATGTGTAGCTGTCCCAGAACATTTTAAGTGACCATCAAAGGACTTGCGTGAGCAAAAGACACTGGAGACTTTGAGGGTTCTGGTGTTTCCGCGGGTAGGCATGCAGAGTCCAAATATCTCTTGTTCTCACTGCTAACGTCAACCACACGGCTAACTGGCTTTGATCTACAGAAGCTTGATTACATCCAGCCATTGCTAAAAGAAGTTTCTTTTTCTTCCAAATAGAATTTTGTTCTCATATATTGGATCTGCCATCCTCCCAGGGATAGTAATTCATTTCCTGAAGTTGATTTTTCTAAGAAGTAAATCCTCCTCGACTTTGAAAGACGACCAGGAAGTGATGTGGCAAAACCAACGAACAATGGCGGTAATTAAAAAGGTACCTCGGGCTTCTCCAACTTTTCATCAAGCGCCCCAACAACAGAGGGGAGTGAAACCCTGCCCCCAGGAAGTCTGGAACATCACTACAGCACTCATAAATTTCTTTCAAGTTTTTTGTTTTATTCTAAAACGTTATGTGAACATTAATGAATTTTGTGTTAACTCCGTAATACAGCAGAGATTGTTTTAACATGAAAACAGTGTAGTGCCTCCAAATCTTTGAGTAGCTGCTCTGGGAAAATGAACAGGCTACATATTCCAGGGCAAGAAAATCCTTTTCACTCTTCTTCATTACACATTGCTTTTTCCCCCCATAAAAACAGCCAGTAAGTACATAAAATTTACAATAAAATTTGAAAATATTTCACAACACTTAACAATGTTTTCCTCCCCCACTTTGGAATAGTGACCCCAAATCTAAACCAGAAGGCTGGGATTCATCTCTTTGAATCTCTGGGGTTGTTTTTTTGTTTTTTGTTTTTTTTGTTTTTCTTTTTTCTTTTTTTTTTTAATTTTTTTTTTCAACGTTTATTTATTTTTGGGACAGAGAGAGACAGAGCATGAACGGGGGAGGGGCAGAGAGAGAGGGAGACACAGAATCGGAAACAGGCTCCAGGCTCTGAGCCATCAGCCCAGAGCCCGACGCGGGGCTCGAACTCACGGACCGCGAGATCGTGACCTGGCTGAAGTCGGACGCTTAACCGACTGCGCCACCTGTTTTTCTTTTTTTACATTTTATTTTTGAGAGACAGAGAGAGGCAGAGCACAAGTGGGGGAGAGGCAGAGAGAGAATGAGACACAGAATCCGAAGCAGGCTCCAGAATCTGGGTTGTCAGCACAGAGCCCGAAGCAGGGCTCCAACCCACCAACCGTAAGATCATGACCTGAGCCGAAGTCGGATGCTTAACCAACTGAGCCCCCCAGGCTCCCCTAAAACATCAGTCTTCTAAATCAAGACAAAGTTCTTCATAGAATTGTCTGAATGTCAAAACACTTACGGTTTCAAACAGATGATTAAGATTCTGGAAATTTAACTTCTATTTTCAACTCCTCTGCTAACTTTAGAAATTCATTAATTCTGTCTATGCCGTGGTCTTGGCATCCAGAAGCTGCAATACGAATACCGGCTTCTGGAAATAAATGAGGTAAAAGAAAGATACTTTAAGCATACGTCACTGACTGTTCTATGTAGCATCCTTGACCACGGTTGTCTAAGTGTATCTCAAGTTTGGTGAGCACCATTCAATTACTTTTCTCCTAGGAACAGATGAGTGGCACCTGGGAGGATCCGTGGGTTAAGCGTCTGACTCTTGATCTCAGCTCAGGCCACGATCTCATTGTTCACGGGATCGAGCCCCATGTCAGGCTCTGCACTGACAGTATGGAGCCTGCTTGGGATTCTCTCTCTCTCCCTCTCTCTGCCCCTCTCCTGCTCACTCTCTCTGTCCCTCTCTCAAAATAAATAAAGAAACTTTAGAATAAAATAAATTTAAAAATAGATAAATATATATTCTATTTTTTTAAGCATAATCAGGACTAAGATGAGTTATGTAATACAAATAAATGAATTAAGAATATAAATGAATATTAAGAATATAATATCATATAGAATAATATATGAAGAAGAATATAATATATGAAGAAGAATATAATATCATTAAGAATATAAATGAGGTCTCACAACTGGTGGGTTCGAGCCCCACATCGGGCTCTGTGCTGACAGCTCAGGGCCTGGAGCCTGCTTCAGATTCTGTGTCTCCCTCTTTCTCTTCCCCTCCCCCTCTCACAATCTGTCTCTCTCTCTCAAAAATAAGTAAATGTTAAAAAAATAAAAAGAAATGGGAATGCAAGCTGGTGCAGCCACTCTGGAAAAACAGTATGGAGGTTCCTCAAAAAAACTAAAAATAGAACTACCTTATGACCCAGCAATGGCACTACTAGGCATTTATCCAAGAGATACAGGTGTGCTGTTTCAAAGGGGCACATGCACCCCCATGTTTATTGCAGCACTATCAACAATAGCCAAAGTATGGAAAGAGCCCCAATGTCCATCGATGGATGAATGGATAAAGAAGATGTGGTATATATATTCAATGGAGTATTACTCGGCAATCAAAAAGAATGAAATCTTGCCATTTGCAACTACGTGGATGGAACTGGAGGGTATTATGCTAAGTGAAATGAGTCAGAGAAAGACAAATATTGTATGACTTCATTCACGTGAGGACTGTAAGAGACAAAACAGGTGAACATAAGGGAAGGGAAACAAAATAATATAAAAACAGGGAGGGGGACAAAGCATAAGAGACTCATAAATGTGGAGAACAAACAAAGGGTTCCTGGAGGGGGTGTGGGAGGGGGGATGGGCTAAATGGGTCAGGGGCACTAAGGAATCTGCTCCCGAAATCATTGTTGCCCTCTATGCTAATTTGGATGTAAATTTTAAAACATTAAAAATAAAATTAAAAAAATAATCGTAAAAATAAAAGCAAAAAAAAAAAAAAAAACCCTTTCAGCTGTAAACTGACACACGCTAGACACAAAAAACACAAAAAACAACTCTGATGTGAAAATGTGATGTGACTATGCCATTACAAAATATCACTGAAAAAAAAATATATCACTGACAGCAAATTAATAAATAAATAAATAAATAAATAAATAAATAAATAAATAGAAAGAAAGAAAAAAAGAAAAAGAAAAAAGAATATAAATGAGGGGCACCTATGTGGCTCAGTCAGTTAAGTGTCCAACACTTGGTTTTGGCTCAGGTCATGATCTCACAGTTCCTGAGAAGGAGCCCTACATCAGACTGTGCTGACATCCCAGAGCCTGCTTGGGATTTTCACTCTCCCTCTCTCTCTGCTCCTCCCCTGCTCGTGCTCTCTCTCTCTCTCTCTCAAAATAAATACACTTAAAAAATAAAGAAATGCGACAAGCCTTTAAATTAATTTTTTGCACAGTAAACTGCCATGTGTGATCTTTCTTATACATAACAAAAGAATTTTTAAATATTTAGGTATAAGTCACTAAGAATTATCTTTATATTCCTATCCCTTTAACGTAGATTGCTAACTTTAACCCTGTTCAATAAAAGGATGTTGCAAAATATTTGTTGGTATTGAGGAACATAAAACCAGTTACTTATGCAAAATTCCCCTCCTTGCCTTGGTAAAGGGAGAAAAATATTGCATGAATTAATACGATAGCCTGAAGAGTCATCACATTTCTTTGATAAATATGATCGATGCAAATCGTATAGAAAACGAGCTAGATATACAGAGTGACATTTTTTTGCGCACGTAGGATTCTCATTAGTTATGTTAGACGTGTTTTCATCATGCAACTTTCTCTGGCATTTTCCTTAATCTATTTTGTTCATTTACCGCCTTCATAATAACCACGGTGCCCTACAAGTAGTCTTACAAACTTAATCTTTTCCTATTAGATTGCATTTTCATATTTACAGCGCTATTTGGAAAAAAAGGAGACCAGAGGAAAACTTCGATGCCAGATTGTCCCATGAAATTAAATCTATGTCCTTAAAAATGAAATGGTGCACTCAGCCCATGGCTGTGCTCCTGCAGAATTAGATCTAGTATTGTTTCTGGTTTTGCATGTTGCTAAGGACTATTTCTCGCTCTCTGGAAAATTCCTTTCTGAAATTATCTGTGCAATATTTCATTTAAATTGCAAGATAAGATAATCTGCATTTTACTAACACTTCCAGAAGTACTATGTAAGTAGATACATCAGCCTAAAGACAGAACACTAGCTTCTATGTAGTAAGAGCGACCCAAATAGAAAAAGCACTACATTTCTATATAGCTATCTAACGCTGATGCTAATTATCAAGTCTAATCTTTTGCCTTGATTTGAGCTGTTAACACTTGAAAATCTATTTCCTGAAACTGGCTTGTTATGAATATCAAGGCATGTGAATTTCAAATAAACACCAAGGAGGCAGAACAATTTCCTAAGAGTTATAATCACACTTTTTCATTTTTGTGTATGCCTATATCGTGTTTGCTAATATCAGCATAAAATATTGTCAGCAGTAGCAATAATGACATGAATTTGTTGAATGCCCTCTACGTGCTGGACGTTGTGCTCCGACTTTTTTACGACTTACCTCCTTTAATCCTCTTATCCCCATTTTTGCAGATGAGAAAACTGAGGTTTAGTGACATTAAACAACTCGCCCATGGTTATACAGTCAGTAAGTGGTGACACATAAATTTGAAATTAGACGTTTGGACCCCAGGCCTTATGTTCTTCTTTTTTGTTAATGTTTATGTATCCTTGAGACAATGCAAGAGACAGAGTGCAAGCAGGGGAGGGACAGACAGAGGGAGACAGAGCAACCAAAGCCTCAGGCTCCGAGCTGCCAGCCCAGAGCCCGACGCGGGGCTCGAACCCTCAAACCGTGAGATCATGACCTGAGCCAAAGTCAGATGCTCAACCGACTGAGCCACCCAGGCATCCCCAGACCTTATGTTCTTTTTTTTTTTTATTATTTTTAAAAATTTTTTTTTCAATGTTTATTTATTTTTGCGACAGAGAGAGACAGAGCATGAACGGGGGAGGGGCAGAGAGAGAGGGAGACACAGAATCTGAAACAGGCTCCAGGCTCTGAGCCATCCGCCCAGAGCCTGACGCGGGGCTCGAACTCCCGGACCGCGAGATCGTGACCTGGCTGAAGTCGGACGCTCAACCGACTGCGCCACCCAGGCGCCCCAGACCTTATGTTCTTAAACTACTATTCTACCTCAGAGGGAGTTTAAGGTAGTTTTGAAAGATGCATAGTATATATGAAAATAACATGAATTAGGAGCATTTGGGAAAGAGAATAGGAACGTAAAAGGGCAGGGGAATTAGGCCGGTACACGAAATACACATGCTCAGCTTGATGTATTTTAAGCGTCAAAGCAGTCTTCGCAAACACAGAACACAATTACAGTACTTACATTTTAAAACTGGATCATTCAGGGGCGCCTGGGTGGCTCAGTCGGTTAAGCGTCCGACTTTGGCTCGGGTCATGATCTCATGGTCCGTGGGTTCCAGTCCCGCGTCGGTCTGGGCTGACGGCTCGGAGCCTGGAGCCTGTTTCAGATTCTGTGTCTCCCTCTTTCTCTGACCCTCCCCTATCCATGCTCTCTCTCTCTCTCTGTCTCAAAAATAAATAAATGTTAAAAAAAAAATTAAAAAAAATAAATAAATAAAACTGGATCATTCAGTCAAGAGAAGCAGGTGAAAACTATACAGACAGCCTCCTAAGGATGTTCATAAACAGGACACCATACAATGGAATGAAGCCCATTTTCGGCAATATCCTTACAGTAAACATGATGATGAATTTCACGGGACCGTTTCTTGCCCATCTGCCAACACAGGCAAATCGCACAACTCAGTGAAAGCAATTCTCCAGAAGGCCAGCACAACCTGGTCCAGATATCCCCAAGGGCCATAAGCAAGACCAAAGGCATTCACGATGCCAAGCAATTTGTTTTTGAAACAGAAAGTTAAAGCAAAACACAAATAATGAGCTTATGCTATCGCTTTCCGTCACTAAAGAAATCATCGACTTTGATCTGCAGTTACGCCTTAGGTTCAATACTTTTCAAGAAGTAAAAGTCAAAGGGGCTCCTGGCTGGCTCAGTCGGCAGAGCATGTGACTCTTGATTTACGGGTTGTGGATCGAAGCCCATGTTGGGCATAGGGCCTACTTAAAACAAAAAAAAAAAAAAGTAGAAGTCGTGAACATAGAATCTTATCTCAAGTGCTTGTATCTTAAGCAAGAGGGAATTAAAATAGTATGTGGTTACCTTTACAGGTATCGGTGACTTAGAAACACCTGATCGTCACATCTGCTGCTACACATTCCCCTCTCCTCCTTTTCCATCTCCTCCATGCTGCCATACCAAGGAATATTGTGGAAAAACGAGTGGAGCTTCTAGAAAACCTAAAGTTACAGAAGTAGACAAAAGAAAGTTACACCTGAAACCAATATCACACTGTACATGAACTATCTAAAAGATGTCTCCCTCTGTCTCTGCCCCTCCTCCACTCACACTCTGTCTCTGTCTCTCTCTCAAAAATAAACATTTTAAAAAACTTTTTGGGGGCACCTGGGTGGCTCAGTTGGTTAAGCGTCCGACTTCGGCTCAGGTCATGATCTCGCGGTCTGTGACTTCGAGCCCCGCGTCGGGCTCTGTGCTGATGGCTCAGAGCCTGGAGCCTGTTTCGGATTCTGTGTCTCCCTCTCTCTCTGACTCCTCCCCCGTTCATGCTCTGTCTCTCTCTGTCTCAAAAATAAATAAATGTTAAAAAAATAAATAAATAAATAAATAAATAAAATAAATGCACCAAGAAAGTGTATAATTGTAGTGATAAAACTTCCCTGAATCTCGACACATGAATGAATATATACATGTAATAAAATAGCATAAAGTACACACGTACACAGAGTGCATGTAAAAATGGTAAAATCTGAATAAGGCGGGTGGATTGTACCAATGTCAATGCCCTGGTTGTGACATTGTACTGGAATTTCGCAAGGTGTTATCATCGGGGAAAGTTGGGTGACAGATATTGACATCTGTCTCTATGCTATGTATTGTGACTGCACGTGACTCGACGATCATCTCAAATAAAAGGTTTTAAGACACACGTGAAGAGTTTGTATCTTAGAAATGGATCTTTCCAAATTCCTGGTGCCGCTGTGGACCAAACCCACCTGGAGGTTTCACATTTACTTGTCTGTTTATCTAATTTGTGTTCGTTCACTTCTCAAATAATGCATTTTGATGTTTTTCCCCCACCTAAAAGAAAATCTTACTCACCCTTTATGATCCAGCTTCCAAAAGCCTTCTACAGATTTTTCTTGAACTTTGCTCACCAAACAAGATCAACATGGTGCCTTTTATGCTGTTTCCATAACACTTTGAATAGAGTCATGACGGCTAATATGTATTGAGTAGTTACTATACCCCAGGCACCTCACCTTTAATCTTCCCAACAATTCATTGAGGAAGATACTATGACTCTCCCCATTTTACAGATGAAGGAACTGAGGTACTGTCACATGGAAAGCAGGTGGCAGAGTCAGCTTTCACGGCCAGGCACCTTGACTCTAGAGCCACGGGTAACTCATGTACATCCTGCCTCTTAAGTTATCACTTGGTACATGGTGTTCACTTGTTTATATTCTCACCTCTCTCCCTTCTTCCAAAGTAAGAGTCACTCGTACAGGCTTTCTCCACTCACACTAGCTAGATTCTGCCTTCACTCCTCCACCAGTTAGGATCTGGCTTCTCCTGTCAACACTCCACGGAAACTATACTCATAATGGCGAACAATGAACCGAAGGTGCTCAACTCAGGTAGACGCTTTTCGACCTTCACCTGCCTTCTCGGCTGTATCAGAAACTTCAGACCCCTCTCTCCCTCTCGACTTCCTTTTCTGTTTCTATTCCTATGTTGTTGGCGGCTCTTTCTCAACTCCTTCGTTTTCTCCTTATCTGCCTACTGTTAAATTTTCATCCCTGTCCCCGCCCCAGTTCTATTCCTAGCATTCTTCTCTCTTTCCTCTGTAGACCTTTCCTAGGGAGACTCATCCACTCCCGGTCACTTCTTTCCAGCCCAGATATTCCTCTTGAGCTCAACTTCCATACGACCACGTGTTCCTTTCCTGCGTTCTTCTATGTAGACCTTTATCACAGCACTTCTCTTCCGTCTTTTTTTTCTTAGCATCTGGCACGGAGCAGGTGCTCAAGAAATATACATATTTTTTAATAAGAGAACTGAGGTAAACCAGATTGGAGGATGTTTTGGTAAATGATGCTGTAAACCGTAGAACCCCCCTGGAGACAAACTGGGTTTAAAGACAGAATAGGCTGGCCTTGGGGACTGATTCAACATAGCGCTAGAACAAAAGGCAAACAGAACTTGTAGGTGTCTGCCATGGGCCACTCAGTATAACGTGCGTGAAGAGATAACATTATAGGGTGCGGCCCTCTCTTTTGATCAACTTACCCGTCAATTGCCAAATTGCATTTTGTTTTGTTTTGTGCTGTGTGAGATAGAACCAAGGGGGGAGGATCTGTTCTCTAAGCCATCAGTTAACTGCTCCAATTCCTCCCATCTATAAGGACTAGGACAGAGACTGTCCATTTGGTCCTCAGGGGCCTCCCCCAGGGACTACTGTATCGGAGGCACGCAACAAAAGTGGGTTGTCTTCTCTGGAACACCTCCCATGCACCGGGCACTGGGCTACGTGTTTGTATATATTTTCTCCTTTAATACTCACTGTGATGTGTGGCTTTTTTCCTCACCAGGCAACTCTCGGACACCAGCTGGGTGCCCTACAATTCAACTCGATCCTGACACCCTCTCCCTGGAGAGGGCGTCAGATCCCACAGGTCAAAGGCTCAGTCCTACAAGACTGTCCCCTCTTCTGACACCAATTACAGGTGCAGGTTGTCACCTGACCAACAGGCTGGAGATCCCAGGCTCCCACAACCACTTCTGTGGGTTAGATTAATTTGCTAGAGCAGCTCACGGGACTCGGGGAGACACTTTACTCCCTGGATGACAGTTTATGATAGAAGGGCTATAACTCAGGAACAGCCAGATGGGAGAGAAGCATGGGGAAAGGTTACAGAACTTCCATGCCGCCTCCAGGGACACCACACTCCCCGAATCCAACCTGGAAGCTCTCCAAACGCTGTCCTTTTGAATTTGGTATGGAGGCTTCTCTCCATTAAAGGTGCGGGGGGGTGGGGGGGGAGGGGGGAGGTTCTTCTGACACCCAGCTCCCATCTTTAGGTGTGTTGCCACCATCAGCTCATTAACATTACAGAAGGCATCTTTTTGGCTCTCATCACAGGAAATGCCAAGAGTTTTAGGTGCTCTGTGTCAGAACTGGATGAAGACCAAATATACACATTTTTACCGTAAATCACAATATCACACCAAAAAAAAAAAAAACCCCACCAAACTCATTTTAGGGGTAAGGATGCTAAGGTGTGGTTAAGTGGCTTGTTCAAGTTTACACTACAAGAAAATAAGTCGAGGAAGGAGTTACATGGAGATGGGTCTGATTCGAAGGGCCGCTCTTAGGTAAAATGCTACATGGCCTTCCAATATGTGGTTAAAGTTTCCAGGAAGATAAAATCATGCTAAGTAATTCAAGGGGGCCTGGCTGGCTCAGCAGGTAGAGAAACAACTCTTGATCTCGGGGTCGTGAGTTTGAGCCCCAGTTTGGGGGTAGAAATTACTTAAATCACATATTTTTTTAAGTTTTTATTTATTTTTTTATTTTGAGAGAGATAGAGAATGAGGAGGAGGGGGCGGGCGGGGGGTGGGGGGAGGGGGACAGAGGATCCAAAGCAGGCTCTGTGCTCACAGCCGAGAGCCCGATGTGGAGCTCAAACCCACAAACCAGGAGATCATGACCTGAACCGAAGTTGGACGCTTAACCGACTGAGCCACCCAGGCTCCCCCCCACCCCCCACCCACAAAATAACATCTTTAAAAACATTTTATATTAAGTAATTCAGTTGATACAATGAGAGAAAAGAATATTCATTCACACTGGGCCATACATTTTGATGCGTTTCATTGAAAGATACTTTCTGCCTTTGAGTTCCCTTTATTTGTTCCTATGTATAAATATGACCATCTAAAAGCCAAATGCTTGTACGTCCAGGCTCTTTGAGCACTTGATAAAATTCTTAGGATGTTACTTAATATTACAAAAATACATGGATGGAGTTGATGCGCAATGCTTTCGTGTGTGAAGATCTTCTTTCGGTGTGTTCGCGCCTGGGGGGGGGGGGGGAGGTGGGGAGAGAGTGACTGTTTTGATCAAAACTGCTCCTTCCTTTCTAGAAATGAGGGTATTTTCCACATGGGTATGTGTAGGAAAAAGGTTCAGCTTCCGAGACGAAAATATGAAACCTCAACACGAGAGCGGGGGAGAAAGTCGAGGGTGGGGAAGAGGAGAGGAGACGAGAAGGATGTCCTGACAGGAAAAAGTGTAGCCGGCTGTGGGGGAGGCGATCGCTTTCCCTGACCACGTTCTCAGACGCAAGGCTGCCTTCTCAGCCGACCCTAAGGCAGTACCTTGGTCCGACAGTTAAGAGCATGATGACAAGGGCCACCTGGCCGGCTCAGTTGGTAGAGCATTGGACTCTCGATCCCCGGGGGGTGAGTTCGAGCCCCACATCGGGCACAGAGCCTACTTAAAAAAAAAAAAAAAAATATATATATATATATATATATATATATATATATATAGGCTGCTTGTCCGCTCACCAAGAGCCCGCCTCCAGCCTTCCCCCTCACACCCACCCACACACACCCGTGAACTGCTGAGGGAACCCCCAACCACAACAGCCACCTCAGTGGGCCCGAGTCTAGCAGAGAAGCTAAGTGGGAAGATTCGGCCCTCTCCATCAGTGATTCGTGTGTCTTACACAACCTGGGAGACCAGCTAGGAAAAATTAAGAGAGCAATGTCTTAAGAATAAGCACATGAGAGAAAAAAAAAAAATTATCCTCATACAGTGAAATTGGGCAGCCTGCTAGATCACCTCCCCTAAAAAAAAAAAAAAGAAAAAAACACTGTTGTTTAATGTCCCAGAAAGTTTTTTGAAACAAGCAGTTTGTCCCCTTTTTCTGAGCACAAGGCCCAAAATAGGAATTATTTGGCTTTCTCTTCCGAGGCAGATCTGTGCAGGCCTAGCCTGAGAAAGTCCTCCTTGCCCATTAACTAAGGAAGCCGTCACGAAGGAATTCTGGGAATCGCGATATGCGTTTATACACAGGATGTCTACATGGGAAACAAAGCCTGCCCTGGTTTTTCTCAGACCCGGACCACACTTCTTTCTCTCTGCTCCTTTTAAAGATGAGGTGGGGGAGAAAGCAGCTTCAGAGCAGCACTGCCAATGTCTCCTAAATGCTCTGTCAACTTGAGTTACTGGAAGGAAGATGGCCTCAGCCTCGTGGTATAATCTAATTTTATGGGTATTTGGCCTTATGATGGAGCAAAAGCACGTTGCTTATCAAAAAGACACGACTCTCTCTACTAGCTCTGAGAGCTTCCAGTGAGTCTGGCTTGCCTGCCAGGCACGTGACGTGCTATCCATTTTGCAGATGGCTAAGCTGAGGTTTGGAGAAGTTGAAGAAGGGGGTTACACGGTTAGTTAAACTCAGGCAATGGGACCAGAGCCATCACTCTTGACGCCCCCCCAGGCGCCACACTTACAGCCCAGTTACGGAGACACCACAGGAGCCTGCAGGGATTTAATAACACCAGTTAGCAGATGCTTTGGGCTGAGCAAATGGAATGAACCGCTTCTTACCCGGAGCACAGAGAAAGGAGGCTTTGGGGGCAGCTGAGACCGGAGACTAGGAGACAGCATCAGAGTTAGCACGGGCTACTGGTACGGCCAGTCGTACTATGGTTCCGCCATTGGCCTCCACAGAGGAACAGCACTAAACACATCTTTGGCAGACTAGAAAGGAAGTCATTTTTCACAAACACTTTGAGTTTGTATCTACTTGTGAAACCGGCTGCATGAATAGGCGCTCTCACCCAGGAGGTGTGTGCAACGGGAACTGGTCAGTTTGTCCGCGGAAATCTCTCCAACCCTCCCCCTTCCCACCCGCTCCAGGGGCAGGTTCTTGGATTTCAAGCCCCTTCCACCAAATGCATGAGTTCTTTGGCTGTCAGTCTCTCGTGAACCAGAGCCCAGAATAAATTTGATTGATTATACGCCCGAACACTGAACAGAAAGAGGAAAAAGTCTCTCTCTCTCTCTCTCTCTCTCTCTCTCACACACACACACACACACACACACACACACACACACACACTTAAAGTTGTCATAGTCTCTCTGTGGTTTTTGGCAGCCTTTTCAGGAAATATTAAGTTAGACTGAAACATTCGGAGATCCTCGTAACTTTCTAAAACATCTAACACGTTATGAATACAGTCTGAAATCACTGAAACGCTGATTCTACTTATTCTAGCAAATACAACAGCTGCTTAGAATCAGAACTAACAATAGCCAACTGGGGCGGGGGGGAGGGGCAGAAGGATGAATTTTTACAGGGGTTAAAAATGTCTTATGTGATAGATACATTTTAATAGCCGCAAAGCACCTCAAAGCAGTTATGTCGCTTTCAAAGCAGTTACGTCGCTTTCAAAGCAGTTACATTGCTTTCAACCAAGAGTCACAACATTAAAATTGATTGTTACACTCCCCCCCCCCACTGGCGTCCCACACAAAATGAAAGACTTAACTCCAGTACTGCTGGACAAAAAAAAAAAAAAAAAAGTGTTCACCATCTATCACAGTGACCACAGTGGCCTTGGCTACAAATAACGGGCTTCCTTTTGGCATGTGCATTCAGCCCGTCTTTGCAGGACAGATTTGGAAAGAAAGGAAAGGAAGCAAAGACACTTCATCTTCAGATGTAGCAACGCAGCCGAAACGGGAGTTGGAGGGGGGTCTTGTATTTTACCCAACAAGTTGCTGTTTGCTTTTTTTGGTCCTCGGTCCCCTTCAGGCTCCTATAGTGAGATGTCAGAAGTACAGACGTTTTACGTGCGAGGAGAATTCTCTCATACCTAAATTCGTGCCTATGCAAATCTTCGCTTCTCCTTAATTTCGCCATTGATTGGAGTCTTTGCAAGCCACTAAACTGTGACAAAGTGTGTACTTTACTGAGCTAACATATAAACATTTCATAAGTTCCTCCCAAATATTCATGAGCTATTTTCAGACATAGTGTTTACGAAACTATTAAAACCTCATTACTTTCGCCAACTCTTTCATGAGTTGAAAAGTAAGCACGGGTTATTTATATCATTGCCCTAGAGACACTAGTAATTTTGGAAGTAATTTTGGTCTGGAAGACATTTGCATTTAAGATACATCCTGCACTGGCATCAGTTTGGGTTTTTTTTTTTTTAACTTTTTTTTTTTAACATTATCTTTTATATGCTCATCTATCGGGTAGCAATTCTAGTTAGTCCTTTTAAAGGGCCGTATAAAGGACACATATCAATTTTTAATTTGATTAATATGGTTGAAATCTTTAATGTGATTGATAGCGTTGAAGGATCTTACACGTTGAAGTGGGAGCAAAGCAGTCCCCTGGAGGAATCTGAGTGGACATCTCGCGTCTTTTCATTAAAGCGCCCCCTGCGTACGAGAACATCAGCGTCTGTACCGAGCATTGATTGTCCCCATGTTGTTCCCCACGGGTCAACTTCAAATGACACATCCTCCCACGCGCGTACGTCTACGCAGGTGTGCACGTGCGTGTTATGCACGGCTTGTCAGGCTTGTCCTATGGAGGGATTGAACGATGCTTTGTTTCCTTCTCCCTAAGTCTACTCTCTCATTTTCCATAAGCTCTTGCCTGAGATCAGGTTTGGGCAGAAACCTGAAGACATGAAGGTCTTACACACTGATGGGTGTTAACAGCACCCATCTTAACAGCAGTCCCGGGCACGTCAGATGGTGTTGTCAGAATTAGTCGGAACCCTTGGTCTTAGAAGCCTGAGCCCCTGTTCCTGGTGCCCTCATTGTTCTTCTTGATTCCCGACCCTCAGAACCCGACTCCAGCCCGTCCTGGATCATTGGCTAAACCCACCGCCTTGGACTTCTTCAGGCTTATTTGTCCCTTCTCTTATTTTTGATGTGCTAAATAGGTCAAAACTGGCAAGAACAAAGAAAATCCTCAAGACCAAAACGTAATTAGGCGAAGGATCTCAGACCCTCTCTCTTGCCCCGCCTGTCACACCCAGTCTATCTATCTCCCTGTCACTCAATTCTACTACCTACGTGCACCTGGAATCTGCCCTCCGGGGGCCATGCTCATCATGACCTCACCTGTGGACCTAGGGACCCCTTCCCTGGAAAACTGCAGAGGGGTCCTCTCTGGCCTCTGGTTATGCTCCCCCTCCAGCCCCTCCTCCCCAAAACGCTGAGGGAAACACTCTGAAACAGAACTCTAGTTATAGCTATCCCCCTGGATAGGATACGGAACCCTTCTTTGGTTCCCCATGGCACTGGGAAGGAGGTTCAAGCAGCCTGAGGCACGCCAAAGGCCTCTCCTGTTCAGCCTCTTTCCGGCATCCTGGGCCCCAGTCTGTCCTGTTCCCAACTGCTACGCACCCAGTCCTAGCACTTCATGCCCGAGGCCCCTGCCCACACTGCTCTAAACTCACCGTTCCTCTTTGGGCCCCGATGACTGGTACTAGGCGTTCCCTGTGCCCTGGAACCTTTGTCTCCTCCTCCCGGTCAGCTGGCTTCCTCAGGGAAGCCCCCAGGCCAACAACCTGCAGAGTGCATATGCACTGTGGAATAATTAAGGGCAAACAAGGGGTAAGTGCATGGCTGAGACAGGTCAGAAATGCTGAGGAAAACACAGGCTGCCTGGCCACCTCAGTTGGTGGAGCGGGTGACTCTTGATCTTGTGGCTGTGAGTTTGAGCTCCACCTCGGGTGTAGAGATTACTTAAAATCTGAAAGAAAGAAAGAAAGAAAGAAAGAAAGAAAGAAAGAAAGAAAGAAAGAAAGAAAGAAAGAAAGATGGAAGGAAGGATGGAAAGAAGGAAGGATGGAAGGAAGGATGGATGGAAGGAAGAAAGAAGAAAGGAAGGAAGGAAGGAAGGAAGGAAGGAAGGAAGGAAGGAAGAAGGAAGGAAGAAGGAAGGAAGAAAGAAAGAAGAAAGAAGGAAGAAGAAAGAAAGAAAGAAAGAAAGAAAGAAAGAAAGAAAGAAAGATGGAAGGAAGGATGGGAGGAAGGATGGAAGGAAGAAAGAAGAAAGGAAGGAAGGAAGGAAGGAAGAAAGAAAGATGGAAGGAAGGATGGAAGGAAGGAAGAAAGAAGGAAGGAAGGAAGGAAGAAAGAAAGAAAGAAAGAAAGAAAGAAAGAAAGAAAGAAAGATGGAAGGAAGGATGGAAGGAAGGATGGAAGGAAGGAAGAAAGAAGGAAGGAAGAAGGAAGAAAGAAGGAAGGAAGGAAGGAAGAAAGAAAGATGGAAGGAAGGATGGAAGGAAGGAAGAAAGAAGGAAGGAAGAAGGAAAGAAAGAAAGAAAGAAAGAAAGAAAGAAAGAAAGAAAGAAAGAAAGAAAGAAAGAAAAGAAAGCAAAAGCAAGCAAGAAATTTTGAGGAAAACAAATATGCCACCATCAAAATCTAATCTGAAAGAGATGCTGTTGTTGTTTAAAGCAAGTAAAATAATAAAAATAAGGTCTTCAAAGAGCAGGAACTTCTGCATTTTAGCCTCAGGAATACTTGGGCTGCCCCAAACGAATGACTACTACAGTACCTTCCTGGCTCTCTCTCCCTCCTGAAAGCGCCTAGTGACCACAGGATAACGATGTGTAAGAAGTCCTCCAGCCTGTCCTCAGACAACCTGGGTTTTACATGTACGGCTAGGGGACCATCACAGCTTTTCTATGGCAGAACGGGCAGAACTTACCCCCGCCCCAGGTATACAAGCAACTGATATCCATACCACCAGCCAGATTAAAGGGCGCGAGAAGCAAAAAGAAGGGTGAAGTCAGGTGGCATTTTGAGGAAATGTCTATTTGACGAGGGACGAGAGTGGGGAAGGCAGACAGATACCCCGGCATTTTCATCTCTCGCCCACTGAAGGGTTTGATTTCAATTCCCCCTCTGCCCTCGTCCCAGCTTCTCAATTTAGGATGAAACAATGTCGAGATGGAAAGATCAAACAAATAGATCTTTGTGAGACAACAAAGAGAAAACAAAGAGGTACAGAGGGATCCCAAGGGAGGCGGAGGGGGTGGAGGGGGCGGAGGGGGCGGAGCCTGCCTCTGGCTTGCATTCCTACGGTGGGGGGGGGGGGGTAAGTGGAGAAGTGATGTGGCAATTCACAGGTGTGTGTGTGGGATGGGGGGGGGGGGGGCTGCCTACCTCTCCCGGTCATTCCCTAATTCCAGCTCTTTAAACACAGGAGGGTTCAGTTTAGAAAATCTTCTGCCAATAGTGCAGAGTATTCTGGAGCCAGACTGCCCAGTGTGGATCCTGGACCTCCACCTACCAGCTAAGTGATCCTGAGCAAGTTTCTTAACCTCTCTGTGCCTCAGTCTCCTTGTCTTTAAAATAGATGTGAGGGGGCGCCTGGGTGGCGCAGTCGGTTAAGCGTCCGACTTCAGCCAGGTCATGATCTTGCGGTCCGTGAGTTCGAGCCCCGCGTCGGGTTCTGGGCTGATGGCTTGGAGCCTGGAACCTGTTTCTGATTCTGTGTCTCCCTCTCTCTCTGCCCCTCCCCCGTTCATGCTCTGTCTCTCTCTGTCCCAAAAATAAATAAAAAACGTTGAAAAAAAAAATTAAAAAAAAAAAAAATAAAATAGATGTGAGGTGTCCCCCCCCACCACCACCCTTACCCCTCCTTCCCCCCCCCCTCCCCCCGTGGCTCTGTCCGTTAAGCATCAGACTCTTGATTTCGGCTCAGGTCATGATCTTGGGGTTTGTAGAATGGAGGCCGCCACCACCCCACCCCACCCCCATCTAGCTCTGCACTGACAGCATGGAGCCTGCTTGGGATTCTCTCTTTCTCCCTCTCTCTTTGTCCCTCCCCTGCTCATGCTCTCTCTCTCTCTCTCTCTCAAAAAAAAAAAACAAAAAAAAAAACAAAAAAAAAAAACAAAAAACCTTAAAATTTATAACAGACAAGAAGTCTCACTGACAAGCCAGGATTGCCCTGAGGATCATAGGAGTTAAGATAAATATAAAGCATTCAGAAGATTAAGTCTCAGTAAATGCTAGCTATTATTATGCTAAGCAACTTAATTATTTTGTGCTTCGGTTTTTCAGTCGGCAGACTTGAATTTGCTTTTACCCACTGGTCATTAGAAAAATTAGGATATTATGAAAAAGCTTCCAAAATATGAACTAACATGTCAACTTGGGAGACATATTTAGAAAGACTTCACAGTCACCAAAGCGTTTCACAAACAAGAAAGAAATAACCCTGTCCCCATTTAATCTTACTTCTTTCAAACACATCCCCCTAGAGATATCATTAATTCTGGCTGCTCTACACATCAGCTGGCAGAAAAAAAAAACAACCATCTGCCTCGAGGAGCGATGAATGGAGTTTCCACGGGCGCCTCGGTGGCTCAGTGGGTTGGGCATTTGACTCTTGATTTTGGCTCAGGTCATGATCCCAGGGTCATCAGATTGAGCCCAATGTTGGCCTCCACGCTCCTCATGGAGCCTGCTTAAGACTCTTTCTCTCTCTCTCTCTCTCTCTCTCTCTCTCTCTCCTCCCCCCTCCCCCCTCTCCCCTGCTAGCACTCTCTCTTTTTCTCTAAAAAAAAATAAAACTTTAACAAGAGTTTCCTCACCAGTTCTCCAAGTTCCCATGAAAACCAAGTGCAGATGAGGGGCTGAGTTTATGTTCTTTTGCGCAGACTATCTGAAACTTGAAGTTAATAATTAGTTGGAATTTGTTTAATGCATAGTTTATGCGTTAGATACACCGTATGTCTACTGACGAGAACCTAATGAGTAGGACTAATATTATCCCATCTTACAAAGGCTAAGGTGTAGAGAGGTTGAGTAAATGGTCAGATCGACCACTGTTGGCTGCCTGTTACGATCCTACGTATACTGGATAATGTTGGTTTTCACTATAGACGTGCAACACTTGATATTATTAATTTTGAGGTATTTTTCAGTTGTTAAATCCATATTCTAAGACATATTTACAGATTTGCTAAACATCCTTTCCTGGGAAGGCCAGTCATTTTGTGATAACATCTTTCCTACGTTTGTGTATTATGTGTCCTTCTGAAGAATAAAATAATGGTCTCAGGCTGTGCTATGGTCTGAATGTTTATGTTCTCCTCAAATCGTATGTTTAAATCCTAACCCCTAAGCTGATGATATGAGGAGGTGGGGGCTTTGGGAGGTGATTAGGTCCTGAGGGGTGGAGCCCTCCTGAATGGGATTTGTGCCCTTTATAAAAGAGGACCGACCTCCCAGTACTATCACACTGGAGGTTCGGTTTCAGTGTATATACTATTTTAAAGGGAAAGAAACACTCAATTCATAACATGGTATTGGGAGATGGCAAGGTTTTCTTCTTTTAAAGAGTAAAACAGGTGCGCCTGGGTGGCTCAGCCAGGTGAGCGTCCAACTCTTGATTTCAGTTCAGGTCATGATCCCGGGATCGCGGGATCCAGCTCCAAAGGGCACCTACTTAGGATTCTCTCTCCCTCTGCCCATCTCCCTGCTCATGCGCTTTCTCTCTAAAATAAAAATAAATAAATAAAGAGCAAAACACAACCCCCAAAATAACCTTTTACGGTCATTCCTTTCATTCGTTAATTTTTTTATACTTAAAAAAATTTTGTTTCAGTTTATTTTTTGAGACAGAGAGAGCAAGCAGGGGAGGGGCAGAGAGAGAGAAGGAGACAGAGAATCCCAAGCAGGCTCCATGCTGTCAGCACAGAACCCTACTCGGGACTTGATCTCACAAACCGTGAGATCATGACCTGAGCCAAAACTCAAGAGTCAGACGCTTAACCGATTGAGCCGCCCAGGCGCCCCACCAATTGTTAATTTTATTGGTGGCCTATGAAATTCAAACTAAGAATATTGTGGCATCCTTTGGGGAATCTTCACTTTGCAGAAACATCAGCTCTCTGTCCTTGCTCTGTTTTCTAGAACCACAAGAACTGAGCTTTAACTTGGTTAAAATGCATGCTCATAATTTGATGTGAGCAAGCCAGAAGAAAAAAGATATTTTTAAAGCAATTAGGGAAGTGAATTATGGACTGACTCAGATGACACCAAGGAATTATCATTCCTTTATGAGGTATTGTAACAGCACTGTCATTTTTCTTTACTCCGTATTTTTTTAAAGACAGACACGCAGGGATAAAATGACACATCTGGGGGTGGCTTCAAAATACTTCAGCAAATTGAGAAGTAAAAGAAAAAAGGAAAAGATGAAGCAAATGTGTGAGTCTTGATCATTTTTTAATCTGGGTGATGATGAGATCGTACCGCCTTTGTAATTATTTGAAAATTTTCACCAAATAAATTATTTAAAAATTTTACAATAAAAAAAATTTACAATAAACATATATGTAATATTCACATCCTGTCATCAAGTGCTGATGATTTTTTTCCCATGATTAACTCTGTAGACTTGGGCAGTTTCCTCTTCTATAAAAATGAGGTGAGAATACCTAATTTGCCGGTGGGTTAGGGGATTAAATGAGATGCCTGGCCCCAAAGGGATGTTCAAATAATGTTGGTGCTTTTCCCTCCAATTATTGCCCCCCGCCTCCTCACTATGTACAAATTCAGAATCCTAAAATAATATCTAGATACTAGCCATTCACCTTTTACCAAACGAGATGCTATCGGGCCTTAAAAACAACACACTTCGGGGCCCCTGGCTGGCTCAGTCAGAAGAGCATGTGACTCTTGATCTTGGAGTCACGAGTTGGAGCCCCACTTTGGGTGTAGACAGTACTTAGTAATAAAAAATAAAGAAATAAACCTTAAAAATAAATAAATAGCAGGGCACCTGGGTGGCTCGGTCGGTTGAGCGTCCAACTTCGGCTCAGGTCATGATCTCATGGTTCCTGAGCTCAAGCCCCGTGTCAGGCTCTGTGCTGACAACTCAGAGCCTGGAACCTGTTTCACATTCTGTGTCTCCCTCTCTCATTGCCCCAACCCCATTCATTCTCTCTCTCTCTCTCTCTCTCTCTCAAAAATAAATAAACATTAAAAAAAAATTAGAAACTAACAATTTCTTGAAAATCAATAATTAAATAAATAAATAAATAAATAGGGGGGCCTGGGTGGCTCAGTTCATTAGGCATCTGACTTTGGCTTTGTGGGTTCAAGCCCCAAGTCAGGCTTTGTGCTGACAGCTCAGAGCCTGGAGCCCGCTTCCAATTCTGTATCTCCCCCTTTCTCTGTCCCTCCCCTGCTCACGCTCTGTCTGTCTGTCAGTCTGTCTCTCTCTCTCGAAAATAAACATTAAAAAAAATAAATTTAAAATAAATAAATAATAGGGGCGCCTGGGTGGCTCAGTCGATTAAGTGTCCAACTCTTGATCTCGGCTCAGGGCATGATCTCACAGTGGTGGGATCGAGCCCTGCATTGGGCTCTGCACTGACAGTGCAGTCTGCTTAGGATTCTCTCTCTCCTTCTCTCTCTCTCTGCTCCTCCCCCACTCGTGCACACTCTCTCAAAATAAATAAATAAACTTAAGAATAAACAAATAGATAAAAACACATGTCTCTAGAGCATCTGTATGATTCAATTTACAATAATAAAATTATGTTTTCAGAAACATCATTTGTGTGAAGTAAGATATAGTTGGAACAGGAAATCATGGTCATTTGACCTAAGGATTACACAAATGTTGCTCAGAAATTAATTTTTTTCAGAAATTCAGAATGTCTCAAAGTTCTGTTTTATTAAATTTTATAAGAAGAGTATTGCATTATTTAATGTTTATGCAACTGAACTCAAAGCTTATTATATCACACTGGCAAAATCCCTCAGCCTGTATCACCATTAACTTGTTTAAATTTCTTCTTTGTTATTTATTTGTTTTTTTTAACAATTTAAAAAATATTTTCAACGTTTATTCATTTTTGAGAGACAGAGTGTGAGCGGGGGAGGGACAGAGAGAGAAGGAGACACAGAATCTGAAACAGGCTCCAGGCTCTGAGGTGTCAGCACAGAGCCCGACGTGGGGCTCGAACCCACAAACTGTGAGTTGAAGTCAGACGCTTAACCGACTGAGCCACCCAGGCACCCCAAATTTCTTCCTAATTGAATACAATTTTTTTTGGAATTCTTTTGAAATTATATATGATGCTGAAAATTCACCAACTTTTCTGTAGCAAAAAAAAAGAAAAATTAGGTCTCTATTACTGTAAGTAATTCTTAATATTTTCATAGGTATGTTCACTTTTTTATTGGTATAATATGTTAAGGTTCATAATGAAATAATAAAAAAAAAATTTTTGTCTAAATTAGAGAAAAAAAATCTTTGAAGTGTTTGATGAATCAAAACTGCAGGGGACGC
Organism: Felis catus; assembly: GCF_018350175.1. Taxonomy (NCBI): domain Eukaryota; kingdom Metazoa; phylum Chordata; class Mammalia; order Carnivora; family Felidae; genus Felis; species Felis catus. The sequence goes on along the minus strand of NC_058374.1, from coordinate 21,660,885 downwards.
TTTGAGGAGACCACTGATCCCGAAGACATATTCTTCTCTGGCTTCTTTCTCGAATCATCCTATTGGTTATTGAGTGCAAATGTGGCCTATGGAAGGTACTCATTTTTGAAACTTTTACCAAAGAGCAAATGTGTTTACTACGCTTTGCCGCGTGGATGTTTTTAAATTTTCAATTAAGAGCTCACATTCATCATTTTCACTAGCACACCTTTTAAGGGGCATTGGAGCAATTTCATAAGTTAAACCCTGTCCAAAATAACCCATCAGGCAGATGACAAAAGGAACCCTTGCTTTGAAGCTTGGGGGGAGGAGGTGGTTGGGGGAAATCGCCTTTCAGATGTGAAAAATCATCTATCTTTAGGGTTTGTTTCATGTTTCTTCAAACGTTTCATGTCAACCTTTCCCCGGAGCAAAATTTGAGATGAAGTTGTGTAATTTATTGTCATGCTTTAGCCATATTATATTTATTCTTCCCTTTGATACCTTTTTTTTTTTTTCTCTGAGGTCCTTGGAGACGTTGAGATGACAATGAGTTGACTCTTCCTGCGGATATTGGGAAGGAGCAGGAGTAGCAGAAAGGGAGGAGGTGACAGGAATGCAAGGGAGGACATCAGAAATGGAGAGAGGATGGTAAAGTGTTCCTAGTTTGACAGCTGTAGTCTAGGGGATTTGCCTCTGGCCTAAAAACAGAAGGTCCACCCACAGGTAACTAGCAGCAGGGGTAAGGTCCTTGCATGTAGCGTAACTTCACAAAATCACAGCACGTCCAACGGTCTGGTTCGTGCCACAGAAGGAAGAAAACGTGTTTATTCAGTGTCTCTTAGGCATCATGAACTACGGTGGGTAGGTTCTTTACAGGTGTGTGCTATGCCATACTCATGACAACCCCATGAAATAGATACTCTTCCCCAATATACAGGTCAGAGACAGAGACTCAAAGAAACTATAAAATCGATCTTGAGTGACCTTTGTGGCACAGCTGAACTCCAGTCTGCTAATCCTAAAGCTCGTGATTCTCCCATGACAGAAATCATCTTGCTAGTACGTCAAAGTCCTGTTCTATGGCTTACCTTTCACTCAAATCAAGTCAGTCAACAGCACATAAAGGAAACTGATGTAAGAAAAGTCCTATGACTTGGGGCACCAGGATGGCTCAGTCAGTTGCGTGTCCAACTTTGGCTCAGGTCATGATCTCTTAGTCTGTGAGTTTGAGCCCCACTTCGGGCTCTGGGGGTGTCAGGGCAGAGCCTGGAGCGTGCTTCAGATTCTGTGTCTCCCTCTCACTCTGCCCCTCTCCCACTCACACTCTGTTTCTCTTTCTCTCAAAAATAAGTAAATATTAAGAAAATCCGGTGACTTGAAGCCTTTTAAGCCACAAATGAAAGAAAGTCAATGAGGAAATGCATCCAAATGGGAGAGACAAAAATCAGTAAAATTGGTGAGATGATTTAAATGACCCATTTATCATCTGAATTCATGGTTCTTTAACTTTGTATTCTGGGACCCTTTGAGATTCTGCTAATAGCTATGAAACTGTGTATGCACACAACCTTTCGGAGGGCTTGAGTTCATTTGGGTTAATAAACCCTACTCTGTATTACGCAGGGCGTAAAATGTATTTAAAGGGGCGCCTGGCTGGCTCAGTCAGTTGGGCGTCCGACTTCAGCTCAGGTCATGATCTCACAGCTTGTGAGTTCGAGCCCCGCAGGGGGATCTGGGCTGACATCCCAGAGCCTGGAGCCTGCTTCAGATTCTGTGTCTCCTTCTCTCTCTCTGCCCTTCTCCTGCTCACTGTTTCTCTTTCTCTCACAAATAAATAAAAACATTTTTTAAAATTTTTGATGTATTTAAATATGAAAATGTTTATGTATACAAACGGAAGACTTTTCAGATGCCTTTATATACCCTGCAACGTCAACTGCCTGAGGCTTGAGCTTTGTTGATTGTATAACTTTTGACCCATCAGTGTCAAGGGTTACTTGGGGTCTCGGACCGTACATCCATCCATTTGAAGAAAACCACATTAGAAGAAGGGGCCATAGAAGACGGCGGCTGGTGGGTATAAACGATAACAGTGTCACACGCCTCAAAGTTCTGGGGGAATCACAGCCTAGAGCGAATGCAAATGCAGTTGTTAATTTCATTTCCCCCTCTTAGATGAAGTGACACCCTGATCAGTTCGTGTAAATTGGTGCGTGACAGGGCAGGCCTGGCCCAGGGGTCCAGAGCATTGAATGCACTAGTTGGTCTCCCTCTAAAGGAGGAGGAAATTGTAAGGCCAACAGGAGCTTCACCGCCCACAGCCACCTGGCTTCCCTGAAAAGTAAGAAGTAGGAAAAGAACCACGGGAGAAAAGTGGGGCAGCAGACTGAGGCAGTGAGACAGCCCCCACAAGAGTTAAGAAAAGGGGGGGGGCGGTGAATAAGGTGGGACCCCTCAACCAGCTCAATAGGCGGCCGCATACACATTTTTCAGTTAGCAAAACGTTGCACCGTTGGTTCAAAAACACAACGCTTCCGGAGTGTGAAACTGACGAGTCGCATTAGTTTACTCTCGCCCGTTGTTGTTACTTAGCTTTCCGTATTTTTATACGAGACCTTTGCTAGTTAACATTACCACCAGCGAGGTGGTTTCTATTCCCTGCTCGGCCACCGATTTGCTCTGACAAACTCAAGCCCTTCTCTCTGGGACAGGGCTTCACAAAAAGGGACCGAACAGGGCTCTCCCAGTCCTTCTAAGAGTCTGTAATGTGCTGCAGATACATACGCAAAGTTTCCAGTGGTACAACAAAAACAGGAAATAGGAAACTTCTGCACCAATTAAGACGGGGATTAGTCTCCCCCCTCCCTGCCTGAAGTCGGGGTGGGGGGGGTAACTAAAGGTTTGTCTGCTGAGGGGAGAAGGACTGGATGCTTGAATGTTTGAATGGATAAGGTTTTCCCTTCGACACTAAAAATGAAAGCCTTGACACATGGCCAGATATAGACAAATTCTGAAAAGAGGCAGTTTATTCCTGGCACCGTTCCCTCTTTCCGCCTTTCTGTCCTAACTTCGGAGTGTCGCAGCTGCACCCCTTTTCCAATCCTCCCCACCTCCCACGAAAGCTTAGGGATGACGGCAGGTTCGGTGTCCGAATCCTCTGAGTTTTGCCAGAAGCCCGGCAAACTTGGCATCCGTTATTTCTTTTAGGGGCTTTAAAAAAAGCAACCTTTTTGAGCCAATTTACACTGAGGTACGAATGACTAAGATGCCTTTGACATCCCAGATGCGTCGCATTTTTTAACAACATCCTGCAGGAAGAGAGGGAGGGAGGGAGCGAGGTTTTTAACTGGTAGGATGTTGGGGAAATAAAATGAGATTTAAAACAGAAAAACAACAACAAAAAAAGGCTTTAGCGTGAGAGGGAGAACCCAGGGACATACCAGGTCTGCTGAAGTCTGATTCTCATACCTGGTTTCAGTATGGGTGGGTTTTTTTTTGGCATCTGAAGTTCTAACTGTTCTGTCTTGACCCCTCACTGCCAGCATGACAGTTTTTAAGGGACTAGTTTGAGGCTCCAACAGTGTGGAGATAAGGGATAAACATTTGTAACTGTCTGCTATTTATAAGCCAGGAAATGTTTATATTTGTACGAGTTCTAAAATTCCACTTCTAAAATTGTGACTACTCACTCCTTTCTCAAATATCAACTTAAAGCTTTAAAGGCAAATCAAGAAATGAAAAGCATCCCTCTTGGAACTATTTTGCTTTCCACTGTCTCTGCTCCTCTGAAAAAGCCAAAAGCGGATGGGAAGGAAACACAAGACTTTAAAGCCGTTCCTAACACCTGATTCGTTAAGAATTGGCAAGCACGTGGTTTGGCAAATCACCTTTGCTTCAATGTTTCTATGTCCCTTTGTGCTTTTTATTTTTATTTTTTTCAAGATTTTGTTTTTAAGCCATCTATCTCTACACCCAACGCGGGGATCGAACTCACAACCCCGAGATCAAGAGTCGCCTGCTCCACCAACTGAGCCAACCGGGCGCCCCCAGAATACTAGTTTTTATACCACTGGTCACAGGAGATCAAAAACAGCAAAAATTGTTAACAGTACTGAAACTGAAAGGTACCGCTATCCTATACAACTCTTTGGCCCCAAAACTTTTGAACCACTGTGTAAATAACTGTCAACAGAAACGACACACTCGATTGCTGCTTCTTGTGACCAGGTCTGAGATCTGGTTGAAATCCGTGGTCGAACAAAGGTTTATTTGTATTATAGGCCATAGGAGCAATGGCCGGAATGCCAAACGCATATATCGTGTGTCCAAATATTTGGAGTGGTCCTAATCTGAGCTAGTAAAGGGTCCTTCTCTACCGGCTCAGCAAAGGTCAAGTTGTTAGAGAGGAAACTGTTTAGGTGGCAGACCTCACCAAAAACTTGAGGGAGAAAAAAAAAAAAAAAAAAAAACACAAAAAAACTTGAGAGGAGACAATATAGCTTTTTCCTGATTGTCTTTTTCTTTTTCTTTTTTTTTGATGGGACGTCTACCTTAGTGATGGATGCTACATTAAAGAGATTTAGGAAATTATTTAAAAAAATTTTTTTTTCAACGTTCATCCATTTTTGGGACAGAGAGAGACAGAGCATGAATGGGGGAGGGGCAGAGAGAGAGGGAGACACAGAATCAGAAACAGGCTCCAGGCTCCGAGCCATCAGCCCAGAGCCCGACGCGGGGCTCGAACTCACAGACCGCGAGATCGCGACCTGGCTGAAGTCGGACGCTCAACCGACTGCGCCACCCAGGCGCCCTAGATTTAGGAAATTATTAATAGCAAGGCAAACATGTACAAAAGGGGCGAGGAAAATAAGAAAGGTCTCCCCTTGAGACGCGGTTTTTCTCCAGTGCTGTAACCTTCCTCTTGGCATTGGGCTGCATCACTATTTAGTGAATAGTCTTTCTGCCCGAAAAGAACGGTTTTCTGCCCGAAAGAACCACATAATCTGAAACGCACACTGTCAGTATCAGGGAGACACATGTTTTCTCTGCACGATCCAAACAGATTGAGTCAAGGAAGGCAGAGTGGGGCTGCAGAAAGAGTCTGGAGTCGGATACCATTGCACTCCAATCCCGCCGGCGCCATTCATTAGTTACGCGACCAAAGGCACTTTTTCGGAGCCTCGATTTGCTCATGGGTAGAATGAGGCTAATAGAGGCTGCCTCATAGGTTGTTGGTGTTGTGTGGGGTTTATGTGATGCACCTGGCATACACAGCAATTATGGGCTGCGGGTCTTCTAAAACTGGCCATGATAGGATGACACAAGAGCCCTAATCTACCCTAGTCTAGTCTTTTCTTTTTAATACAATTTATTGTCAACTGGGCTTCCATACAACACCCAGTGCTCATGCCGACAGGTGCCCTCCTCAGTGCCCGTCGCCCGCTTTCCCCTCTCCCCCACCCCCCGTCCACCCTCAGTTTGTTCTCTGTATTTAAGAGTCTCTTATGGTTTGCCTCCCTCCCTCTCTGTAGTCCTTATAATCTGTAGGGATTTCATGGCTTTTGTGCATAGGACCGTTCTGGGTGAAGTGTCATAGGGTGGAGTAACTGAGGCGCCCTTGAGAGGCTTTTCAGGCAACTAGCGTTCTACGTAGGAATGGGACAATGTGATATTAGATTTAAACTTTTACCTAGTAAGGTAACACGTTTAAATCTTAGGAAAATGGTGTGAGGAAAAGAGGGTGGAATACGTTCCCTCTTGAGTGTCCCTCCTCACAAGACCTGGGTTTGAGTCCAGTTCCGCCAGCTATGTGTTGGGTGACCCTGAACTAGTTCCTCTACATTGGGAAATTTCCATTTTCTCATACGTAAAAACATCTCGCTCGTATTTCAGGGCTGTTATGAGCCTTCAATAAAGGTAGTGTGTATGAAAGAGCTGTGAGGGGCGCCTGGGTGGCTCAGTCGGTTAAGGGTCCAGCTCTTGATTTTGGCTCAGGTCATGGTCTCCCAGTTTGTGAGATCGAGCCCCGGATCGGGCTTGAGATTCTCTCCCTCTTTCCCTCTCCCCTTCTCCCACTCACCGTCCCTCTCTCTCCCTCTCTCAAAATAAATAAATAAGCTTAAGAAAAAAGAAAGAAAGAACTGTAAACTGTACAGCTCTAAATAACATGGATCGTATTTGTTTCAAAAATTAGTCATTCAGCAATGATATTCAAACCTTGCTATAAAACTACTACCTAATCACAGAATTTAAGATAAGCCAGAACTTCCTCAGAGCTCATCAAAGATAATTTATGTAAAAAGAAAAACTCATTGACCTCATTTTGAGACGATGTGGAATATGGATGAGGACTATCGTAGAGGAAGGCTCCCCGCTTTTGTACCTACCCTGCCATGTAACAGAGGTCTTTTTCACGTTGTACTTTAAAAATGATTAATACAGGGGCGCCTGGGTGGCGCAGTCGGTTAAGCGTCCGACTTCAGCCAGGTCACGATCTCGCGGTCCGTGAGTTCGAGCCCCGCGTCGGGCTTTGGGCTGATGGCTAGGAGCCTGGAGCCTGTTTCCGATTCTGTGTCTCCCTCTCTCTCTCTGCCCCTCCCCCATTCATGCTCTGTCTCTCTCTGTCCCAAAAATAAATAAACGTTGAAAAAAAAATTTAAAAATGATTAATACAAACCAAATAATAAATTCACTGGATCTGACTACTAAGAAGATTGCTTTTTGAAAATACTTTTTTCCTATTTCACTGAATGCGTTTGTATGCATGAATGTACACATACATATGCATATTTAGCAGCATATATGTGTGTGTATACATGTTTATGGGAGAAACTTCAGCAAATACAAATATGTATATAATGTATGTAATGTGTATAAATGTATGTAATCTATATAATGTATATATAATGCATGTAATGTATATAAACATATACGAGTAAAGATAAAAATACTGTGTTGATATCAGATATAGAGAGAAATATGGATACATATATATATACACACACACACATATATACACATATGTGTTATATGTGTGTATATATATGTATATTGAAGAAACTTTAGAAAATACAAATAAGCAAAAATGAAATAAAAATCACCTGTAATCTCACTACTCAGAGGCCACTATTATTATTTAAGACACCATTTCCACAGCTTTTTAATATACAGTATATAAATATACAGAGAAAAGGGTAGAAATACAGATATCAGCTATCGAGTCTATATAGAAATGTTATCTCAACCATGATTCATAATATGACTTTTTTGTTCAATAATACATCTCAAATGTTTTCATGCCCTTGCAGTAACACGTAAATGGTTTTGTAATATTCCTTTGAGGACACTTCCCACATTTTCAACTAGCCTTTACTGTGCAATATTTCTTTGGTCTCCTTTTTTGTTTTGAACAGCAATGTCATGAACTTTCTCACAGCTACATTTTCTTTATAGATTCCCAACTGTTTCTTTAGAATAAATTGCGAGAAGGGCGCCTGAGTGGCTCGGTCAGCTGAGCGGCCAACTTCAGCTCAGGTCATGGTCTCGCGGTTCGTGAGTTCAAACCCCGTGTCAGGCTCTGTGCTGACAGCTCAGAGCCTGGAGCCTACTTTGGATTCTGTGTCTCCCTCTCTCTTTGCCCCTCCCCTGCTCATGCTCTGTCTCTCTGTCTCTGTCTCTCTCAAAAATAAAAAATAAGCATTAAAAAAAATTTTTTTAAAGAATAAATTGCTAGGAAGAAAATTACTTATTCAAAGGGTATATGGGAGCCTGTAGGTGGCTCGGTCAGTTAAGCCTCTGACTCTTGATTTTGCCTCAAGCCATGTTCTCATGGTCCTGAGTTTAAACCCCACGTAGGGCTCCATGCCATTAGGGCTCGGAGCCTGCTTGGGATTCTCTCACTCCTCTCTCTTTATCCCTCCCCTGCTCACTTGCTGTCTCTAAAAATAAATAAACATTAAAAAAAGGGGGGGTATATGAAGTAATATGGTTTCTGATAAGTATTGCTATGTCCTCCTTCACAAGTGATATGCCAGGCTGATGCTTACATTAGTACTTTTAGTGTTTTATGAGACTGTCTAGCTCCTTTTATTATCCTTTTTGTTAAAAAGTGAGCTCTCTGCCCAACATGGGGCTTGAACTCACAACCCCAAGATCAAGAGTCACACGCCCTACTGACTGAGCCAGCCAAGCGCCCTTCCTATTATCCTTTTATTTTACTATTATCATTTTTGTCTTATATTCATTGACAAGTGTTTAGAAAATGTAAGCAAACAGAAAAAAATTAAAATTCCCATAATCTCATTATATGATTAACCATTATCAATACTTCCTTTCAGTCTTTATAAATATTTAGATTTACATCTATATTTAATATATATAGTATGCTCTTTGGTGTATTTTTTTTTGGTATGTTTATTTTCTTGTTAATTTCTAAGAGCCCTTTTAAGAAATACGCATTGCAAAGTGTTTCCTATTGTTTTTACCCTTTAAAGTTTGTTCATGGTGTATTTTGATGCACATTAAATTTTCACGTTCATTCCTTATTTATCCTTTTACACTTTCACCTTTTGTGTCATGCTTGAAAAGTTCTTCCACATATAAAATTTTCTTTTTGCTATTTTCTTTTTATAGTTAGTTCTTTAATCCACCTGGAATCAATTAGGAATCCAGCGACAGGCTAAGAATCCTTTTTTTCTCGGAGGGGAGGGAAGATGGCGGCGTAGGAGGACGCTGGGCTCACCGCGCGACCTGCTGATCACTTAGGTTCCACCTACACCTGCCTAAATAACCCAGAAAACCGCCAGAAGATTAGCAGAACGGAGTCGCCGGAGCCAAGCGCAGACGAGAGGCCCACGGAAGAGGGTAGGAAGGGCGGCCAGGCGGTGCGCGCTCCACGGACTGGCGGGAGGGCCTGGCGGGAGGGAGCCGGGGTGGAGGGGCGGCCCGCCGGCCAAGCAGAGCCCCCGAGTCTGGCTTGCAAAAGCGGAGGGGCCGGACAGAGTGTGTTCCGACAGCGAGCGGGACTTAACAACTGGAAGGTTGTAAGTTAACAGCTCTGCTCCGAAAGCGGGAAGGCTGGAGGGCAAAGGGAGGGAGAGTTGCTGAGCCCCGGGGATGGGGACGATATTGGCGGGGAACAAAGGCGCTTGCCAGCACCATCTCCCTCGCCCATCCCCCAGCCAAAATCCCAAAGGGAACCAGTTCCTGCCAGGGAACTTGCTCGCTCCGCGCCAACACCCAACGCTGTGCTTCTGCAGATCCGTCCCTCCGGCGGGTCTGACTCCCGCCCGGTGCCGCAGGGCCCCTCCCGAAGCGGATCACCGAAGGAGAAGCGGGCTGAGCCTGCCCCTCCCGCCCCTGTGCACCCTGCCGATCCACCCCAGCTAATATGCCAGATCCCCAGCACCACAAGTCTGGCAGTGTGCAAGTAGCCCAGACGGGCCACCCCACCCCACAGTGAATCCCGCCCCTAGGAGAGGGGAAGAGAAGGCACACACCAGTCTGACTGTGGCCCCAGCGGTGGGCTGGGGGCAGACATCAGGTCTGACTGCGGCCCCGCCCACCAACTCCAGTTATACACCACAGCACAGGGGAAGTGCCCTGCAGGTCCTCACCACGCCAGGGACTATCCAAAATGACCAAGCAGAAGAATTCCCCTCAGAAGAATCTCCAGGAAATAACAGCAGCTAATGAGCTGATCAAAAAGGATTTAAATAATATAACAGAAAGTGAATTTAGAATAATAGTCATAAAATTAATCGCTGGGCTTGAAAACAGTATAGAGGACAGCAGAGAATCTCTTGCTACAGAGATCAAGGGACTCAGGAACAGTCAGGAGGAGCTGAAGAACGCTTTAAATGAAATGGAAAATAAAATGGAAACGACAACGGCTCGGATTGAAGAGGCAGAGGAGAGAATAGGTGAACTAGAAGATAAAGTTATGGAAAAAGAGGAAGCTGAGAAAAAGATAAAAAAAATCCAGGAGTATGAGGGGAAAATTAGAGAACTAAGTGATACACTAAAAAGAAATAAGATACGCATAATTGGTATCCCAGAGGAGGAAGAGAGAGGGAAAGGTGCTGAAGGGGTACTTGAAGAAATAATAGCTGAGAACTTCCCTGAACTGGGGAAGGAAAAAGGCATTGAAATCCAAGAGGCACAGAGAACTCCCTTCAGACGTAACTTGAATCGATCTTCTGCACAACATATCATAGAGAAACTGGCAAAATACAAGGATAAAGAGAAAATTCTGAAAGCAGCAAGGGATGAACGTGCCCTCACATATAAAGGGAAACCTATAAGACTCGTGACTGATCTCCCTTTTGAAACTTGGCAGGCCAGAAAGGACTGGCACGAGATCTTCAATGTGTTGAACAGGTAAAATATGCAGCCGAGAATCCTTTATCCAGCAAGTCTGTCATTTAGAATAGAAGGAGAGATAAAGGTCTTCCCAAACAAACAAAAACTGAAGGAATTTGTCATCACTAAACCAGCCCTACAAGAGATCCTAAGGGGGATCCTGTGAGACAAAGTACCAGAGACATCACTACAAGCATAAAACAGACATCACAATGACTCTAAACCCGTATCTTTCTATAATAACACTGAATGTAAATGGATTAAATGCGCCAACCAAAAGACAGGGTATCAGAATGGATAAAAAAACAAGACCCATCTATTTGCTGTCTACAAGAGACTCATTTTAGACCTGAGGACACCTTTAGATTGAGAGTGAGGGGATGGAGAACTATTTATCATGCTACTGGAAGCCAAAAGAAAGCTGGAGTAGCCATACTTATATCAGACAAACTAGACTTTAAATTAAAGGCTGTAACAAGAGATGAAGAAGGGCATTATATGATAATCACAGGGTCTATCCATCAGGAAGAGCTAACAATTATAAATGTCTATGCGCCGAATACCAGAGCCCCCAAATATATAAATAAAACAATTACTCATAAACATAAGCAACCTTATTGATAAGAATGTGGTAATTGCAGGGGACTTTAACACCCCACTTACAGAAATGGATAGATCATCTAGACACACGGTCAATAAAGAAACAAGAGCCCTGAATGAGACATTGGATCAGATGGACTTGACAGATATATTTAGAACTCTGCATCCCAAAGCAACAGAATGTACTTTCTTCTCAAGTGCACATGGAACATTCTCCAAGATAGATCATATACTGGGTCGCAAAACAGCCCTTCATAAGTATACAAGAATTGAAATTATACCATGCATACTTTCAGACCACAATGCTATGAAGCTTGAAATCAACCACAGGAAAAAGTCTGGAAAACCTCCAAAAGCATGGAGGTTAAAGAACACCCTACTAAAGAATGAGTGGGTCAACCAGGCAATTAGAGAAGAAATTTAAAAATATATGGAAACAAACGAAAATGAAAATACAACAATCCAAACGCTTTGGGACACAGCAAAGGCAGTCCTGAGAGGAAAATACATTGCAATCCAGGCCTATCTCAAGAAACAAGAAAAATCAAGAAAACATGAATACAAAATCTAACAGCACACCTAAAGGAAATAGAAGCAGAACAGTAAAGGCAGCCTAAACCAGCAGAAGAAGAGAAATAATAAAGATCAGAGCAGAAATAAACAATATAGAATATAAAAAAACTGTAGAGCAGATCAACGAAACCAAGAGTTGGTTTTTTGAAAAAATAAACAAAATTGACAAACCTCTAGCCAGGCTTCTCAAAAAGAAAAGGGAGATGACCCAAACAGATAAAATCATGAATGAAAATGGAATTATTACAACCAATCCCTCAGAGATACAAACAATTATCAGGGAATACTATGAAAAATTATATGCCAACAAACTGGACAACTTGGAAGAAATGGACAAATTCCTGAACACCCACACTCTTCCAAAACTCAATCAGCAGGAAATAGAAAGCTTGAACAGACCCGTAACCAGCGAAGAAATTGAATCGGTTATCAAAAATCTCCCAACAAATAAGAGTCCAGGACCAGATGGCTTCCCAGGGGAGTTCTACCAGACGTTTAAAGCAGAGATAATACCTATCCTTCTCAAGCTATTCCAAGAAATAGAAAGGGAAGGAAAACTTCCAGACTCATTCTATGAAGCCAGTATTACTTTGATTTCTAAACCAGACAGAGACCCAGTAAAAAAAAGAACTACAGGCCAATATCCCTGATGAATACGGATGCAAAAATTCTCAATAAGATACTAGCAAATCGAATTCAATGGCATATAAAAAGAATTATTCACCATGATCAAGTGGGATTCATTCCTGGGATGCAGGGCTGGTTCAACATTCGCAAATCAATCAACGTGATACATCACATTAATAAAAGAAAAGATAAGAACCATATGATCCTGTCAATCAATGCAGAAAAGGCCTTTGACAAAATCCAGCACCCTTTCTTAATAAAAACCCTTGAGAAAGTCGGGATAGAAGGAACATACTTAAACATCATAAAAGCCATTTATGAAAAGCCCACAGCTAACTTCATCCTCAATGGGGAAAAACTGAGAGCTTTTTCCCTGAGATCAGGAACACGACAAGGATGCCCACTCTCACCGCTGTTGTTTAACATAGTGTTGGAAGTTCTAGCATCAGCAATCAGACAACAAAAGGAAATCAAAGGCATCCAAATTGGCAAAGATGAAGTCAAGCTTTCGCTTTTTGCAGATGACATGATACTATACATGGAAAATCCGATAGACTCCACCAAAAGTCTGCTAGAACTGATACAGGAATTCAGCAAAGTTGCAGGATACAAAATCAATGTATAGAAATTAGTTGCATTCTTATACACTAATAATGAAGCAACAGAAAGACAAATAAAGAAACTGATCCCATTCACAATTGCACCAAGAAGCATAAAATACCTAAGAATAAATCTAACCAAAGATGTACAAGATCTGTATGCTGAAAACTATAGAAAGCTTATGAAGGAAATTGAAGAAGATATAAAGAAATGGAAAAACATTCCGTGCTCAGGGGTTGGAAGAATAAATATTGTTAAAATGTCAATACTGCCCAAAGCAATCTACACATTCAATGCAATCCCAATCAAAATTGCACCAGCATTCTTCTCGAAGCTGGAACCAGCAATCCTAAAATTCATATGGAACCACAAAATGCCCCGAATAGCCAAAGTAATTTTGAAGAAGACCAAAGCAGGAGGCATCACAATCCCAGACTTTAGCCTCTACTACAAAGCTGTAATCATCAAGACAGCATGGTATTGGCACAAAAACAGACACATAGACCAATGGAATAGAATAGAAACCCCAGAACTAGACCCACAAACGTATGGCCAACTCATCTTTGACAAAGCAGGAAAGAACATCCAATGGAAAAAAGTCTCTTTAACAAATGGTGCTGGGAGAACTGGACAGCAACATGCAAAAAGCTTCTGCACAGCAAAGGAAACAACCAACAAAACTAAAAGGCAACCAACGGAATGGGAAAAGATATTCGCAAATGACATATCGGACAAACGGCTAGTATCCAAAATCTATAAAGAGCTCACCAAACTCCACACCCGAAAAACAAATAACCCAGTGAAGAAATGGGCAGAAAACATGAATAGACACTTCTCTAAAGAAGACATCCGGATGGCCAACAGGCACATGAAAAGATGCTCAACATCACTCCTTATGAGGGAAATACAAATCAAAACCACACTCAGATATCACCTCACGCCAGTCAGAGTGGCCAAAATGAACAAATCAGGAGACTAGAGATGCTGGAGAGGATGTGGAGAAACGGGAACCCTCTTGCACCGTTGGTGGGAATGCAAATTGGTGCAGCCACTCTGGAAAACAGTGTGGAGGTTCCTCAGAAAATTAAAAATAGACCTACCCTATGATCCAGCAATAGCACTGCTGGGAATTTACCCAAGGGATACGGGAGTACTGATGCATAGGGGCACTTGTACCCCAATGTTTATAGCAGCACTCTCAACAATAGCCAAACTGTGGAAAGAGCCTAAATGTCCATCAACTGATGAATGGATAAAGAAATTGTGGTTTATATACACAATGGAGTACTACATGGCAATGAGAAAGAACAAAATATGGCCCTTTGTAGCAACGTGGATGGAACTGGAGAGTGTGATGCTAAGTGAAATAAGCCATACAGAGAAAGACAGATACCATATGTTTTCACTCTTAGGTGGATCCTGAGAAACTTAACAGAAACCCATGGGGGAGGTGAAGGAAAAAAAAAAAAAAAAAAAGAGGTTAGAGTGGGAGAGAGCCAAAGCATAAGAGACTCTTAAAAACTGAGAACAAACTGAGGGTTGATGGGGGGTGGGAGGGAGCGGAGGGTGGGTGAGGGGTATTGAGGAGGGCACCTTTTGGGATGAGCACTGGGTGTTGTATGGAAACCAATTTGACAATAAATTTCATATATTGAAAAAAAATAATTTAAAAAAAAATCCTTTTTTTCTCAAATAGCTAGCCAATTGTGGGGCACCTGGATGGCTCAGTTGGTTAAGTGTCCAACTTCAACTGAGGCCATGATCTCATGGTTCTTGAGCTCAAACCCCACATCAGGCTCTGTGCTGACAGCTCAGAGCCTGGAGCCTGCTTTGGATTCTGTGTCTCCTTCTCTCTCTGCCCCTCTCCTACTTTCTCTCTCTCTCTCTCTCTCTCTCTCTCTCTCTCTCTCTCTCTCTCTCAAAAATAAACAAACATTTAAAAAATAGCTAGCCAACTGCTATAACCCATTGATTTTGTTTTTTAGGTTGTTTTTTTGTTTGTTTGTTTGTTTGTTTTAAGATTTTAAGTAATCTCTACATCCAACATGAGGCTCGAACTCACAACCTTGAGATCAAGAGTTGCATGCTCTACTGATTGAGTCAACCAGGTGCCCCTAACCCATAAATGTTAAAAAAAATTATTCTTTCATGATCAGTGGGGAGGTATTCATTTTCCTTGGACTTTTATGTAACCTTATTCTGTTTAATTTAGCTTTCTGGCTAATACTGTCCCAGTACCACACCGGCTAAATTATTTTAGCTTCATCATAAAATTGCATATAGGAACACAGCAAATGTTGCCTTTTTATTCCTCCTTGGGAATTTGTCTTGGCTCTGCTAGAATGCTTATATTACCAAAATAATGGTTGCCTTTAAAAATATTTTGACAGCATATGTAGATCCTTATTATGTCACGCTGAAAGAGAAGATCTTTCTTCTAATTAGAAATAGGTATTGTTTAAAAAAAAAAAGGCCCAAAATGGCGTCACTTAGGTTAAGGCCTCAAGTCAATAAACCAAGACTTAATAACTAAGCTAACTGCTGTTTCAACCCCCCAGGAATGTATTCCTAACCAGTCTAGTCAGGAATTTTCTGGTCATCACCAATAAGGTAATCTGTCACAGGGGCCCTTTCCATCTCCCAAAGGAAGATGAGGTAATCCACCTACTAAGGCCTTTTTGTCCCCACATGAAGGTGACCTCACCTGAAATAATCCTGTTTTCTGTTTATGACTTCCTGGTCCAGCCTTTAAAACCTTTTCCCTTTCTGTAGTCCTTTGGAGCTTTTCTCTACTTGCTAAATGGGATGCTGCCTGGTTCATGGATCGATTAATAAAGCCAATTAGATCTTTAAAATTTACTCGGTTGAATCTCTGCTATTTAACAGTATGCAATTACTGTCCCCTCTGTCCTCTCACTATATGCTGGTCACCAAGGTCTTTGTTTCACAGCAATATGTTGATGCCCATGTCTCTACGAGTATTATCCTCTTGGGGGAAGAGATTTTGTTTTCTTTCTTCTCATGATTTCCCCACCATCTGGCATTTTTCCCATAGTAGGCAATCAAAACATTGTTTAAAGTTTATTGAATACATTAATACCGAATTATGATACATCACTTGAAATATTCAATTACTCTCTAACACTTTGGGGGGAACTCTGCTTCTATTTCCTTCCTTTCAAAGGACAGATGTAAACACACACACAAACACACAGGCTCCGCGGGATTGCACGCAAATGGAACTGTGGCTTCAGTGAGTGGAGCATGAGTCACTCCAACTTCCCAAATGGAAAAAGAAAGTGGCAGACAGAAACAGAAAAAGGGAGGACTTTCAAAAGTGTATGGAAAGTCAGTTATTCATGAAAAACAAGGCAAGCGTGTATATTTTCTGTGATAATTTACATCTCTCATTTTCGTCAAGGTAGAACACAAAGCAAGGAAAAACCCCGATCCCTTTGGGGTAGCTCAACTGCTGATGACATTTCCATCGCACGGGCTCTGTCTTGCCCAACAGGTGTTCTTTGAACCCAGAGACACTTGATTCCTGTGGGCACACGCTGAGCTGGCACTAACACACTCACACATTTCTTACTCTTCTTCTGTTGTGCTTATGGTTTCTCTATTGGTAACTCTGATTTCGAAATCATTTAAATGACTTAAAAAATTTTTTTAAGTGTATTTACTTTTGAAAGAGATTTCTGAAAATCTCTTTGAAAGAGATTTTGATCTCGTGATTCACGAATTCATGCCCCACGGCAAGCTCTGTGATGACAGCTCTGGAGCCTGGACCCTGCTTCGTATTCTGGGTGTCCCTCTCTCTGCCCCTCCCCTGCTCATGCTCTGTCTCCTGTCTCTCAAAACTAAATACACTTAAGAAGAATTTTTTTTTAAACAAAGCATTCTACCCACTTTCCACAAAAAGATTCTAAACACGCTTTCTCTAACCCACCCCACTGTCCATCAAGTGGAATTCCAAATGGTAGTAGTATAGAATGATCTAGCAGTTCATTTTCTTCAGTAACTAATCATCACATATCTACTATCAATACCTATGAGAGAGGGAACACGCTGGCTCAATTGGTAGAGCATGTGACTCTTGATCTCAAGGTTGTAAGTTCTAGCCCCACGCTGGGGATAGAGCTTACTTAAAAAAAAAAAAAAGTTTTCAAAAGCTAGATCTAGACTTTTATGTTTGAAATACAACACTATAAATAAAACCAGCTATATATAGTATTGTCCAAGTGCCAGGAACTGTTCTAAGTGCTTTTCTGATTTTATCCTCAAGATGAATGCTAAGAATGAATCCTAACATGCGTGTATGATTATTATCTCCCGCTGACAGTTGAGGAAAATGAGGCACGGAGAGGTTAAATGACCTGCCCAATGGCAGACAGCCATTGAGCATAAAGCTAGGTTCCAATCTGGGCAGCCTGAGGAGAGCATCCATGCACTTAACCGTTACACTTTTTACCAATTCTGGCTTTAAAACACAGAAATATTCAGACCATGACAGTAGTGAATTTCACTTGAAATTACTGTAATGCTGGCCTCAAGATGACGACGAAACATGCCTGACAAATTTAGAAAGCAGAGTACCTGAAACTCAGAGCTGAAATTTCATATATATATATTTATATGTAAGTATATATATGCATACGTACTTATTGCTTTGATTTGGCTGATCACCAAAGCAAGTAGTGATCGTTTACATCAGTACTTGTTTTTGTTTTCTTCCGAAAAACCTACGTACGTATACAGTAAAGCCTTGGCTTGCGAGCATAATTTGTTCCAGAAACATGCTTATCATCCAAGGCACTTGTCTATCAAAGCAAATCTCAAGAACCGTTGGCTCAGTTGTGATCATGTGATGTTCGGCATCATGCACTACTCGCAAGACACTGTTCATTTATCAAGTTAAGATTTATTAGAAATGTTTGTTCATCTTGCAGAACACTCGCAGAACAAGTCACTTGCAATACATATATATGTCTATATAATTTATTTATTTTAAGTAATCTCTATGCCCAATGTGGGGCTGGAACTCACAACCCCGAGATCAAGAGTCATAAGCTACACCAACTGAGCCAACTAGGAGCCCTGAAATTTTTTACATTTTAAAACAGTGCTGGGGTGCCTGGGTGGCTCCGTCAGTTAAGCAGCTAACTCGATTTCAGCTCAGGTCATGACCCCAGGGTTGTGGGATCAAGCCCCACATCAGGCTCTGCACTGAGCATGGAGCTTGCTTGGGATTGTCTCTCTCCCTCTCTCCCTCCTCTACTTGCACATGTACTCTCTCTCTCTCTCTCTCTCTCTCTCTCTCTCTCTCTCTCTCTCAAATAAATAAATAAATAAATAAACATTTCTAAAAAATAAAAGTGTTTTACTGTGAATAAAAATACTAGATTATAGGGGCGCCTGGGTGGCTCAGTGGGTTAAGCGCCCAACTTCGGCTCAGGTCATGATCTCGCGGTCCATGAGTTCGAGCCCCGCGTCGGGCTCTGTGCTGACAGGTTGGAGCCTGGAGCCTGCTTCGGATTCTGTGTCTCCCTCTCTCTCTGACCCTCCCCCATTCATGCTCTCTCTCTGTCTCAAAAATAAATAAACGTTAAAAAATTTTAAAAAAAATACTAGATTATAGATTTGAAAATAAACAAGAATGTTAAATATATGTATAAATACATACATAGAGAGAAATGAAATATTTGGAATGACAAAGACAGAAATGTTTAGGGCGTTGTCAATGCACTTGATGTTCTTGAGCTTAGTCAAAGAAATGTGATGCGACAACGCGTGGCAGAATGTTAGAGCAGCTGCCCGTGTGTGCAATACACACACAGAAAATGGCCCGGGCCACACTCAGTAAAGCCCAGCCCTCCCAGGTGTATCACAATATGGCCGCCTTACAGGGCTCTAACTCATCTCATCTACCGAAAACCAGACCTGATGTGAATTACAGCAGATGGCCCGCCTAATGAAGACAATGCCAACAGGAGGGAACCTTTTAAGAATCAAGTGTATAAGGCAGAAGAGCCAAGAATTTTGAACGAACATTGTCAAGCACATACTTGGGATCCAATGGTGACAAGGATCAGGGAGACTATTTTAAAACTTAAAATACTTTCAATATTACTAATTCTATCCGCAACCCTATTCGTCCATCTGCAAAGACGTTGTCAAGTTTTTAAGATAATTATATGTGAAATATGGATAGAAAATACCATATACTTTAGTAAAAACAGATTGGCCACCACACCATTATGTTTTATTGGCTGTGATTGAGAAGTTTCTGGAGATTATTAAAGCAGAGGGAATTGTGTCATACGGTTCTTCACACAGGTGTGCAGTGAATCCAGTGATTTGCTGAAAATTGCCTTCCAGATTTGGATTTATCCTTTGTTCCCAAATTTTTATTATGTGCTAACATTACAGAAATTCTTTCTAAAGAACGTTCAAATGAAACCAAAGACGTTTTTCTTTCTCTTCTAAACCCTGAGCGGTATTTCATTGTTTACCATCTGGGAGAAATGATGAATATTTTTAAACCATTTGGAATAGAAGAGATGAATAATGCCAGAATACTCTTGAAAAGTTGCAAAGTAAAAAAAAAAAAAATCCTTCCTTTCAAAGGAAAAGAAAAAGTCCAAGAAAAATAGATAAGGTCTATCTGTATAAAATATTTTCTCTACTTCATGAGAAGGAAGGAATAAAATTAATAGTCGTAACTAAGAAGCGAGTACTATAGTATGGAATTGAAATACTTTGAGACGGCAATTGTAACCACGTGAAATAAATTCTAGGTTCATTATTTAAAAGGAATGAACCATCAAATACAGCAATAACCAAATACGTATAACGATTTTATAAGTATGAGGCAAATGTGATCCTAGAACCTCAATTTGAACACAGCCCGCAAAAGCTCAATTTCGGCTACCATTATATCAACCTAAGTGACCTATTTATTTAATATGACCTTTCTAATAGTGCTTTTCTCCTGCTTAGAACTATCACTTATTGCCTTGATTTGGCTGATCACTAAAGCAAGTACTGATTGCTTACATGCTTTTCTTCCTAAAAACCCATTTATTTTTTTTTATTTTATTTTAAAGTTTATTTATTTATTTTTGAGAGAGAGAGAGCACAAGCAGGGAAGGAATAGAGAGAAGGAGAGAGAGAGAATCCCATGCAGGCTCCACACTGTTAGCACAGAGCCCTACACGGGGCTCGAAATCACGAACCGCAAGATCACGACCTGGGCAGAAATCAGGAGTTGGACACTTAACTGACTGAGCCACCTATGTGTCCCCTAAAAACCTATTTTAAAGCATCCCAGCACAGTCAATGAAAGGAAAGCAGTTCTACACGGCTCAAAGTAGATTGGGCAAGGATGTCAGTAGAGAGACAGAAGGTTGGAAAAGTACGGTGGGGGCCATAGGCCAGAAAGTTCTTGAAAGCTGTCCCCAGGAGTTTGCTCCATTCCTGAGAGTGCTTTAGGATAGTTATATAGTCGGGTTGGCATTTTAGAAAAAGCACTCTGATAGCTGTATGGGGGGAAATAAAACATACTGGGGGGAAATTAGAGGCAAAGAGGCAAATGAGGACACAAGAAATAGACCAACAAGCATATGATGAGGGAACAAGATCTATTCAAGAGACGTGCAATTGTTAGAGTCTGTTATGCACTGCATTGGAGATATAAGCCGAAGAAGAAATAATCCTGAGTTTGTAAAGCGGGGAGAAAGCACAAAAGCGATAGTTTTGGTGAACCTCAGACTTCCATTTAGACAAATGGCATTCAGTCCAGTGGTTTCAAAACACAGCACCTGGGCACCTGGGTAGTGCAGTCGGTTGAGTGTCTGACTCTTGATTTTGGCTCAGGTCCTGATCCCCGGCTTGTGGGACTGAGCCCTTCATCAGGCTCTGCGCTGAGCGTGGAGACTGCTTACGATTCTCCCCACCCCCCCCCCACCCCCCCGCCTCTCTCTCCCTCTCCCCTGCTCTCGTGCATTCGCTCTCTCTCTCAAAATTAAAAAAGAAAAGAAAGTTGTTTAAAAAAGAAAAGAAAGTTGTTTAAAAAAAACGAAACCCATTTTAATTGTTTCTTTGGGATTAAATAATAGGTAAAGGAAAATAGTAACCCTATTGGTCAGAAAGAAGAGATGATGCATGAGCATCACATTGAGAAATAATTTCTGGAAACCGAAGTCCCAAGATCTCAGGGACCATTTCTGAAAGCATTAGGAATTTTGAACAAGTAACCTAAAACCTGCTGAGATCATCTCTTGAAGATATGTCTTTCCAGCCTCTGGATACCATATACACAAATGACTCAAAAATATGTTTCCAAACTGACCTTTTACTTGAGCTCCAGCCCCATGTACCCATCTGCCTACTTGGATGTCTTCTCGGGAATGTCACAGGCATTTCAAGTCAACATGTCTAAATCCAAACTTATGATCATTCTCTCCAAATGTGATCTCCTTTCATTGTTCTCTAGCTCAGTGATTGGTATCATCCACCAAGAAAAGAACCTAGCAGTCACCCTTGATATGGCCCTAGAAACTTCCGTTTGCTATAGCCTATCAACCACTGACACCTGTCATCTTCCAAACTCTCTTGAGTCCGTCCAATGATCTCCACTCCCAGGTTTCAAGGGATGCGCTGCACAAATCCAGGGATAAATCATTCTTGTATACCACAGAGTAAACAGAGGAGCCTCCTGGAGCCGGGCAAGGTGGTGGCCCTGTCACCGTCACCGCTCTACTGTGCACTGTTGTAGTCTCTTATGTGACTACTGCAACACTCTCCTGTTTCTACTCTGGCCCCCCTGAAACCGTTCTTCAAACTTCAGACAGATTTCAAAACCCAACTCTGGTTGCGCATCCTTCCTGCTTAAAACCTCTGGGTGGAATGCCGTTGCTCTTAGAATCAAGACTCAACTCTTTACCATCGTCGACCAGACTCTACATGGCCTTGCCGCTCCTCATGCAGACCCAGCTCACATCGTGCCCCCCACACTCATTAGGACCCATCCACACGGGTCTTCCTGCGGTCTTGGGAAGCTGCCATGCTCCTTCCTCACACAGGGTTTGTACATGCTGTCCTCTATAAAGTCCTTTGCCTAGTTAATCCCTGCTCGTCTGTATCAGTTAGCTGCGACAGCTAATAAATATGTCAAAACTCCGTCTCTTAAAACAACAAACACCGATTATGGCCCGGAGAGCTGAGTCAGCTGGATAGTTCAGCTGCTCTGGGCCAGGCTTGGCTGATCTCCGCTGGCTTGTTCGTGGCTCTGTGCTTGCTTAACAGGTCAGCTGGGGCCTGGCTGGTCTTGGATGGCCTCACTCACATGTCTGGCAGTTAGCTGGTTGGTAGTTATGGGGTCAGGGGCGACTGGGCCCCACGTGTCTCTTATCATCCAACAGTTTAGCCCAGCTTATTCATACAGCCCTGTCAGGGTCCTCAGAAGGTGAACGGTCATGCACGAAGCCTCTTCAGGCCTAAGTTCAGAACTGGCCCCACATTATTTCTTCCACATTCTATTGGCTAAGGTAAATCACAAGGTCAGCCCAGATGAAGAGTCATGAACAGATCCTCCTGAGGGGAGGAGTTGCAAAGTCAAATTAAAGGCATAGAAATAATGAGGACAATTTTACAGTCTACCCCATTATCTTTTAGATATTGGCTCCAGATAAGTTTCCTCGGGTAGGGGGTGGGGCTGGGGGGGGGGGGGCGGAGCCTATCACAGGCCCGTCTGCCTAGATTAAATCACACTATTATCAACTGGCTTTAGGAACCACTTTTTCACTGTACTTGTCACAGTTGGAATTTCACATGTATTTGCGTGATTGTTTGCTTATGCTCTACCCTAACCCCCCCCCCCACACACACACCCCTTATTCCCAGGCTTAGATAGGGGATAAAGCCAACATCCATCTGTGCACAGAGGTATTCCCAGCAGGTATTCCCAGCACCCTGTGCAGGTATTCCCAGCACCTGGCACAGAGTAGGTACTCACTAAGTATTTGTTTAATGAATTGCTTTACTTCTCACTGTGTTATTTTTAGAATATTCTCTGTCTCCTAACAAAATGCTTTTTTTTTTTAAAAAAAATTTTTTTTCAACGTTTATTTATTTTTTTTTTTTGGGACAGAGAGAGACAGCATGAACGGGGGAGGGGCAGAGAGAGAGGGAGACACAGAATCGGAAACAGGCTCCAGGCTCTGAGCCATCAGCCCAGACCCTGACGCGGGGCTCGAACTCACTGACCGCAAGATCGTGACCTGGTTGAAGTCGGACGCTTAACCGACTGCGCCACCCAGGCGCCCCACAAAATGCTTTTTAAAAAAAATTTTTTTATTTATTTAACTGAGCACTACACCCAATGCAGGGCTTGAACTCACAAGCCCAAGATCAAGAGTCACACGCTCTTCCAACTGAGCCAGCCAAGCCCACCCCTAAAATGCTTTTAACAAGTGACCTTTTGCTTCTTTGGGGGAGGCAGCCAGACGATGTTGAGTCCTGTCCACCTCACAACACCCAAGTGATAAAAGTATTATCACCCCTTTCGGACATGTGGCAAAGAAAGAAAGAACTGCATGCAGAGGGAGCCCCTGGGGGCTGGAAAGTAGCTTTACTTACACTTGACATATAAAGACTCACAATGGGGGGGGTGTCTGGCTGGTTCAGTCAGCAGAGCACCTGACTCTTAATCTCAGGGCCATGAGTTTAAGCCCCACGTTGAGTATGGAGATTACTAAACAAATAAAAATAAACTTAAAAAAAGGGACTCCTATGGGGTCTTCTCATTCACTGAGCAACACACGCACACACACACACACACACACACACACACACGAAAAACAGAAGGTTATTGGGAAAAAGTAATGGGTTCCATTGTAGACGTGTTGAGTTGAAGGCCCAAAGAACTCTCTGGGACAGAGCTGAAGATTGGAGAAGGAAATTTGGGAGCTAACAATGGAAGCATGGTAGTAACTTCCGCCATAGAAGTTACTGAGACTGGGCCAGGAAGGGAGAGAAGGCTGGTGAGTAGTACTCAGAAAAATGAAAGCGGAAGGAAGAAACAGCCGGTCTCTGAAGTTAAAGGGGGAAAGAGCTTTAAGAAGGAAGATGTGGCCAAATGACACCAAACCCAGCCAAGAGGTTAAGAAGTTAAGGCCTAGGAGAAACTCATCTCAAAATGGCATACGCAGTGAACGTCACAAATTCTTTTTCCTCAAAAGATTGTTCCCACCAATGTGTATATTCTAGAAGTCTTAAATTTATGTTTGTATCACTTGCAAGTTGCTTGTAACTTACAAGCACCTTCAATCCACATATTGTCCGTTCTGTGAAGGAACTTCCCCTTTGAACGATTAGATAAACCCTGTTCAAATTCCTGTCCCCTTCCCCTGTGCTATTTGGCCTCTCACTAATATGCATGTGTGAAGTTAGTTATTTTGATCATTTTCATTGCCACCCATATCAGTAAAAAATAATAGTATAGCTTAAGTATAATTTATTCCCATATTCCACTTAACTTCAATGAAATATCACCGGGTCTAAATACCTCTAAGAACATTTTTTTTTTAATTAAAAAAAGCAAGACTATCTAATAAAAGCAAATAGGGCACATTAGATCTCTATCTCCAAGGGAAAAGATTCCGGCCAAACCTGGTACAGATCCATTCCGTTGTTAAATAAGCATTGACTACTGGGCTACCCACCGAAAAATGCATAGAATTTTCTCTGGGTTCTGTCTTTTCAGAGAATTATAGTACAATCACATTCTAAACACAATGAAAACAGAGGAAATATTAAACAAGAAATATTAAATGAACGAGGTGTTACTGATGCTCACGTCTCCCTCCAGAGTTTTCCAATGTTGAGCTAATCGTAAGTGTAATTATTCAGCAATTTTTAAAGGCTTTCTAAAACTTGTTTTATTAAAAGGCTTTTGGGCTCATTATTTCTTGTTTTTTTTTTTTTTTAAGTTTACTTATTTATTTTGAGAAAGAGAGAGTGTATGAGCAGAGGAGGGGCAGAGAGAGAGGGAGAGAGAGAGAATCCCAAGCAGGGGCCATGATGTCAGCACAGAGCCAGATGCAGGGCTTGATCCCATGAAGCTTGAGATCACAACCTGAGTCGAAACCAAGCGTTGGGTGCTTAACTGACTGAACCACCCAGGCTCATTTCATTTTTTCATTTTTCTGTGTTTTTAATATAGAATCGAAACGTAACACTATAGGATATGGGGTATCCTATGGATGGGGGCCTGACTCCCACCTATAACCAGACAACTACATAGGTAATTTTTTCAAAAAGTTCCAATGATTGAGACTCTAGCTTAAGACTGATATTTCTATTCTTGTGTATACTTGGGCTTGGTTTTTGGCTTTGCCATAGATGTGTTCCTCAAGAGAAAATCCATAATTTTACTGCTGAAATGAAGCAGAGATTTTGTTCTCCAGACCACCTATTACGTAAACAAAGAAAGTGAGTCTTCAGGAGATTAAGTGATTTGCCTAAGATTGCGAGGGATTAGAGGCAAAATTGAGACGAGACACCAAGTCTTCTACCTCCTGCTTTTCCACATACCACAAAAATATTTACAGTAATATACAAATCGATTAATAAACTGAATGTTGTTTTAACCTAATAGGATAATACTATCTAAGAAGAATAAATTTTTTTTTAAGCTTAGGCATTTATTTCGAGAGAGAGAGAGGGAGTGGGGGAGGGTCAGAGAGAGAGGGAGAGAGAGAATCCCAAGCAGGCTCAGCAGTCAGTGCAGAGCCTGAAGTGGGGCTCCGACCCGCAAATTGAACTGTGAGTTCACGACCTGAACCCAAATCAAGAGTCTGATGCTTAATCAACTGAGCCATCCAGGCGCCCCAAGAATAACTTTTTAAATAAAGAAACCTTTTTAAATGTTGCTGTTTGCATGCCATTTTGAGGTTGTATTGTTTATTTGTTTTAACGAGGCACATCAGTAAAAGATGACGTTGTATTTCAAAGGAGTTCATCAGAAAACATTTCAATATATACACTCAACCAGAGAGTCTGGTAACATAATTTAGCAGTGAAAATGTTAATGAGAACTTGGTGTTACCTTATGGCGAACAAGCACTCCATGTCAATGCCACATTAGTCTGTTAGGAAATGGATAGATTGTGAAAATAGCCACAAATTCTTTCCCTCCCTGCATCCACATTCTTGTGAAGTGTCTTTGCAGTTTCTCTCATCGGGAGACTTGAGTCTGGGCTCGTCCATGTGACTTGTTTTGGACAATGTAACGTTAGCAAACCTGACAGAAGGAGACACTTGAAAAACACTTGTACAGGGGCACCTAGGTGGCTCAGTCAGTGAAATGTCCGACTTTGGCTCAGGTCATGACCTCATGGTTCGTGAGTTCGACCCCCATGTTGGGCCCTGTGCTCACAGCGCAGAGCCTGGAGCCTGCTTCAGATTCCGTGTCTCCCTCTCTCTCTGCCCCTCCCCCATTCACACTCCCCTCTCTCTCTGTCTCTCAAAAAATAAACATTAAAAAATATAATAAAAGAAAAGCACTTTTTACTTTAGGACCTGCTCTCTTGCAGCTCCTGAGGACTCTTCTACCAGCATGTGGAAAGGCCTGGGATATTCTACCAGATAATACAAGACCAAGTTATGTGGTCTCAGCTAGGCGATGAGCCATCGCAGCTGAGCCTCCAAGAATGATTAGCTCCCAATAACCTAGAAGCTGATCACAGATCCGTAAATGAGCCCAGTCAAGACCAGCAAAACTGCCTGAGCCAAGCTCAATCGGAATCGCTTATCCATAGACTTGTGAGCTAAAGAAATTATTGCTTTTCTGAGGCCACTATGTTGTGGGGTGGTTTGTTACACAGCAAACGGTAACTGATACAAGGAGAGAGAACAAAAAAATCAGATATATTAACGGTTGCTAAACAAGACTAAATGAGAAAGAAAAGAATGTTATTTTTCTTATCTGAGATAAGACCCTGAAGACAACGAAGTCTCACAATTTTCTCAAAGGTCCCATTTTTAGTATAAATAAAGATTTTGACCAACGAAAAAAATCTAGATAGCTTACGTACCAACTGTGTTCTAATTACTACTCCAGACCCGTTCCAGATCACCCAGAATACTATAGTTCTATCATATTACTAAAAGTTGATTTGGATTTTGGTATGCTAATTGCTATCATAACTAAAAATTCTAGATCATTTAGGCTATAACCAGTTGGGCTGTGAATTAGTTGAAGGGGATGTTTCCTTAGGTGTGGGAGGATATGTTACTACATTGGATGTAACTAAACTTCACTTTTCATTGTTTTAAAATTATAATGGGAATATGGAGTTTTTCCTTACTGTTGGGTTTTCTAAACTCTATATATTTTCCATTTATCTTTTTATGGGACTTTGTTCAGGCAAAACTCAGTCTCCCTCCCGTGGTTCTTCACTCTCACATATTCCTATTGGGAATTTTTCCCACCTCAAGCAATTCATGGAGATGGCATCAGATCCCACAGATTTAGGGCTCAGTCCCATGAGACTGGCCCCATTTTATTTGCCATTCACAAGTGGTAGGTCTCCAGGTTATCAACAACTCCTGTCCAATTTGACTACAGATTGGAGGCTCCCGTGGCCTTCTCCCCATTGGATTTGATTATTTGCTTTAACAGCTCACAGAACTCAAGGAAATGCCCTCCAACATTTACCAGTTTAGTGAAAGATGTGATAAAGGATACAGATTAATGGCCAGATAAAGAGCAAGTCTGGGAGGGTCCCGAGCGTAAGAGCGTCTGTCCCGTGGAGTTGGGGTGCATCACCCTCCTGGCACGGGGATGTGCTCACCAACCTGGATGCTCTCTGAGGCCCCCCACTATTGGGGTTTATAGAAAGCTTCATCATGTAGATATGATCAATTATTAACTCCATTTCCAGCCCTTCTTCCCTCTCTAGAGAATGGGGGGTGGGGGTGGGGCTGAAAATTCCAAGCTTGTGACCCTGATTTGGTCTTTCTGGTGACCAGACCCCATCCAGGAGCCCACCAAGAGTCACCTCATTAGAACAAAAGATATTGCTGTCACCCGGGAAATTCCAAGGGATTTGGGAATGCTGTGTCAGGAACCAGGGTCAAAGACCAAATATTAGAACAAAAGGTATTCCTAGCACTCTTGACACTTAGGAAATTATGAGAATTTTAGGTCCTCTGTGCCAGGAACTGGGGTCAAAGACTGAGTATTGAAACAAACGATTCTCCTAACACTGCTTTTACCAGGGTCTCAGGAGCCCCGTGTTAGGAACTGAGGGCAGTTACTGAGTGTGTGTGTGTGTGTGTGTGTGTGTGTTATACGTGTATATGTGTGTGTGTGTGTGTGTGTGTGTATACATTTCTTATTATTTCACAGGCTTACTTTTGAGGAAACCATGAAAATCTTAACATCCCTAATTTTCAGTTCTTTTAAACAGAGCAAACAATATCGAGATAATGAAAAACACGAATTAGCCAGAATTTAATTATAAGATATCTATCTGTACCAATCACCCCTTCTCTTTGGAATGATTTTGCCTATTGAACTCTCCTCCTGTATTTTCCACTGTGGACCCTACCTCTATTAAGTCACAAAAGCAACAATGCAAATTCCTGGCTATCTGTGCAATTTAGTTGAACAATTGTCTAATTATTTTTTTAAGTTTATTTTATTTTAATTTTTTTAACGTTTATTTATTTTTGGGACAGAGAGAGACAGAGCATGAACGGGGGAGGGGCAGAGAGACAGGGAGACACAGAATGGGAAGCAGGCTCCAGGCTCTGAGCCATCAGCCCAGAGCCCGACGCGGGGCTCGAACTCACGGACCGCGAGATCGTGACCTGAGCCGAAGTCGGACGCTCAACCGACTGAGTCACCCAGGTGCCCCAAGTTTATTTTATTTTTTTTTTAGTAATCTCTACACCAAACATGGGGCTAGAACTCACACCCCCGAGATCAAGAGTCCCATGCTCCACCAACTTAGCCAGCCAGGTGCCCTAGCAATTGTCTAACTCTTATTCAGAAACATCATTCAACCAGACAAGCAGTTTTTCATGGTATTGCATCCTCTGCGTTAAGAAAAATAGCCACATTTGTGGTAAAATGCTTAAGGTGTGGTGCTCTTGTAGTTTCCTAAAACAGTCAATATAGCAGCAAAATTTATGGAGACAGACAAACAGCACTGGGTAAATCTAAACTTTGAGACTGGATTAATTTTTTTTTTTTTCAAAGTATCCTAAATGGAGAAGCAACATGTACCGTAGTGATCCCTGGATGAGAAGGCAGACCTTTCAAGGTTAGAAGGCGTGATGTCATGCATGGGAGTGTTCCAGTGAGGCGTCAAGTTCAGAGGCAATGAACACAAAGACCGAATGGATGGGGTCCTAAGTTGACCGTGAGGGTGATTAATTCAGGAATGGTATTAGGAACGGTCCTTACAATTAAGCTCCCCCCTTGTCCTTCTCTTGTTTTGCTTAGCGATGGGCGACATTGCCTTAAACTCAGATTAGAGCGGAGACTGTGGGCGGTGGACCTGAGAGAAAAGTAGCACCCCAAGATAAACGGTAACACAAGCAACGGGGAAACCCCAACACCTACACGGCAAGCTGCTGGTGCACGTCACACAACAGCATGTTGTCTCTTCCCACAATCGCCAGAGATAAGCTCCCACAAGCAGAGTTCGCATCTCCAGCGAACGCGAATGATCACTTACAAAGGGAGGGAGCTGGAGAACCAATACTCCATCCTTGCTGCCTTCCTTTCCTCTGATCCTCCCCACTGGCCAAACTTGATCGTAAGTCAGAGGGCAAGGAAGCCCACTCACGGGGTCCATACCGATCAGCCTCACGGGGAAGAGTACAATGGACAAGGACAAGAGAAGACGTAGACAAGGGCACCTGACTGGCTCAGTTGGTAGAGCATGTGACTCTTGATCTTGGGGTTGTGAGTCCAAGCCCCATGTTGGATGTAACGCTTACTTTAAAAAAAAAAAAAGCAAATAAATTTTAAATTTTTAGATAGAATAAGTGGATCAAACGTCTAGGTTACAATTTTGGTTTTCATTTGTTTATTTTTAAAACATTTTTTTTAATGTTTATTCATTGTTGAGAGACCGCACGAGCGGGGAGGGGTGGAGAGAGAGGGAGACACAGAATCGGAAGCAGGCTCCAGGCTCTGAGCTGTCAGCACAGAGCCTGACGTGGGGCTCGACCCACAGACCATGAGATGGTGACCTGAGCCAGAGTCGGACGTGTAACCAACTGAGCCACCCAGGTGCCCCTAGGTTACAATTTTAATTACAACATTTCAAGAGTACAAATACTTCCCAAACCACTAGAACCCAAAAGTAAAACAAAGCACATACTTGATCCATCCCACGTTATGGTAGATTGCCGGCAGGACGCGGGAAATAGTCCCTCACACTCTGTACACCCGACCAGTTACAATGATACTTTGCCGTTACTCCAACTGATGGAGTTTCCTTCTCTACCCTCCAAATCCAGGCTGACCTTGTGACTTGCTTTGACCAGCACAAGTGATATCATGGATCCTCCGAGCTCAGGACTCATGATGCTTTGCAGTTTCCACTATCACCCTCTTGGAAAAGAGCCATAGCTGAAGAGACCCCTTCTTGGGGATGGGAGGCCACATACAGAGAGAGGTCTCGCTGAGAGTCGGCACCGCCCGCCAGACCTTGGTTGAGCCACCAAATAATTGCACTTGCATGAGAGGTCCCAGGCAGGGCCAGCAGAAGAAGAGAAGTACCCTCCAGCTGACCCAGCCCGAAGAACCCACCCACTGAAACATAAAACAAATAACCAGGTAGTTGTTTTGAGTTTGAGAATGGTTCCTTACACAGCAGTATCTAACTAACAAATAAAATGAAAGGGCATTTGAGTGGCAAGCAGAGAACAAATCGAGCACTGCTGTTTGCGAGAGTTACAACACCCAAAATCCCAAAATAAAAGGATATTGACTTGATTCAAAAAAAAAATAGAAAAGACAAGAAGGGAAACCAAAGGCCAGTGTGCTAAGCCAAAAGTAATTAAAATCAGAAAAAAAATTAAAAAGGAGAAATCACTTAGAAAATAAAGGATATTTTGAACTGATAAATGTCATTTTACCAGAAAGATGCAAAAGTCATGAACCTTTATACATCCGATGTTGTAGCTTCAAAACATGTAAGTAAGAACAGCTTTAATATAAAAGAAAATTTGACACAATGCAAATAGATTAAAAATAAGGAAAGACGTGGAAGATTAAACTTACATAATCAATAAACTTAATTGAAGAGACGTATTTTAAGAAAATCTGTACGGGGGCAACCGGCTGGCTCAGCTGGTGGAGCACACAACTCTTTCAGGTTGTGAGTTCAAGCCCCACACTGGGTGTGGAGATTACGAAAAAATACAATTAAGGGAAAAAAGGAAGAAAGAAAAAGCAAATCTGTACCAAACATGGAAAAATGCATTAAGTAGTCTTATTGGTCCTCATGTGTATGTATTATTCCCAACAGAAAAAATACAGATCAACAGCATGTACCTACCAATGAGGTTATTTAAAGGCTAATTGTTTTCATGTTTATTTAGAGCTTTTCATTTTTGAGAAATAAAATGCTACAGGTAAAGCAATACCTTCTTATCCCCCTTGCCTCTGTCCCTCCCTGAAGGTAACAACTATCCTTACTAAAATGGTGAATTTCTCGCTGTTTTTATGATTTTATTACAGATATATGTCTCCAGAAATAGCATATGAGGTTGTTTTATGGATTTTTAATATATACCTTGTAAGGGACAAAAAAGCTTTTCCTTTCTCCTCCTAGGTTCTCTGTCTGGGGCCCTGAAAATCAAACTAACAAAAGACAGATTAACAAGAGAAAAACAGAGTGTATTCAGGCGCCTGGTAGAAACTCAAGGATGTGTAATTCAAATTGGGTTAGAACTTGTAGCTTATATAGATAGCATCTTAACAAAGAACAAAACATTTGTAGAGAAGTGATGAGACCAAGGAATAGGGATTTGGGCTCTTAGGGGTGGCAGACCGTGGGAAGGTAAATATACGTGAAAAGGACTGAAACATAAAGGCGGTTGAGTGAGTTTGTTCATGCAGAATCCTCTCTTGGCAACTATGTGACGTGTTAATTAAATAGCGTGGTAATCATTTGCTATCTATCTATCTATCTATCTCAAATCATTATGTTGAACACCTTAAATTAACAGAATGTTATATGTCAATTATATCCAAATAAAATTGAAAAAAAAATTTTAATTAAGTAAACCACCACCAACAACAACAATAGCAAGTTTCCTTTTCTAATACTGGAGAGAGAGGCACCTTTACAAATGGAAACGGATGTCGTGCTTTTTAGCCAGATTGGGGGAGGGCAGAGAGCTTTTTCTGAATTTACATAATGTGTATTCTGAATTTACATAAATGTGTATCTTCCTGTGATGCTTTTTTTAAATGCTTATTTATTTATTTATTTATTTTGAGAGAGAGTACATGGGTGTGCCCCCGTGTGCACACATGGGGGAGGGACAGAACGAGGGCGAGGGAGAATCCCAAGCAGGCTCCACACTCAGGGCAGAGCCTGATGCGGGGCTCGATCCCACAGCCTTGAGATCATGACCTGAGCTGAAATCAAGAGTCAGCTGCTAAACTGACTGAGCCACCCAGGCGCCCCTTACTGTGATATTTTTTTAATTCGAAATAAAGTAGCCAAGCCATATCCATTTATTTTTTCCAGCTTTACTGAGATCTATTCGACATACAATGTATCCATTTATTTTTTTTTTCAACGTTTATTTATTTTTTTTTTTTTTGGGACAGAGAGAGACAGAGCATGAACGGGGGAGGGGCAGAGAGAGAGGGAGACACGGAATCGGAAACAGGCTCCAGGCTCTGAGCCATCAGCCCAGAGCCTGACGCGGGGCTCGAACTCCCGGACCGCGAGATCGTGACCTGGCTGAAGTCGGACGCTTAACCGACTGCGCCACCCAGGCGCCCCACAATGTATCCATTTAAATACATAACGCCAGGTTGATTCATTTTAGCTGCTATGAAGTCTTAAATTCAGTTACCCATTCTCCTACTGATGAATATTTAGGTTGCTTCTAATTTTTTGGCCCATTGCAATCATTCCATGGTGTGCACCTTTGTACATGCTTTTGTAGATATATGTAGAAGCGTTTCCCAGAGAAGTAGGGTTGCTGAGTCATAGAGAATATCCATTTTCAGGTTTGTTAGTTATTGCCAAATTGTGCCAAGTTGCACCAATCTACCTGCCACCAGCAGTGGCTGAGGTTTGATGCCCTTACATCTCAACCAAAACTTTGTATACTTAGGTTTTTAAAAATCTGTGTCAGTCTGACGGAAGAGGTATGGTATAGTTTAGTTGAGCATGGAGTCCTAGATTGTTAGTTACTTTCCCTCCATAATCCATTGTCATTCGGTACCTACTGTTGCAAATGAGAGACGTGGTATCAGTTTAACTGTCATTCTTTTTTATTTTTTTGTTTTTTTTAATTTTAGAGAGAGAGAGAGCGAGCAGGCATGCAAGTGGGGAGCAGAAGGAAAGAGAGAGAGAACCTCAAGCAGGTTCAATGCTCAGCACAGAGCCCAATATGGAGCTCAGTCCCACGACCCTGAAATCATGACCTGAGCCAAAATCCAGAGTTGGATGCTCCACCGACTACGCCACCCAGGTGCCCTTACCTGTCGTTCTTTTTGGCGACTTATTTATCTATCTTTAATATTTTTCCTTGTCTTTGACATTATACAGTTTACAATAA
Organism: Felis catus; assembly: GCF_018350175.1. NCBI lineage: Eukaryota > Metazoa > Chordata > Mammalia > Carnivora > Felidae > Felis > Felis catus. The sequence continues at coordinate 21,627,318 of NC_058374.1, read as the reverse complement.
CATGATCAGCTGTTGATATTTTAATTCATTCTGCTCCAGACCCGGTATCCTCTTAGAGTCTTCATAAGCTTCTGAAAAATTCTCAGTTATTGTCCTTTACAACATTGTCTCCTGACTTCTGTTTCCAACCGTTTGGTAAACTGGTCCAGAATCATTTTTAAATGAGAGGTAAAAGTAGGAAAAAATATATTTCAAAAAGACATTTCTCGGGGCGCCTGGGTGGCGCAGTCGGTTAAGCGTCCGACTTCAGCCAGGTCACGATCTCACGGTCCGGGAGTTCGAGCCCCACGTCGGGCTCTGGGCTGATGGCTCAGAGCCTGGAGCCTGTTTCAGATTCTGTGTCTCCCTCTCTCTGCCCCTCCCCCGTTCATGCTCTGTCTCTCTCTGTCCCAAAAATAAATAAACGTTGAAAAAAAAAAAAAGACATTTCTCTGTTGTCAAGAAAGTAAGGAAAAACAATGAGGGTCCACAAAATGCTAGAGAGCACGATTTCACACTCAAACCAGCATTGAACCCGAGAGTATCTGCAGATCCCAAATGGCCCAGGATCTGAAGGGCACACAGAATAAAGGGTCAAACTAGGGGATGCCCACAAAAGCCAGGACCTTTCCCTAAAGAAGACATCATAAGTGGGGGAATTAGAAAAGATATACTTGCGTGTTTAGGCTTTGGCTCTGGGTAGAGTAACAGGAGAGGGCTGATCAAATCAGCGTGTTGTACACCTGAAACTAAGGTAGCGTTGTGTGCCAACGGTAGTTCAATAAAATCAAATGAATAGATAGGCAGATATTTTCAATGTTTATTTATTTTTGGGACAGAGAGAGACAGAGCATGAACGGGGGAGGGGCCGAGAGAGAGGGAGACACAGAATTGGAAACAGGCTCCAGGCTCTGAGCCATCAGCCCAGAGCCTGACACAGGGCTCGAACTCACGGACCGCGAGATCGTGACCTGGCTGTAGACAGATATTTTTTAAATGTTTTTATTGGGGCACCTGGGTGGCTCAGTGGGTTAAGCGTCCGACTTCGGCCTAGGTCACGATCTCGCCGTTCCCAAGTTTGAGCGCCGCATTGGGCTCTGTGCTGACAGCTCAGCCCAGAGCCTGTTTCAGATTCTGTGTCTCCCTGTCTCTCTAAATAATGTTTATTTATTTTTGAGAGAGAGAGAGAGAACATGAGCAGGGAGGGACAGAGAGAGGGGGGAACAGAGTATCTAAAACGGGCTCTGTGTGGACAGCAGAGAGCCCGATGTGGGACTCAACCCCACGAACCGTGAGATCATGACCTGAGCCAAAGTCAGACTGTTAACCGACTGAGCTATCCAGGCACCCCTAAATAAATATTTTTTAAAAGAGGGTGGAAAAGTCTCCTGAGCATTTGGAGCCATAGTGGGCATTCACCCAACGCGGGGAGCCGGATTCAAACTATTTGTATAGCAAAAAAAGGCCAAGCTGGAACCCTCTCTAGAAGAACACCTTATAAGCACAGGCCTCATAGAATGTCAAAATGCAAAGTTCCAATCCCACAACTGTGTTAACACCTTGAGTTTAGCCCGGTGAAATCCATTCCAGACTTTTGACCTCCAGAACTGTAAGATCATAAATTCCGTTGTTTTAAGCCAGTAATTTGTTGCACTCCCCAAATTCCCATGCCAAGTTCTCTTGGAGGGACCTCTCACTTGATCCAACATGAGAGAGAATCAGGCCCTTGGTATGCCGCAGCATTCTGACAAGTTGACTGTGGTTTGTTACAGCACAATAGGAAACCAAGTCTGGCAAAAATGCTTACATTTTCCCATGGACTTGGCCGATGCGCAGGAAGTAGACCGCCCCATGAATGGCAAGCTTTTTATGTTTATTTCTTTATTTTGAGGGGGGATGGGCAGAGAGAGTTGAGGGAGAGAATCCCAAAGAGGCTCTGCTCTGTCAGCACATTGCCCAACTCCAGGCTTGATCCCAAGAACCGTGAGATCATGACCTGAGCCAAAATCAAGAGTCAGATGCTTAACCAACCGAGTCACCCAGGGGCCCCTCTTTCTCTTATCGTTTAATGGGCAGGGCAGACTTTTGAGGTCAAGCTTTACCCACATAGCTCTGTTCCAGCTCTCAAACCAAGGTCATGATGCCTAGGCTTTAAAGACCTTAGCAGACCGCCTCTCGGGCGTTTTTCCCGTCAGCTGTGGGAAACATGGCAAACGTGACCTCATTCTCACTTAAATCATTTCATTCTTTATTTCTGGCCTCTGGAGAGTTCTTTTTCATTTCAGCTGAGCTATTTACTAAAAATATTTTTTGTTATATTTCGTCCTTCATTTCCAAGTAACTGTTAGGTTCAAAACGGACATTCCAAATAAAATGACAAAATACTTAAAAAAGAGCAAACATGAGAAAACATTAAAATTATGAGATACCGGCAGACTGATAACCAGAGAAAAATGTATACACTTAGCAAAAGGCACATATCAGAAAAAAAGTAAGGTTAAAAAGATAGAAAACATCTACCCATTCAATGCAAGAATGCAGGAAAAAAATAAAATAGTCCACAGAAAGGAATTAAGAAATTTAAAGGCTAGAATTGTACCAACAACAAACGAAACAGAGGAAGTCATATAATCAATAAAACCAGTAAAACTTTTTTGAAAGGAAGAATAAAAAGCTAGAATTTTGTCAGATGGAATCAAGAAAAAAAAAACAAAACAAAACAAAGAAAATACATCTTGAAATTGCCCGTAACTACAGGCATAAAAGTTATTAATGTCAACAGAACACTAGGTAGAAATCTATACTAATAAACTATGAAACCTAGGTGGTTACTTTTCTAAAGATATGAATTAATTTTCCAAAGATACGCATATTATCAAAATCTAGTGAAGAAGATAGAAAACTGAACAGATAAATGACTACCCCCCATAAAACCCTGAAATAGGTACCAAAAGAGTTTTATGACTGGTTTCTGCTATACCTTTAACAAACAAGTGAATCGCATGTAAACTTAAGGAAAAAAAAGGAAAAAAATCCCGATGTAACTGTTATCAAAACCATGTAACATTTTGGGGCGCCTGGGTGGCGCAGTCGGTTAAGCGTCCGACTTCAGCCAGGTCACGATCTCGCGGTCTGTGAGTTCGAGCCCCGCGTCGGGCTCTGGGCTGATGGCTCGGAGCCTGGAGCCTGCTTCCGATTCTGTGTCTCCCTCTCTCTCTGCCCCTCCCCCGTTCATGCTCTGTCTCTCTCTGTCCCAAAAATAAATAAACGTTAAAAAAAATAAATAAATAAAAATTAAAAAAAATTAAAAAAAAACCATGTAACATTTATTAATAAGAATTGTCATCTTAGGGGCACCCGGCTGGTTCAGTCTGTACAGGGTGCAACTCCGGATCTCGGGATGGTGGGTCCGAGCCCCGTGTGGGGCTCAGAGATTGCTAAAATAAAGAAAACTTAAATAAAAAGAATTGCCATTGTAGACTAAGTACAGTGAGCAGTGCTGCTTTTGAATTTAAAGTTTACTTATTTATTTTGAGGGAGAGGGCGAGCACAAGCTGGGGACGGGGAGGGGCGGAGAGAGAGAATCCCAAGCAGGTTCCACACTGTCAGCCCAGAGCCCCGCGTGCAGGGCTTGATGCGGGGCCCGATTCGGGGCCCGATCTCACGAACCAAGAGGTCAGGACCTGAGCTGAGATCAAGATGGTTCCAATATCAGAAGCCCCTATAGCCGCTTAAATGACGAGCAGACGGGCCAACGTCTGTCTGAGACCTCTTTGCTTCCAGTTCAACTTTACCTCTGGGTAGAGTCATCTCGTGTACCTAGCCGGAGATAAGAGGATCTACCAGGGTGACTATTGTTTTGAGCCTGATACTCTAAACTGTGGCCTCTAACCATGAAAGGATGAAAAGAATGACTCCATCTTTCGGTCACCTGCTTGGGGATTTGCAAGAGCCCCGAGGAGAAAAGCTCCCCATTTCCACGCATTTCCATCTGGTCCTCGATCTTCAAGTAGAATTCTTTCCTAACTTTGAGCTCTCTGATGCCCTCACACAAACGCTTGTCCTAGAACTCCTACCACCCCCACCACTCTTCCTGGTTCTAGTTTCCTCCACAAGAAGGAAACTAGACGGGCGCATATTTATTTTTGAGACAGAGAGAGACAGAGCACGAACGGGGGAGGGGCAGAGAGAGAAGGAGACACAGAACCGGAAGCGGGCTCCAGGCTCGGAGCCGTCAGCCCAGAGCCTGACGCGGGGCTCGAACCCACGGACCGCGAGATCGTGACCTGAGCTGAAGTCGGACGCCTAACCGACTGAGCCACCCAGGCGCCCCAATCAAGGGTTTATAAACAACACACAGTCCACAAGAATTGGACTAACGGAATATAAAAAGCAAACATGTTGCCCCAAAAAACACTATTTTTTTTTTTAAGGTGACTTGGCAGGCTTCCAGGGACTTATGATTTGCACCTAGTCTGGGAGGAACTAACATAAACACCATTTCTTCCTGCCAGAGTCATATGCTCTGGTTACAAATGCGAGCACCTTACTTATACCGTGAAGCTCCCAAGAGACCCACACAATTTTCATCCATTGATCTTAATTCATTCATTGCTCTTAAATATGACTTGCTCCCTGAGCTCATGAACAACACAAGGTTGACTTTCACAGCAAAGTGGAATCTGGTTGATGACAGTTGCTTATGGTTGTGGATAAATACCGCTTTTAAGAACACAAACGTTATTGCCTTTGATTAAACCAGATGGTCCTTTGATCCTTTGATTAAACCAGATGAAAAAAGAATTATCATCATAAGCCAATCTCACTTACCAACATAAATACAATAAAATGGTAGTAACCCAACAAGCAGATTGTTACATGTGTAATATTGGAAGAAAATAAATTCCATTGACAAAAGGGAGGGAAAAAAAATATTTAGAAGTAAACCTAACTGGGGCACCCAGGTGACTGAGTTGTTTAAGTGTCCACCTCTTGATTTAGGCTCAGGTCATGATCTCGTGGTTCATGGGTTCAAGCCCCACGTCGGGCTCTGTGCTGACAGCTTGGAGCCTGGAGCCTGCTTCGGATTCTGTGTCTCCCTCTCTCTTTGCTCCTCCCCTGCTCGCACGGTCTCTTTCTCTCTCTCAAAATAAATAAGTAAACATAAAAAATATTAAAAAGAAAGAAAGAAAAGAAGTAAACCTAACAAGAAATGTACAAGGCCTATGTGAAGGAAATTATAAATCTTTACAAAGGCAATAAAAGAAAACTTAGATAGATATGTATATTCTTAGATATATATGTTCTTAGATGAGAAGTTGCTATGTTGTAAAGTTGTAACATTTCGACTTAGTCTGTAGATTTAGTGCAATCAATAAGACAAGTTCATAAGAAAGAGAAAATGTTTGGGGCACCTGGTTGGCTCAGTCCATAGAGCGTGCAACTCTTGATCTCAGGGTTGTGAGTTTAAGCCTCACATCGGGCGTGGAGTCTACTTTTAAAAAATGCTTAGGAATGGCACAAAAGTTTTGAAAAAAATCCATCTTATTGGAAGACTTGACCAACCACATACCGAAATACAAAAATACAGTGATTTAAACATAAAATATTAAGAGAAAAATAGATCACAGATGACTGGAATTGCTGAGTCAAGGCCTATTCCCATGTGAGTGCAAATTTAAATTCTAGCGTGTATGTCCTTTGGTTACGTAAACTGGTCTCGATCACCCGGCAGAAGAACCAAGCTGCACTCAGAGATCTTGGAAGGAAGGAGGTTTATTTTACACCAGTGGGCCCAGAGATCATTCTCCAGAGATCTGAGCCCAGAGCATCAACAGAGGGGACAATTTATAGTCCGTTACTTCCGCATTCCCCTTTAGTAGTAATTTGGCGCCTGAGACAACCAGGGTGGGAACCAGAACCCGGAAGGGAAGTCTTCCTCCTCCGGCAGGGACTGAAATTCTCTTATCAGTCCTGTTGGCCCTCGTGTAACAGATTTTGCCCTAACACTTTTACGTCAGTTGGTAGAGAATAGTCTATTAAATACATAGTGCTGGGACATTACCTCTTACCATTGACCAAAAAATAAACTTCGGAGGAATTAAGGAGCTATAGACATTTTTTAAAAAGCATAGTGTATTCTAAATATATATAAAATCGTTTTATAATGTTGGAGAAGGGAAATGGACAAATTTGAGTATTAAACAATGAAAAAGATCATTAAAATAAATGACGCTTTAACCACTGAGATATTTGCAACATGTATAATATATGAAGGATTAAGACCCAGAATAAAGCACTGCTACGAATCAGTAAAGAAACAGAAAGAGTATGAACAGGCGATGCACAAATTAATAAGTATATTTAACGTAATGCATATTGTGCTGTGCTCCAGTCCTGAAGGATTTATTCCCCCAGCTGCTGAGGGGAATGGGGGGTGGGATTGCTGGCTGACTGCCCTCAGCTGTCTGCCCTCTCTGGAAAAATGCTTCTTGGTGGAAAAGAGCCGCCTCACCTAAGGGTTATGCACCTTCCCAGGACAGCCTTCATCGAACGACTGGGGGAGCAGGGATTATCAGGTCTTGGGCACCATGCTGTAACTCAGGACAACTCCCAAGGGCCAGCATAGCTTCAGAGATCACCAAGACGTCAGCTCAGGCCTGAGCTGAACAGCCCAACTTTCCCTCTGCCTAATCCTGCTTCCTCCCCTCCCCCCATGGGTGTTAGTCAAAACAGCACTCCCTAATAAATGCAGGCGCCCACATCTCTGTCTCAGCATCTGCTTCCCAGGACTTGACCTACAGCAGTCCACAGTCCGTAAACATGAAAAGATGACTTGGCCCAATTCCAATTAGGAAATGCAAATTAAAAACAAAAAATCAAAGGTCCTATTTTGCTTACTGGATCAGCAACATTTTCAAGGACAAATAGCATCCAGGGCTGGGGATGGTGTGGGGAAAAGAGCATTTCATAAACTGTCAGGGGGGCACCTGGGTGGCCCAGTCGGTTGAGCCTCCGACTTCAGCTCAGGTCATGATCTCACGGTCCATGAGTTCGAGCCCCGTGTCGGGCTCTGGGCTGACGGCTCAGAGCCTGGAGCCTGCTTCAGATTCAGTGTCTCCCTCTCTTTCTGCCCCTCCCCTGCTCGTGCTCTGTCTCTCTCTGCCTCTCAAAAATAAATAAAACCAATAAAAAAAATTATAAACTGTCAGAAGGTGAACTGGTATATCATCTTGGCAAAGCAATTTGCCATAATCTGTCAATTCCACCTCTAAGTACCTATCTTAGAGAAATGCTAGTACATAGGTACAAATGGGCATATAAAAGCACTTCACTGAAACATTTTTCATAGCGAGAAACTGCAAACAGCAATATACGTGCTGTTCTGTAATCTGCTCAGCAATCCTTCCTTTGGGAAACCACCTCTTTGCATCTACTTAGTGCAGGGGGTACTGTTAACCACAAGAGCTCTGTGATGGTAAATTTTATGTGTAAACTTGCCTGGGTTAAGGGATGCCCGGATAGATGGTAAAACATTTCTGAGTGACTATGAGGGTGTTTCTGGAAGAGATTAGCATTTGAATCAGTAGACTGAGTAGAGAACGCCCACCAAAGTGGCTGGGTATCATCCAATCCTTTGAGGTCCTCAATGGAACAAAAAGGCAGAGGAAGAGTGAATTAATTTGCCCTCTGCTTGAGCTGGGACAATCCTCTTCTCCTGCCCTTGGACGTCAGTGTTCCTGGTTCTCAAGTCTTTGGACTCGTACTGGGACTTAACACCATCGGGTCCCTGGTTCTCAAACCTTCGGCTTTAGACTAGAACACCACCACCAGCTTTCCTCATGATGATGGAGCATAAGACAAGCCGACTACCCCCCAAACCCCTTCTTCCACCAAAGTGGGATATTTGTAACATTCCTACAAATGTTGGCACCCCTGGCTGCCCAAGAACAAAGGAAAGGGAAAAACAGATGGTGAACTAATAGAGATCACAGTCATGTAGGACGTGAGTCTCTATCAGATTTTTTTTTTAATTTTTTTTTAACGTTTATTTATTTTTTGAGACAGAGAGAGACAGAGCATGAACGGGGGAGGGTCAGAGAGAGGGAGACAGAATCCGAAACAGGCTCCAGGCTCTGAGCTGTCAGCACAGAGCCCGACGCAGGGCTCGAACTCACGGACCGCCAGATCATGACCTGAACCGAAGTCGGCCGCTTAACCGACTGAGCCACCCAGGCGCCCCTCTATCAGTTTTTAATGTCTTAGTAAATTGCAAGAAAAAGGCAATCTTATCCATAGCCTAATCCCCAGAAACTTACAGATTCAGTTTCCTGGAGCCCCAACGTCACTCTCCCCTCCAGAGTGATGTGGGGAACAAAGACAAGAAGGAAATGAGAGGTAAAATTAAATTTCCTTATAACCTATACAGCCCAGGTCCTTGAGACAGGCAGAGTGACATTCTAGGAGCTCAGCCGTCTTGAAGATGACACTTTGCTAAGGACAAAAGGCAACCTTAGCTTAACATTTTCCCAACCTCCAGGATCCTGTAAGCCTATTTTAACATATAAAACTTCCTTTGGAAACTTCCTTTATCTCTACCTCCCCAGATATATGATGGCCATCATCCTCCAAGCATATGGCCCGCTGATAGACATCTGAAGGGTCTCATGACTGAGGTTTTATTAGACAGTAATAAATGACTTTTTCCTAACACTAGCTAGCCCCCTCAAGGTCGTAGAAACCTGGCTTCCAAAATTCCTTAGAAACTTAGGCTATCCCCAACTCCCTCCTAACCTAAAGGCATGTAATCAGTCACTCATCGCAACCCCAGTGCAGCATTTTCTGCCCACAGGTCCTGTCCTTTAATAAAATCATCTTTTTGCACCAAAGACATCTCAAGAATTCTTTCTTGGCTGTCAGCTCCAGACCCTCACCACCACTCTGGAACCGCATCAACGAGGCTCCCCAGCCTCCATAATCTTGTGAGCCAGTCCTTCATAATCAACTTCTTTCTCTGTATTTTGTCTATATCTATATATCTATCTCCTCTGGGTTCTGTTTCTTTGGAGAACGCAATTCCTACAAACCTCTTCCTCTAGTGGGGCACAACGGTGAGCACTCTTGATCTCAGGGTCATGAATTCAAGCCTCATGTTTGGTATAGAGCTTAATTAAAGAAAAAATAGGGACGTGTGGGTGGCTCAGTTGGTTAAGCGTCCGGCTTCGGTTCAGGTCATGATCTCATGGTTTGTGAGTTCCAGCCCCGCGTCGGGCTCTGCGCTGACAGCTCGGAGCCTGAAGCCTGCTTCAGAGTCTGTGTCTCCCTCTCTCTGACCCTCCCCTGCTTGCACTCTGTCTCTCCCCCTCTCTCTCAAATAAATAAACATTAAAAAAAAGCGTCAAAATAAATAGTTCCTTAAAACCCACAGTGAAGGTAATAGTGTCGAAAGCCAAGGCATTTGCCTGCAAGAGCTAAACTTTTCAAAATAAAAAAAATATGTAAGAAGGTTTTTGTGCAGCTCAAAGCCAAGTGTCCAAAGGATTCGAGTATAAAGTTTATCCTTAAATAACAGTTTGGGATGAACACATACCTTTTAGAAGGAGATAGGAAAAAAATACTCTTAGTGTAGCTGGGAGATTTTTCTCAGAGTAAGAGAGCAGCAGAACGGGCCTCCAGTGTGGGTCGGGAGGCGTGCTGGGTCAGAAAGACCGAGGCCTGGACTATCCGGTGTGTCCCACGAGGCTGAAAGCTCCATCTGGAAGAACAGGGCAGGACCGGGACACCAAGCAGTGTGGACGGACTCAGGTTCCAGGCGGAAGGGTCAGGGCAGTCCAAAGCCCGGGGGATCCTCTTAGGGAGGTGGAGGTGATGGATGGGGAAGGGCAGACCAGAAAGGAACTGGAATCTGGCTGAGAAGCTTCCAGAGCACGAGGCCTGAGTACAAGAGACTGCGGGTCCATGGAGGTCTCCTGGGCGGTCATCCCAGGAGTTGAGGATGCCTGCGATCTTCAATGGTCTCCGCCCCCAAGCGGTAACTTCGAAGCCACCTGCCCTCATCCTACTTACTCCTAGGGAGAGGGAAGTGGACCTTCACTGAGTATGTACCTAATAGAGGAACTGAGCTAAGAGCTAAATGGCGTGCAAGCCAGAATAAGAAAAGGACGGCTTTTTTTTTATGCACGAGATTTGTGATAATGAGACCAGTCCTTGTTGCTACAGTATGGAAAGATCTCTAGGGCACAGCGTTAAGTGGAAAGGAAGCAAGTCACAAAGCAACATGTAAAAGCACATTCCCATTTATGCAAACGGCAGTGGAGAGGAAGTAGAAGGGGGAACTTTCCCTTTTTAGTCCCTGCCTTTCTTAAGGTTCGAGCTTTTTGTATGTAGCTACTTGTTGAACAGACACAACAGTGAAATTTAAAAATGCTGTGATTATGCTGCATAAACACTTTTTGGTTTTGGTTTTGTTTTGTTTTTTTTAACTCAAGCACCACCGTTTCTGGACTGCGTTTGGTTCTTCCCTTCCTCCCCGCACTGAGTCTGACGGAGTGGTTTTCCAGGCTCACCTACAGCCTTGCCATAGCATGTAGGCCATACGGTGTTGAAAATTATTGGCTCATGGGTTTCTCGTCGCCACCAAACTCTGAGCTCCTCAAGGGCAAGGCATGTGTCTTATTCACCTTTGTGCCCAGAATCTTTTTTTTTTTTTAATGTTTATTTACTTCTGAAGGGGAAAGAGACAGAGCGTGCGTGGGGGAGGGGTAGAAAAAGAGAGAGGGAGACACAGAATCCAAAGCGGGCTCCAGGCTCTGAGCCGTCAGCACGGCCCCGACGCGGGGCTCGAACTCGCGGACTGTGAGATCACGACCTGAGCCGGACACTTAAACGACTGAGCCACCCAGGCGCCCCTGTGGCCAGAATCTTATAGGACTTCGCCATAGACGTGATGAATGAATGAAGAAAAAAAATGATAACAAACCTATTTCTGACTTCAGATTAGTCCTTGAGTCCTATTTTATCAAGTATTAAAATATCACTTTTATGACCTACATAAAATTTGAGTATGGACGCTGAAACAGAAAAAGCCCAAATTAATAAAAGAAAAGCAGAGTTCCTTATTGAAATTTAGTTTTCCGACCACTCTCTAAAGAACCGTGTCGTATTTAAGAAGAAAGCACAAAGGGCGTGAGTATTATGAATGATCAACAGTCTCCTATCTTTCAAATCCAGGCCTAGAATTTTATGTAACCATGCTTTCATCTATAGCTTCCTTTTAGCGTAACATTTGGATGTTAGCAGGCACTAAAAATACCTAAGGGAATTCAAAGGAGCTCTTCTGAGTCTAAGCAACCGACGAGGCCCAACTCTCCTCCTTTCAAGACTCTAAGAGCCTGGGACGCCTGGGTGGCTCAGTCGGTTGGGCGTCCGACCTCGGCTCAGGTCATGATCTCACGGTCTGTGGGTTCGAGCCCCGCGTCGGGCTCTGTGCTGACCGCTGGGAGCCTGGAGCCTGCTTCCGATTCTGTGTCTCCCTCTCTCTCTGCCCCTCCCCTGCTCAAGCTCTGTCTGTCTCTCTCAAAAATAAATAAACGTTAAAAAAAAAAAAAAAAAGACTTTAAGAGACTTGGGAAAGTGACTGAGACAGGCCTAGATGAGGTGACAAATAGCAAATTGTTATGCCTGAAAGCAACCAGAACTTTGCACACTAGGCACCCAAATTCAAAATTGAAAAAACTCCGGCGTGGAATTCTGAGGTCTTTGCACAGGTAATCGAGAAAATGCGCTGGATTGGCAGACTTCTGGACAACCCTCTAGGGTGAAACTGGGGTGTTAAAACGGGGCTTCCCAGGCTCGGGAGAAGGGGTGTGAGGAACACAGATCTGTCTGAGAGGTGCCGTTGCAGGGCTTATTGCTCCCGGGCTGCTTCCGCTTGGGGGAGGGGGCGGGGGGGAGGCCAAAACAGCTAAATTTAGGAACCGAGAGCGTGGAGGCGGAAGTAGAAACAGCCTGGGCAGGAATGGGAATCTCACCGGCACCCCTTGTTCTGCTTTCCCACTTCAGTTCTTCCCCCTGGGTTGATGGACTGGCCCTGCACGGTGTTGACCAACTCAGACAAGAGGTGCTACAGCAGAGGGGGGCGGCTGTTTTCTACCTTCCGTTTGGTTTTCAAGGGCAGCAAAGACCATGGGAAGCATCCCCTCTCTGACTCTTGGAAGCAGCAGTGGGGAGAGCGCCGTGGTCTTCAGGCTGATCTCAGGCTCTATTCGTTGGATGCATGTCAAATATACGTCAATTATTTCCCTGGGTTTGCCTTGGCGTAGCATCAATGTAGAACACACTGTATTTCAGAATTAAAAATGCCACCATTAAAGCAGACGTTGGGTGGGATTTCTCTTTAAGTGCCTTCTCATTAAGAGCAACAGGCAGCTAAGCCACAGCGCCCCTTGACTGCGGGCATGTTAAAAGCGCAAAAACACGAGAAGCTGGGATCTTCTGTTAGGCATTCCTTTTCAAAGTGAGGCCAAGTTTGCGCTCTCTCCACTCCCATCCACCGTGAGATGCTACAGGCCCTTAGAGATGAATCTGTCCCCTTAAAAAAAAAAAAAAATCTTTATTGTTAAGGCTTTAGTCCAAGCTGTTAGAAATAAGCCCATCGGTCCAGTCAAAGGAGGGATGCAGAGTCTCACAGCCCAGTGAAGCAAGGCTTTAATCATCAACGTTCTTGCAAGAGCAGGTGTCTGGGGGACAGGCACACTGGGGGCAGTTACAGCAGACGATTTATCTCCTAGCGTGCAAGTCCCTCCCCTGGTTCCTCATTGGCTGAGCACTACAGAGGTTACAGGCTTATCCAGACGCTCCTAGGCCCACGGAAGGCGAAAGGTAGTCTGATTGGGGGGGCGCCTGGGTGGCTCAGTCGGTTAAGCATCCGACTTTGGCTCACGGTCTGGCTCCAGTGCTGACAGCTCAGAGCCTGGAGCCTGCTGCAGACTCCATGTCTCCCTCTCTCTCTCTGACCCTCCCCCACTCGCACTCTCTGCCTCAAAAATAATAAACATTTAAAAAAAGTAAACTTAGGGGCACCTGGGTGGCTCAGTCGGTTGGGCATCCGACTTTGGCTCAGGTCGGTGCTTGAGTTTGAACCCTGCGTCAGGCTCTCTGCTGACAGCCGGGAGCCTGGAGCCTGCTTCTGATTCTGTGTCTTCCCCTCTCTCTCTGCCCCTCCCCCCCCCCCCCACTCTGTCTCTGAAAAAATGAATAAACCTCAGAAAAATTTTTAAAAGGGAAATTTTTCATCAGTACTGTGATTGGAATAAATGTACCTTCCTTGAGTTGCCACAGAGACTTTCAGTCCCTCCTTTGTTCCTTGGCACATGCTCATGGCAAAGCCTGAGAAAATAAACCTGAGAAGCGGAGAGGGGAAGACGAACCAGGAAGTGAAGTATCTAAGGCTTTGGGACTCCATTATGAGGGAGGGGGGGCCCGTCCTTTTTTCGGGGGGTTGTAAACCTGTTAACTGGACAGCACAGCTTTTATTTGGTGTTTCTGAAAGTGAATCATCTCTTGTACTTTTCACACAAGCCACCATCACTTGGTGTGATGGTTTCCTTACGTGTCTCCCTACTTTGATATTCATGTTCCCTCAGTTTCTTCTAGGAGCCGCCGAGGTCTTTCTAGAAATAATTAGCTCCTGTTGCTCTTAAAATTCAAATTCTCGCCAGGGTCTCAGTGACCTGCCCCCTGCCTTCCTTGCCGGCACAGGCTTCTTCTGGGTTCTAGAACAAAAGTCGTCACACAGCAGGGCCCCTCTGTCCACGCCACTTTTCACCTCATTCTTCAGATGGCTGACTGTTTCTCATATTTCAGGCTTACATATCTTTTTCTCAGACAGGCTTTCTCTGACATTCTGCCTATTTTCTACTCCCGCATCACGTTTATTACCTTCAGAACCTTCATCACAATCTGCAGTTATAGGATTATCCGTTTACTTGCTTCTGCTCTGTATCCTCTCAGACGGTAAACTCTATGAGGGAAGAAATTACGTGCAGCACCCAGCATGTTATCTAGAACTCAAGAGGCACCATCAATAAATATGAGCTGCATACATGCGTTTTTCTGAAGTGTTGATGGGAAAATAAGTAACTGAGGAAAATCCCAGCCACCTTCACGCTAGTCAACGTAACTCATGCCACAGCCATATGGGGACGGGGGCAAATTGACAGACACCTTGCAGGACTTTCTCTTCCCCCATTATAGGGTCCTCTCCCCCCCATTATAGGGTCCACACAGCTGGGGTCACCTAGCTTCCTACTTCTGAACATTGTGGACTTTTTTCTTAACCAGGAAAAAAGGCGCAGGCTAAAATCTTCAATCTTTTCAGTTAGCCTTGGCTTCTGAAGGTCACATAGATTTGTATGGACATTGTTGACCAAGAAGAATAGACCCTCCCTCTTCCTAGAGTATTTGAAAGGCTCCCTTAAATGCTGGGCATTCTTATTTTTAGAGGCTCCACCCTTCATTGTATCAAACATATTAAAAGGAATTCATAACCCACAGTTAATACAATACTCTGGCCATAAAATATTTGGGGCAAGATTTTTATAATTTTTCTCTTGGAATTTTCGGCTATGACTACCGTTTAATTGGTGGCTATTATCTTTTTTAATCAATCATTATATATACTTACAAAATAAATGCTAAGTGACAAATTGCTTGTAAATGTAGTGGCAATTTTTACTAAATTGAATAAAATGGTACTGTGTAATGTTTTGTCGACAGTTAACAAAATGCTTATTATTAATATTGATTTTACAGTTTTCTTTTGAAGATTTTATTTTTAAATAATCTCTGCACCCAATATGGGGTTCGAACTCACAACCCCAAGATCAAGAGTTGCATATTCTACCAACTGAGCCAGCCGGGTGCCCCTGGATTCATTTTTTTTTTTTTTTTAATCTGAACTCAAACTTTTTCTAAAAAAAGAAAAAAAAGACAGAAAGAAAAAGTCATAGGCCCTAGGCCTTGGGAATATGATGCCTAATTGGTAAGATAATCCTACCTCTGTTTTCCTCATATTTGTAGCCTTTCTTTTTCTTAGGGACTCGGTGAACTTCCCCTCCTCCTACGTATCGGAAAACAGCCTGTTCCAGTACAAATTTAGTTCAACATTCCCAAAATTATACCATCACTATAATAAATAGCAAGGAATAACTTAAAAGGCTGTTCTCTTATAGGAATGAGCTAGTATGTTAAATGCTATTGCTGTGTTATTTAACCAGGAAGGCGGTTGCATTATAAACATAACACAAATGAGTTTTAGAATATTTAGAAAATCCAGAAATATATTTTTTAACATCATCCATCATCCAAACGGCACTCCTGATATATCACCCTTCACAGTATTGATGTATTTTCTTGTGGTCTTTTCCATGTATACGCACACATAGACACATTTTATAATATTAAAACCATACTTACATACAATTGTGTATCCCACTTTTTTGCACTTAATTTAACCTCTGATTATTTTATGTCATTACATTCTCTGAAAATACTACTTTTATTGGTCACATTAGAGCCTGCTAT
This sequence comes from Felis catus, assembly GCF_018350175.1. Taxonomy (NCBI): domain Eukaryota; kingdom Metazoa; phylum Chordata; class Mammalia; order Carnivora; family Felidae; genus Felis; species Felis catus. The sequence goes on along the minus strand of NC_058374.1, from coordinate 21,611,757 downwards.
TTAGATCTTTGCAATTCAATCAATTGCTCTCCCAATGTAGGAAATTTCTGTTTCTATTCTAAAGGGTTGCATAATAAAGATATGCCATCAGCGATTGCCTCCTGTCCTCCACAGAGTTTCCAAGGGGGGCGGCTGAAGTTCTCACCCTCTGGCTTGGGGACTGGAAGAGAAAGTGAAGCAGGCTGGGACACGTTACCCTCTATGTTGGCTCCTTTATACCCAGTCTTCTCCCAATCCAATCTCCCTAGGTCAGGCCAACAGAAAATCTGCCAACTTTGTGGTGGATTCCTGGAATTACTGCCACTGTCCTGGAAGTCCCAGCCAGCTGCAGAAGCCAGAAGAATCACTATCAATATTTCACTTGGGTGGACAACCCTACCAGCTGGTGCCGAACCACAGCCAGCCCAGGAGGGGTTTGGACAACACAGCTAGACCCTCGGAACTCCCAGACGGCTAGCTGGGCTGCCTCATGTCAACCGCGCCACCCCCCCAACACCAAAGGAAGAGTAATTCATACGTCGCAATTAAATTCTTGGATCCCGTTCATTATGTTTTGTTTGGGTTCAACTGTATGTATTGTAATAATGGTCTTCCAAAGTAATACCATTTTTTTTAAATTTTTTTTTAACGTTTATTTGTTTTTGAGACAGAGAGAGACAGAGCATGAACGGGGGAGGGTCAGAGAGAGGCAGACACAGAATCTGAAACAGGCTCCAGGCTCTGAGCTGGCAGCACAGAGCCCGACGCGGGGCTTGAACTCATGGACCGTGAGATCATGACCTGAGCCGAAGTCGATCGCTTAACCGACTGAGCCACCCAGGCGCCCCAGTAATACCATTTTGAATGGCAAGGCTCTGGATGACACTACATTAGACAGAATGGAATTGTCCCACGTCTTGCTCTAATTTCCTTCTAGAACAATGAAAGGCATAAAAGTTTCCAAACAGCATTACAGAATTCCTCTTCTCAATGAAAAATTCTAATTGGAATTATTCAATTGAGGAAGTATTTTTTTTTAATTCTTTTATGAAAGGGGGCAAGAAAATATAAAAGCATGCACTTATTTCCACCTTCATTTTTGGTGTTGTATACCTTAGTCAACATTACCCTTTCCCCATGCTTTTCTAGGATAGTAAATAGAATTGGTTGTGGTAAGAAGAGTTGGTTACGGTGAAAGAAAGTAACAGAAACGCCACACAACGGGAAGCAGAAACGAGTATCTGCCTTTCAGTCTTCCCGATATTTCCTTCCTTCTTCGTAATGAACTTGGCTGCTGGAGCATTTCTTGCAGCTGTGATGGCCTTGGCATCTGGATGAACAGCCCAAGAGGCCAAATGCAAACCAAGGGGAGCGGCAATCCCCTTCGACCAACATAACCACATGTGTCCTGAGATTGAATTTCCTTGCTCTTCTTTTTCTAGCCATGGCTCTGGTCAAGACCATTGCTACATGCAAGTGGTTTGGGTGCTTCAACTCTGCCTGACCAGACATAAGCTGCCTGAATTAGGTGCTGAACCAAAGCCATGTGCGTTGATTCCTTATTGCACAAACGCCAAGGAAAATAGTGATCAAATTGCTAAGTTGCTAAAGCCACATAGCATCTAACCCTCAGTTTTAAATATTACGCCTAACCTAACCTAATCTCCCAATAGTGTTCTAAAGGAACCTGGCACAAACATTTCCTGGGTGTGGAATCCTTATGTGTAAGTTTGTTGTGAGAGACGACAATTTACTTTTCATTTATCCACCAAAACTTTGCTGTAGGTGTTACCAGAAAGGGAGTCTGTTAGGTTCAAGAATACCAGAATGAGTACCACCTGGGTCGTGCCTTCAAGACTGTTTATTGTTTGCCAACAAATCGGGAAATCTCTTAAATCTAGATCTCAGTTGACTGATGTGTATAATTTGAGAACTGGATTCGGTGTTTTCTGTAGTCATTTCTGTGACTCCAGAATTCCCACATCACACACACCCTCCGCAGAATACAAAGTTCATGCAAAAGGGCATTGGCAAACTCATTTAATGACCTCTTCGTGAATGGCATTGTATTCAATGCCACTCAAAGCAAGTTAAATCACCCAAAATCTCATCCCTTAACAATACTGTATCAGATATTTGAAAGTTACCGAGAGGGTAGATCAGAAATGCTCTCATCACACAGCTGAGCACACACACACAGCAATTATGGGTGCTGGAGATGTTAACTACCCTTATTGTAGTAATCATTTCACCATATACACACATCAAAGCATCAGCTGGTGCACCTTAAACTTACCCAATATTCTGTGTCAATTATGACTTAACAAAGCTGGGAAAAAAACTCTTTTAAGGGATACAACCCTCCTCGTTACTATCTAAAAACACACGGATTTTCAGCTCTATGCCTATGCTCCCGTCTGCCCCCAACAGGGATGACACCTTGTGCGCGCATCCATAGCTGGCTGCCCTCCTGCATGAGACCTCAGATCTGACAGCGCCCTCAGGTAAGGCACTGTCTCACCTTCCTGTAGATTCATTCAAAACTTCGTCATCACTCAAGTCAGTTTTTAGCATTCACAGCCAGCTCATTGGTCTTGCGTTAAGATACAATTAAGTAGATGAAATCGCTAGGGAACAGTTTAGGAAGTGCTAAGGTGAACAGATTGATTTCAACCAGGAGGACCATGAAAGAACCAGAAAAGAGATAATATTAGAGCACAAGCGTTTTCAAGGCCAGGACCTGGTAAAGGGGTTTATGTGGACTAATGATGAGAGGCAGTAATCGATGATGATTCTAAGCTTCCAAGCCTGGGTCAATGAACATTTGTTAAACAAATGAACTTCTAGCTGGAGTAACTGATATGCACGCCATTTCCAATAGAATAGAAAAACAACACGTGGGTTGGGGGAAGATGTTGAACTTGGTTTTAGGTACTTTTTTCTTAAAAACGCATTTAAGCTGTAGACTCTTATTTTTTTTTTTTTTTAAGTTTACTTATATATTTTGAGAGGGAGAGAGCAGGAACACACGAGGAGGGAAGGGCGGGGGCGGGGGGGGGGGTGGTGGAGAGGATCCCAAGCAGGTTCCACAGTCAGTGCAGAGCCCAGTGCAGGGTTTGAACTCACTAACCATGAGATCGTGACCTGAGCCAAGATCAAGAGTCAGAGGCTTCACAACTGAGCCACCCAGGCTCACCCTTTTAAAGGTGCCTGTGGATAACTGATATAGAGATATTCACCCAGGCATTTACTTTTTTGAGGTCAGTGGAGAATATATGAATTACCTACAAGTACTCTACATTTTATCTAGTATGTATATACATAATGCTGAATAGTTTACAAAGGGCTTTTCACAGCCATTGTCTACTGTTGATTTTGATTCCGATAAACATCCTTTAAAGTATGTAGGGCAGAACCATAATTACCAGGCCCAGAGTAGTCTCTAAAGTGACATTTCTGTCTGATTATCCCTTTTGTGAACACAAAGAACCTGAAGCTCAGGGAGGTTAACGGATTTGCTCCAACAAGTGGAGGAAATGTGCAACCCTATGTTTCTCACTACACATTTGGGTTGTTTCTTTTAACCACTAAGAGCGATGACAGTTGACGTTGGGAGAGCCGACACCATTTTGGACAAGGGTATGACACAAGAGGGAAAGAACAAAAGGACTTGGGGCAACCTCTATGTTTAAAGGGCAGAGGAAACAAAGACGAGCAAATGAACGGTGACCCACATAACCTGTCACTCCCCACGCTCATGACACGTACTTAAGCTCTTTATAAGGCATAAGGGGCTATCATCCCCGTCTCCTTGACCAAGCGGAGCAGATCACCAAGCACACAGTGGGTAGTCACTGTGGAGTGGAGGAAAAATGACAATCGATAACGGGCTTGCCCAGTGGGCTGAGTCAGGTAAGGATACACAGAAGAGGAGGATTCGTGGGGAAGGTATGGGGACAGCAGTGTTTTTAGCCACACTCGTAATGGCAGCTTTTCCCGAGGTGCGTCAGTCATTCCCAGCGTTCAGGTGTACATGGATAGAGACAACGAACAGGTCTCCGGGAAAGGTGAGCGTAACGGATAAAAGGAAGAATTGTAAAGAACGTCGCGGAGGATTTGAATTGGAAGAAGGTGCAGTTTGGGGCACGATTCTCCAGGCGAAACCAAGTGCTGAGCATAAGGAATCCAGGGCCCTGCCCCGTGGAGGGGGCAGTGGCGGCAGGAAAGGCAGCCAGGGTGGTAGGTGGGGGGGTCTCCCTCCTGCATGACTCAGAGAGTGTAGCGAGGCTCAGGATCGGGGTTCGAAAGGCCTGAGGGTTAACAACTTCATTTCGGTGCCACCCTGGGAGGTGGCCAACGACGTACCCGGGTCCTTTCCCTTGGTGCTAGGGAAGCCCTGGTCTCCATGCAGCATGTCAGGTCTCGCCAGCTCTCCGGACTCCCGGGACCGGTAAGTGGTGGTTCCCCGAGCCTCATTCCTTCGCCTGACTACCGCCTCTGGGGGCTCCTCTCCGCCGACATCCCCACTCCTCTGTCCTCCCCGCCCCCCTTCTCCCTGGGGAGCAGAAAGGGTTGCCCTGCGGGATTCCTCGCGGGGCCAGCGCCGCACGCCCACCCCGCGGGGTCCTCAGCCGGTCGGGGGCGCCCAGCGCGAGTTCGCCTGCACCCCGGGGGCCCGCGGGACCACTGCGGGGCCGGAACGGGAGCCGGAGCCGGAGCCGGAGCCGGAGCGCCAGGCTGTAGCTTAACGGTCCCGCGGCCGCGCCCCGCCTGGCGGCGCCGCAACAGCTGCCCGCCCGCCCCCTGCGTCATGACGCCGACGCCCAACGCGGAAGCCGCTCGCGGCGCGCCTGGTCCAGCCGCGGGCTGAGCGCGGAGCCGCGGCGGGCGCGGGATCCGGGCCGGGGCGCGAGCCGAGCGCAGCCTCCCTCCTCTGCCGGGCCAAGCGCGCAAAGCGGGAGGAGCGGGCACGGCGCGCCGGGGCCGCCGCCGGGGGGATGCGGCTGCCTCCCCCGGCCGGCGTGTAGAGAGGGCGGGTCCCCGGCCTCGGGAGCGCGGCGGTGGAGGGGACAGAGGCGGCGGCCATGGCGACCCCCGGCAACCTGGGGTCCTCCGTCCTGGCGAGCAAGACCAAGACCAAGAAGAAGCACTTCGTAGCGCAGAAAGTGAAGCTCTTTCGGGCCAGCGATCCGCTGCTCAGCGTCCTGATGTGGGGGGTAAACCACTCGGTAAGGGCTTGGGCTGCGGCGCGCAGTCCCTTTCCTCCTCCTCTTCCTCCTCGCTCCCCTCCTCCTTCTGCTGCAGCTGCTGCGGGGCGGGGAGCCCGAGCGGGGACCCGGCCCTCCGGCTGCTCGCTCTCCAGGGTTGTCCGCCCGCCGCGGCGCCTCGGTGCCCCCATCCCCGCGCCGCGCGCCCGCCTCTCTGGGTTCCCCGGGCGCCACTCGGACCCCCTTTGGACCTAGAGCCGGTTGCGGGACGTAGGGTCCCATCTGCAGTTGAGCCCTGCGGCGGGTACCAGTGTCGTCCCCCGTGCTCCCGTTCGTGCGTCGGCCGCCTGGTCCCCGCAGCCGGGCAACTGGGAAGTTTGTGCAGGGCACGGGTCCTCCTGGGCTGTCAGCCCGGGCGGGGGCTGCTGGGGTCTGAGCCTTGGTGATCGCTCCTTGATGTCGGGGGGCGGCCGGGGCGGTCGGGTCTTCCGCTGGCTTCAGGTGTACCTGTGCGAGGGCAGGAGCGTCCGGAGCCTCCCCGCGGGGGAAGAGGGGTGAGAATACCGGAGATCGGGAGATGTGGGCAGCGGCTTTAGTGCTTAGGTCCTTTTTTTCCTTTAAAGGCGATATTATCGGACGCAGGGAATCTTTTTGGCAAAGAAAAAGCTCGTGTAAATATGGCACTGGGGTTTAGTATCTTCCTCTGCGCCTCTCCCGCATCGCCCTGCCGCTGTGCGGGCTGGAGAGCTGCTTGGCGGGGAGTCTTCCTCTCCACACCTCCTCCCCCACCTCGGGGAGCCAGGCCGAAGTCACCGACTGCGGAAGGGTGGCCTGGGGATGACAGGAGGGGGGGGGGGGGTCTGGGCTGGGCGGAGGGAAAGCCGTCTCGAGTTGGCCGCACCGGTTTTGGGGGTTTGCTTAAAAAGGCTGGAGGGAGAATGCTCCGAAAGGTTAGCTTAACACACAGCCGGAGGCGGTGGAAGATGAGCCGCTGCGGGCTATGCGGACTGCGGTTTGAGGGTCTGAAATAGCCTCCTGCTGATCTTACTGCGAGAAACTCCTGCAGTTTTAATCTCCTTAGGATCAGGAAACATGATCGGAGCTGTTGGCCGAGCCATGAAAGTTTAAGTGAGCTTGTGAATTCTGACCATGACCTTACCCACTGCAGTCAGTTAGCATGTGAGCAAAAGTGTAAGCTTGCTCTCCGTACTTTTGATTTCTGTGGACGTCTGTGTGCCCTTTTGAGCGTAATAGAAATGGCAGAAAACCATGCTGTTTTGTTTTGTTTTAAGAGCACTCTCAATTTAATGAAGTTGTTTAAAACGGCTTAGAAGCATGCATTCTATTTATAGTTTTCTTGCCGAGGGCAAGCTGGGGAAAACGTGGAACAGTATCAGGATATATTGTGTTTGCATGAAGTGACTGTGTCTAAGAAAGTTGAGAAATGAGTGTCTGATCCACTGAAGTTCATCTTCACTTCCTGATAACTTCTTTAGCGATTGGGAACGTGAGCTTGTCCAACCGCAAATGTGAATGCACCAAAAACTCTCCTCTTAAGGTTTATCGTAGTAAATAAAATGGAATTTTTCCTGTATGATGCATCTACAATTTAGAGTTATGCCTAATTCTATTAATCTTTTTAAATTATTTTTTGTTAGTTGCTTTTTAAAAAAAATTGCTATTCTGTATTTATTGGTGCTTGTATCTCCTTTGGAGTTCTGGTGTTTGGGTCAGAGAGTGTTTGTGTCTGAGGGTTTAAATGTAGTAAAGGACTGCCAACAATATGCTGCTGAAAAAAGAGTGTGCTTTCTGGGATTTAGTCCGAATTCCATCTTGCTTCACAAAATCTTGTAGTTGTGCATATTTTATTCTAACCACTTATGTTGCTACCTTATATTTATGAATTGCTACATTTGGTTTAGAGTTTCTTGCTAATGGGAAATTTGTAAGCTATCTAAAGCTTGTAAAAATGACATATGATTTGTGGATGGTACACTCCGTGTTATTTTCTTTTGCTTTCAAGAAAAGGTAGCAACTCTTAGTCCTCCAGAGGAGTCAAGTTTTTTAGTATGTAACGTAACCATGTTATTCATTCAGCAACTTTGTAGTAGGCACACAGACAATACCAGACGTTGCGCAAAAGACGGCTAAGAATGCCACTCAGTTTTTTTGTCCAAATACCTTTATTTTGAGGGCTTAATCGGCATAAGAATGGTCTGTTTCACAGCCTTCTTTTTCAAAATGTCGATTTTCTTTATTATCTCTGAAAAAAAAAAAGTGAAGTGTATGTAACTATGAAATCTAAGTACCAAGATGTCATGTATTTCTGGTTGATTTCATTTTAGGTGGCAAAGTCTAATACTAGATAAACGTTTTTATATGAACTTGACCAAATATGACCAAAGTGTACAGTATAAAATGAGAACAAACTTCGTCAGCGTTATTAAGAAGGAGCAAACATAGTGCTGTATATGAATAGGGACATTTGAGAAAGCAGAGCAGGAAAGGAGAGAATAATTCAAATCAGTCTTTCTCCTCCATCTCTTGTTTAATTTATTTTTATTTTTTTAAGAGTTTATGTTTAAGTAGTCTCTACACCCAACATGGGGCTTGAACTCACAACCCCAAGATCAAGAGTCACGTACTCTACCAGCCAGGCACCTCTAACATTATTCTCCTACATTTATAACGTGGCCAGAATTAATGGGAAAAGATTTGTCATGAATCTAGCAATTTCGTGCTTTTATACTTCATTTGAATTTTTCTTAAGGATGTTTAGAAATAACTAACATTTGGAGTACTAAAAAGAAAAATCATGTTAATTTTTATCACGTAGGCATCTTATAAGAGATTTGGGAACCTTGTACATACTATGGTAAAATGCTTATTGTACATGTGTTCTAATTCTTTCTCTAATTCTGCTGACCTTGGGCATATAACTAGTTTTGCATCAATGTTTGCATCTGTGAAGTAAGGTGATTGGACTGGATGATTTCTAAGTATTTTTCTAACTTCAAGATTCAAATGTTTTTACAATCTACTTGGTTCACAGCATTATATTAGGATCCATAGACTAGCAATAGTAATAGTATGGAACTAAAGTTGCGTTACCCTTGTAACCTTGAACATGCAGCTGCATTCAGGGAATATTCAAGGCCGTGACCAGAGGGAAAGATATCTGGGGTGATTGGAAGAGAGGTGTGAACTGAGAGTTTGTTGGATTGATTGGAGTTGGACTGCATTGCGGTCTATTAAGTCAAAGTCTATTTGATTGAAATGCAAAAACTTGAAATTAAGGTGGAAATTTCCAAGTCAATTGTGGTGGTAATTCTCAATGACAAGAATAAGCCTGACTTTGTGTGGTGAATTTGATACGTTACTGCTTTCTAACTTAAAATACCCAGCAGTGAATGGATCGCTGCCAATTTTTATTTTAAGTATTTTAAGCAGGGAATATAATTGAATACATAAAGGAAAAGACCACTTCAGAAGGCAGTTTTGTCTTGTTACATTTGGAATTAAAGTAAAAATGATCAGGCAGTTAGCTTCTTAAAATTATATTTTAATAGTGCGTGGAACATGTAGAATGATATGAGCCAAGACTTGTTTTAAAGAGAGAGACTCTAAAAGATTTTTACGAAGAGTGCAATGTGAGCCTTTTGGAAATGAGAATTTAAAAACCTAATTAAGTATCGAAAGGAATTCATCTGTATAGAAGAAACGTAAAGGACATAAACCTTGTTTAAAACAAATACGGTATTTAGAGGGAGTCCGTATTCACGCGAAAGTCTTTTTGTTGCAAGCTATAGAAATGTGAATGAGCTTAGCCAGAAACTTTAAAAATTAGGAGGGTTTTGGAGGTCTGTCACAGTGCAAGAAGGATTGGCCACCAAACCGGGAGAACAGGAATAGGACTGAGTTCAGCCATAACTGGAAGCAGGTGCTTGGGTACTGTTGGGACTTTTCTGTCTGTTTTGGCTTTATTCTTGCTCATAGCTGACTGGTTCCCTCCACAGGACCGGGAACTGATGGTTCCTGAATTTAGCATTTTGTCATTCCCGCCCCCCCAAAAGGGACTTTCTGTTTCGGATTCAGTTCTAAAAATCCCATGGAGGGATTCTGACCCGTTTGGCTGCCCCCTGGGCTAAACAGTTAGGAAAAGATGGAAGTTCTTGCCTATTGGGACAGTTCCCTTAAGAATGGAGAGGGCCTGGGGGCGCCTGGGTGGCTCAGTCGGTTGAGCGTCCGCCTTCGGCTCTGGTGATGATCTCGCTGTCTGTGAGTTCGAGTCCCGCGTCCGGCTCCATGCTGACAGCTCAAAGCCTGGAGCCTGCTTCGGATTCAGATTCTGTGTCTCCCCCTCTCTCTGCCCCTCCCCCGCTCATGCTCTGTCTTTCTCTGTGCCAAAAATAAATTAAAAAAAAAGAAGAAGAAGAAGAATGGAGAGGGCCTGGACAGGCAGGATCGGGCAGGGATCTGTCCTAGTGGTAGTTTGGGCCAGTATGTAGTTTTCGGGGTTCAGCATCCATAGCTTTTGTTACATTGTCAGCAAGGTCTGGGACTTGAAATAAGTAAATAGTATATTAGAGGAATAGTGGTGTCTTTGGGGTTCGTGGGTTTATATTTGGGCACGGAAAAAAAAAATGAAAGAAGGAAACTAGGTTTCAAAATGAAATGAGTGACTGTGAAATATTGACTGAATAGGATATAGTGAGGCAGTTAAATTGAAATAGTGATTAGCTAGACGTTAGCTGAAATGTACTGAATGGAACCCAAATAACCATTCATTCAAGAACTAGTCCCACGCTGTTTTTATTTCTTCCCTTCATCAGTACAGTTTTTAAGGTATCTATTTATTTATTTTGAGAGAGAGAGAGTGAGCCGGGGAGGGGCAGAGAGAGAGCAAGAGAGAGAATCCCAAGCAGGCTCCGCACTGTCAGCACATTGCCCGTTGCCGGGTTTCGTCTCACCAACCGAGAACTGACGCTCCGAGAGATGGTGACCCGAGCCGAAATCAAGAGTCAGGTGCTTAACCGACTGAGTCACCCAGGTAGGTGCCCCATGTTCTCTTTCCCTTAGAGGAAAGAAGAATGCCAAGCAGACACAATGTTTGTTATTAGGGAAATGGTTTTAAGCCCCCGAAAATTTGGGATTATATCCTGAGAAGGGAATGCATTTTCTTCTCCCTTTACCAAATAACTTTTACTGAATTTGAGTGTTCAGAATGATGCCGGTCACAAGGCAATGATTTCTCTTTCTAAGCCAGGATCGTCTGCGCTGCCTTTTGAAAGATTTTCAGCAGGAATTGTAATAAAATCCGCCATAAGTTGACCAGCAAATACAGTCAAACTGGAGCAATTAATTCGGCCAACATCCCCTTTGAAATGCAAATTTTGGAATTTAAGGGAATTGGTGCAAGTGGGCAAAATGGTTTGTGATCAGACAGATAAGGTTCAAATCCTGCCTCCATCAGGTGTGGACTCATTGAACAGATGATTTATCCACTTGGGCCTCAATTTACTCAGTCTTAAAATAGAGATGATGGTGATTCTCTCACAGGGTTATTCTGAGGGTTAAGTGAGATAATGTATTTAAAGTCTAGAACTGTAATTAACCCATAATAGGGAGTTATAATTGATACCAAAAAAAAAAAAAAAAAAGATCAAATTCAGATGCAGTTAGGCTGGTAGCATATTCATAAGCACCAGAGAAGTGATTCTCAAAATTTACTGTGTGTATGAATCACTTGGGAACACTTTAACTCAGCGGGTCTGGAGTAAGTCCCAAGACTCTGTGTTTACCGTGCTCTTAGATGATGATGACGCTGCTGGTCCTTGGGCGACACGTTGAACAGCAAGACCGGCGGAAGGAATAGTGCTAAAAATAAAGAGAAATAGTCAGGATTTGTCCCCTGACTGCATGTGTGGAATCCTTGAGAGAATGATGACCCCATGGTAGACTTAGAAAAGTTAGAAGGAATTATGTACCGAAAAAGGGTAAAACATTTTCCGGCTGGCTCAGTTGGTAGCTGGAGTGTGTGACTCTTAATCTCAGGGTCGTGAGGTCAAGCCCCCTGTTGGGCATGGAGCCTACTTTTAAAAAATACACGGGGCGCCTGGGTGGCTCAGTCGGTTGAGCGACTGACTTCGGCTCAGGTCATGATCTCGCGGTCCGTGAGTTTGAGCCCCGTGTCGGCCTCTGGGCTGACCGCTCAGAGCCTGGAGCCTGTTTCAGATTGTGTCTCCCTCTCTCTCTGACCCTCCCCCGTTCATGCTCTGTCTCTCTGTGTCTCAAAACTGAATAAGCGTTAAAAAAAAATAAAAAAAATAAAAAATACATTAAAAGGAAGTGTCGAACTGCAGGTGACAGTGAATGGGCATTGTAGTGACAGTGTCCACCAGTGGGGTGTTGGAAGGTGGGATCACGGCTCAGGAGCAAGGTTAGGGCTGGGATGGAGAATGGAGAATTGCCCGTGCCGAGTTGGTGGTGGAAGCCAGGGGGGTAAAGTAGGTCTCCGAGGGGAACACTTGGCTTTGAGGGAAGGATGGAGGAAGAGACGGGAAGCAAGACATAACCCAGCGGGAAGGCCCGCGTATTAACGCTTCAGACATCACGGTGTTCAGGGACGTGCTTTCTGGGACGGTGGCTGATTGGTATGCACACATATACGCATCTATTTGTGTGGAAGCTGAAAGATTTAAGGAACGAATGCACGGAAGGAGAGGCAGCCCGTCTTTGGGGAAGGTTAGAAGTAGAAGGAAGGTGGGAGATACCATTTTATTTAGGGATGCCCAGGTATTTTCCTCAACTCCATCACTTTCCATTCTCACCTCTGCCGGCCTACCCAGATTTTTACCTTGACTGAAACGTTAAAAATACCTCCTAGCTCATCTTCCCTGTATCTGCTTATATCCACACTTACCTTTTTGTGCCACACGAAGTCTGTGTGAAGTCTGGTGAAGGCTATGTACGGACCCCTTCTTACAGTAATGCTTTTGGGTGAATAAATGAAAATACGGAGGGTACATCCTACCGAGGTCAGGGATCCCCTGAATTCTGTCCGTGGATCACCTGGGAGTTGTGGAGCCCGACTGAGGACTATTGAAAGAATCAGGCGGGAATGGTGTGGGGTGGGAGATGGGGAGGAGCACGCAGCAGCCAGGAAGAATAATCCATAGTAGGAATGTGCAGAGATGAAATTAATCGCGGCTGGGCACACAGGGCTAGTAGGTGCCGTGGTTCAAACCTGTACCCTCAGCAGTGCCTGGGGAGCTCAGCCGGTTGAGTGTCAGACTCTTGATTTTGGCTCCGATCACGATCTCACAGCCCTGTGTTGGGCTGTGTGCTTGCAGCCCAGAGCCCACTTGGGATTCTCTCTCTCTCCTCTCTTTCTGCCCCTCCCCCCAAATAAATAAACATTAAAAACAACAACAACAAAACACCTGTCCCCTCAGCCATTGACCTCTGCTTGCCTGGGCTACCCTGGGAATTACTCACTTATGTCCTTAGTCTTTCCTTTCCTTTTTCCTTTTTCCTTTTTCCTTTTTCCTTTTTCCTTTTTCCTTTCTCCTTTCCTTAGTCTTAAAAGCTATACTTTGACAGAGATTAGCTGTTGATACAGAGGAAAAGTGTTCAAAGCAGTTTTTTCCTTTGTATATGTATGAATGATTATACATTCACGATATGAAAGATATGATATGAATGATTGTATATATTCAAAACACTTAGGAAGAGGGTATACACACACACACACACACACACACATATATATAATTTATTAATGAGTAATGTTGTAGGCAGTTTGAAAACAGTAACCTACCTAAAGAGAAGCCTTTACATTCCAAGTAAGTCTTCATGGTTTTTCACCTGTCTGCTGTGGTTAAGAACTCAGGCCCCCGCGCCCCCTGGTAGGCTGTGTGACTTTGACAGAGTCATTTGAGCTCTCTCTCAGTTCCTTCCTTATAAAAAGAGGCAGACCTAGTACCTACCACAGAGGTGTGTTGTATGGGTTAAATGAGTTGGTGCTTATAAGATGGCTGGAGAGTTGCTGGCACGTGATAGGCTCCTAATAGATGTTAGGAGTCATTAGTATGTCTTAAAAAATATTTTAAGTGGTAGCACATGAGCAGTTTTTAGAGTGCACGTTCAGTTCATTTTTACCCTAACCTCACTCGTAGATAAAAAGTCGCAGTTGCACTTGGGATCCTTGTGCATCTCTGAGTTGTAAATTAACCCTTTTAGAATTCTCTTTGTGCCCTTTAATTTCTGTCTGTTTTTTGTTATAATGTTCTTTCTTGTATCTTTAATGCTGCCACCACCCACCAGGTTGTTTGAGGTGTGACAGTTTTCATTCAGATCCGTTAGTTGTACATTATGGTCCGCTATTGGTTTGATTTCTTTCTTTCTTTCTTTCTTTCTTTCTTTCTTTCTTTCTTTCTTTCGTCCGCTATTGGTCTGATTTCTTTCTTTCTTTCTTTCTTTCTTTCTTTCTTTCTTTCGTCCGCTATTGGTTTGATCTTTCTTTCTTTCTTTCTTTCTTTCTTTCTTTCTTTCTTTCTTTCTTTCTATGGTCCGCTATTGGTTTGATCTTTCTTTCTTTCTTTCTTTCTTTCTTTCTTTCTTTCTTTCTTTCTTTCTTTCTTTCTTTCTTTCTTTCTTTCCTAATGTAAGAGACACTGTGCAAGACTCTTCGGATGCAGAAGGAATGTATTGTGGACCCTGCCTTTGAATTGCTCACAGCTTCAGGGGAAACAGACATATACGTAGACGTATGTATAAATAATAGAGTATCAAGAATGCTGGGTGGGGAGGGAATTACATGGGTGGTCAGAATATAAACCTCATGAAGGAGACATTTGAGTGAAGGGATGAAGGAGGTGAACGGGTTGGATATGAGGATATCTGGGGGAAGGGCATTTTAGGTAGCAGGAACAGCTTGTGCAAAGGCCCTGAGGCTGGTGCTGGCGGGGCATGTTTAGGAAACCGCAGGGAAGCCTGTGTGGCTGGAGCAGTGTGAGAAAGAGGGAAGGTGATAGGAGATGGGGGCAAGGACTGGAGTATGATTACTTCTGCCCAAGGCTCTTGGTTGGACAAGAGTTCGGGAGGCACAGACATGGGCAGGGCTTTGAAGATGGGGTAGAATGTTCCTGCTGGAGAAGACAGGGAAAGGTGTATGTGGCCAAGGGAACAAACTGGTAAAAGTAAGCAGACTGTGTGGAGAACGGTGAGTGGTCTGGTGTGACTGTGGCCCCGGGCCTCGCCACTCATGGAATGTGACGTACAGGATGGCGGCATCAGCCATCACCCAGGAGCCTGTTCGAAACGCAGAGTCATGGGCTTCTCTGCAGACCTTCTGGGGCAGGATGTGCGTCGCAACAAGACAGGTGGTTTGTGAGTGCATGACAGTTTGAGAAGCTCTGGCTAGGGTAAGTCTTTGGTTTCAAACCCTGGGTTTCCTTGCAGGTGCCTCCAGCGCTAGTGGGAGGGGCTGAGCTGGTGGGGACGATTTAGCCGCTACGGCAGCTTCCTCCAGAACAGCTTGTTTTTGTCATCATTATCTTTTATGTGATTTTTTTTTTTTTTAATAGTCTCCACGCCCAGCATGGGGCTTGAACTCACAACCCTGAGATTAAGAGTTGTGTGCTTTACCGACTGAGCCATCCAGTGCCCCCTCATCATCATCTTTTTTGTTTTAAGTTTATTTATTTTGAGAGAGAGAAGGAGAGGGAGAATCCCAAGCACACCCCGTGTGGTCAGCGCAGAGCCCGACGCGGGGCTCGATCCCACGAACTGTGAGCTCATGAGCTGAGCCGAAATCAAAAGCTGGACTCTCAACTGACTGAGCCACCCAGGCGCCCCTCATCATCACCTTTTAAAACATTTCTGATTGGAGGCACCGAATACGTACTGTGTAGGTGCAAGGGCAGATAACGTACAGGGGGAAACGAGTCTACAACCAAGAAGGTTGAAAACCACACAGGTAAGTGATAGGGAATGTTTAGCAAATGGTAGAAAAGGTAGTTGCAGGTCAGATTTTTAAAGGGCTCAGTAGCTGATGTTTGCCACTGAAAAACTCGACAACAGTTCTGATGAGGGCCACTGTAAAATGTACTGTAAATCGTATTGTATGCTCTTTGAAACTGTTTCTTACCTTTTCTCTCTCCCTAACTTTCCCTCTAGTGTCTTCTCCCTTTGCCCTCTTCCAGCTGGTAACCTTTAATGCTTTGGAAGACATTGGCCCAGGGGCGCCTGGGTAGCTCGGTCAGTTAAGCGTCCGACTTTGGCTCGGGTCCTGATCTCTCGGCTTGTGGGTTCCAGCCCCATGTCCGGCTCTGTGCCGACAGCTCAGAGCCTGGAGCCTGCCTCGGATCCTGTGTACTCTCTCTCTCTGCCCTTCCTCCACTCATTCTCTGTCTCTCAAAAATGAATAAAAATGTTACAAAAGACATTGGCCCCATAGAAGCCCACTGACTTCCATTCTTCCCACCATGCAGTCTGCTAACTTTTGGACAGCTGAATGCCATTAGGCCAGAGACATGCTGGAGGGCTGCACTGTCCAGGTTGGAAGCCACTAGTCACACATGACTAATTCAATTGCATTGAATTAACATAAAATCTGGAACGTTCAGTTTCTCTTATCGAGTGCCCCACAGCCACACGCGGGCAGTAGCTCCTGAGCGGGACGTCACATCCTCACGTTGGCGTCCACTCTCTTTCTCTGTTCCTTTTTCTAGCAGTTGTGCGGCCTTGTCTCCTGCTCCTGCCTCCTGTAATCTGTCTGTCGCTGCTGCGTCCCTCCCCTGCCATTCTCTCTCGAACCTGCTGTAGCCCCGGTTTCATTTCATCTTCCCCGCTGCAAGGAACCAGCACCAGCGATGCTCCTGGATTCAGATCCCCAGGACCCCTTCTCGTGTCTTTTCCTGTTTCCCTTCGGCCTCACCCGCTACCCTCCTTAGGTACCTTACCAGCTTCCTCCTCCTTTACCCAACCTCCGAAAGCTGGAAGGTCCCAGGACTCTTTCCAGGGTCTTGTATAACTAGGCACATTTTATCTACACGATCTTATTTAGTCTTGCAGCATTTCATGCTGATGACTAAGAAGTTTTTATCTCCAGCTCTGAGTCCCCTGCTGGGCTCCATATTCAGTTTCCTACCAGATACCTTCCCTCGAATGCCAAGCAGGCGTCTCAGAAGTGACCCACACAGGGCTCTTCTCCTCCTCCCCTGCTGCTGCCTGCCCCAGGCCACTTTCTCCCCCCATCCGTGAACGGACCACCGTCTCCCCGGCTGTTCGAGCCAAAAAAAAAAACCTTGGTGCCAACCTTGATTCTTCTCGTGTTCTCACCACTACCATTTCCAAGCCCTGCGTATTTCTCTCTTTGCATATAAATTCCCTCTCTGCCGAAACACTGCAGGCCCGCCTGATTTCACCCTTGCCCTGTTTCAATTCAAATCCTCTATACTGGTAGCAGAGCGATCTCTCTGAAACGTAAATGATATCCTGTCACTTCACTTCTTCAGTGAGAACCTTCCAGAGGCTCCGTGTTGCATCGTGAGTAAACCCCAGACTCTCCTCTGCGGTTTGCAAGGTCTTCCTGGCCCGGCCCCTGCTGCTTTCTTTGTCTCACCCCTTCCTGCTGTCTCCACGACTTGCTTGTTCCGGCCACGCTGGGCTTTTTCTGTTCCTTAAACAAGCCAAACTCGGGGCAGCCGCAGACCTTCCGCATTTACTTTCCTCTTTGGAATGTTCTTCCTTCAAGTCTTTGAATGGCTGTCATTTTAGTCTCCCAGCTAAAGGGCTGTCTTCTCGGATGGCCCCTCCAACTCCCTCCACTCACCTTACTCTTGTTGTCTCTGAGACCCCTCACACCATCGGAAACTGAGTTGTTTACATGTTGATTACTTACTTCCCCCCAACTAAGATGTTCAATTCCACAGCGGACGAGACTGCCTAATTTACTCGATCCCCGGACCTAGAACAGCGCCTGTTTGCAGTGGGCGCCCAGTAAATACCTACTGAATGACTGGATGGCGCTGGATTCTATAAACTGTAGGCCAGGAGCGCTCCGCTGGTATACTGTGAGCCTCTCCACGTTAAACGTTCATCCACACGTAAAACTCATGTTTGCTATGATCGAGCACGGGATTGACAGCATTTTGTTGAGCGGGTTGGGCAATGAGAGGCGGGGGAACTTGGTGCAAGTCAGCGATAAGAGGTGTGGGGTGACCCGAAGCCGAGGCCAGAGAACCAGCTTTGTTTACAGCAGCGTGCAAGAGCTTTGCCTTGAGCACAGAGCAGAGGCGGTGCAGCCAGTAAAGCACTTCTTTCGTAGAATGTCACGGTGTTGAAGGGCCACCAAGAGAATTGTGTGAAGACCGAATGCGTTCCCGAACAATCTGAGGTGTTATCGTAGAGAAGAGTGCACCGCAGTGTTCTTTCCGGTTTATTCCCTGTAGTTTGGGTCTTTTCATGGCTTCAGGTATGCCTCTAAGAATTCTAGTAGTCAGAAGCGTGCCATAAATTAAATTTGAGATTCTTTTTTTTTTTTTTTTAATTTTTTTTTGTCAACGTTTATTTATTTTTGGGACAGAGAGAGACAGAGCATGAACGGGGGAGGTGCAGAGAGAGAGGGAGACACAGAATCGGAAACAGGCTCCAGGCTCTGAGCCATCATCAGCCCAGAGCCCGACGCGGGGCTCGAACTCCCGGACCGCGAGATCGTGACCTGGCTGAAGTCGGACGCTTAACCGACTGCGCCACCCAGGCGCCCCAAATTTGAGATTCTTTAACTGATGGAAAAATAGTGCTAATCCCAATATCCCGAATCTTTGTGAGTCTCAGGGTGAAAGTGTGTCCCTTTAGAGAGGATTGCTTATCTTTGCCACGTGGCCAAAGGGGTGGCCAGGGGTGCTATAAATCAAGGCCATTTTGAACTAACTCACAGCTTGGAATTTTCTGAATGTCCCGGTGATACAAATTTGGGCCGCAGTCCCCTGGGGGGAGTGAAATGGGTTTATTTTTGATGTGTACTTACCCTGAGGGTGCAACCCTTTTGGATTCTAGCCTCAAGAAGAAAGGGTTTAGATCCCCACGTCCACCCCTCCTTGGATGGGCTCTAGGCTCCGACTTCGGTTTATCTCAACCCTTGAGACCATCAGAGCCCTGAGGGCCAAAATGGCTTCTGGGACTAAGCTGACTGCTCTTCCTTTTAGACTTTGGCAAGCTAACTCTTGCCTCCTCGGTGCTTTGGTGTCTTTAAGATCATGTTTAAAACACACTGTCTTCCTGGATGTTTAGTTGTTGCCAGCAGCAGTGTTGATCTCCAAAACCCAGTTCTACTCCACTAGCGGAAATAGAGATCGAGCGACAGAGTTTCTCGATTGAGGGGAATGGCAGGCATTAAGGGACAGGTCAGAGCCTGGCATGGTCCTGGGGCAGGATCCTTCAGTCAGAGACTCCATGCCACGGGAGGAGAGACTCCCAGGGGGACACTGCGGTCCTGTGGGAGTGGCAGTAAAGACAAAGGGTGTGCCTGAGGGATGTTTTGGAAGTAAAATCAACTGGATTGGGTAGGAGGGAGTAGAGGACAGCTCTGGGGTTTCTGGCTTGGTTGCCTAAATAGTTTTCCTACCATTCTTGGTCTATTATTGTTACCTTTTGGGCGATTAGCCAACAGGAGTCTGTATTAACGGTGCTTATGTAACTAATATGTGGAAATGATGATATTTCTAATTTTGAACTTTTCACAGATGTTTCCATTTATAGATCAATCCAGCATTTGATTTATAACTCAGCATTTGATGTCCCCAATCTGAACAGAATCCTGAATTGTGGGGTTTAAAAAAAATTTTTTTTTATGTTTATTTATTTTTGAGAGAGACAGAGAGAAAATGGGAATGCGTGGGGGTGGGGCAGAGAGAGGGAGACACAGAATCCGAAGCAGGCTCCAGGCTCTGAGCCGTCAGCACAGAGCCCGATGGGGGGCTTGAACCCACAAACCGTGAGATCATGACGTGAGCTGAAGTTGGATGCTCACCCGACTGAGCCACCCAGACGCCCCTAGAGAGTTTACACTCTTACAGGGAGGATGTAAACAAGGTGGCAAAATGGTATATTAACAGAAGGTTTATTTGGTTGTAAATGACAATCAAGAAAGTCTGATGAGCTGAAGGAAAAATGGGGTTAGTGGGTCACTCGTGGAGCAGAAGGGCAGGACCCTTAACTGAGCCTCCCATAGGCTAAGACCCAAAGTGGCTCCTTTCCCACTGTCTGTCTGATCTTGGCGTCACTTTCTGTGAACCTTTTCTCTGAGGATATTGTCATTTCTCGGCCGCTTTATGGAAGTAGGCCCCACACAGCTTCCAAACTTATTTGTCCCCAGATCCAGGTCCTTTGAGATGGCAATTAGCCACTCTGCATCCTAACTTCGGATTTCTCAAGAGCGATAGAAAGGAGGAGGGGCAGAAAGGGAGTCGGTGGCCATCAGGTCCAGCCAGCTGCCACCACGGGGAGCCGGGCTGCCCATGGCACTTGAATGGAGCGGCGGAGACAGCCCTCAAGCCTCGGAATCCTCCTGGGTAGCACCCCTCCCCCCAGGTTGTGTGCACTGACAACAAAGGATTGATAAACCGCCCCGGGGGACAGGGAGTCCTATTTGAGTTGGATCTCGAAGAGTGAATTGTCATTAGCCTGGTGTAGAGACCAGCGAAAACAGGTTGTTGGCAGAGCGAAGAGTATGTACAAAAGGCCTGCGTCATTTTCAGGGAACTGCTGAGCCTTTTCGGGGGGGTTCTGTTATTCTTCCCATCTTCTGTTTTTATGGTCTTATTCACGTTGCATTCTTCCGTACGTATTTCTAGCGGCATTACTTCTGTTTGCATTAATTTCTGTAGGCTTGATCATCTGGGATTAGAAGCGTAGGTGCTAGACAGCCTAGCATTTCAGAGCGTAGCGTTATCTGGAGTTGCCATAAGCATGCTTTGTTTGTGTTTCCTCAGCCGGCACTTGGAGGAAGGTGTTCTGGATGACAGCCCCCGGAAGGCCTCTGTGGCATGGCACGTGACCCTGCCCACACAGCCTGCCCGAGGGAGCCCCGGTGCCAGGGGCAGGTGTGGGCTGGAACCAGTACCGCCACCCGGGCACCCCGGCGAGGGGCTGCCTTGGCCAGAAACAGGCACCCTCCCCGTAACTTGCCTGCACCGAGGAAGCTCCTTTTTCGATGTGCACAGAGGTGCCCTGGGGGCCAGCGGCTGCCCTGCTTTGCCCCGCTTTTCTCCGCTCACGCGTCCGAAATTCCTCACGTCCGGTTCGTGAGTGGCGGTGGCCTGGAGGAAGCTTTCTTTCAGGTGCTGCTCAGGCTGGACAGAAGAAAAGGGGATTTGTGTAGTTCCCGTACCGATTTGAACCTGCTTTAGGAACTGGGTCGTTATGCCGTCTTTTCTGCCGCGTGCGTGTTTCTGTCGTGCAAATTAGTTGCCCCACGATTGGTAAATAGGGAGTGATGGCACGCGCCGTGGACATTGGTCCACACACAGCTCTCCGTGAGCGTGTCCCCGCTGAGGGCAGCGGATGCAACGGACACTAACAAACAGCCAGGGGTCGCAGCTCCGGTAGGACAGCACGACTGCGCCCCTTACGCATCCCCGCTTCTTCCTCTGGACTCAGCAGATGCTCAGTCTTAGAAGTAGCGATTTTGTGGTTCTCCCCAATCTTTCTGCGTTTTGTCCTAATCTTTGTACCTGGCGAGCCCAGTCGGTTCTCACATTCTTTCCACGGGGTGGGTGATCTTCACAATTGTATTTTTATTATGTAGTTATTCATTTACCCAAGTTTATTTATTTTTGAGAGCGAGGGAGGGAGAGCATGGGGGAGGGGCAGAGAGAGAGGGGGACAGGGGATCCGAAGCAGGAGGCACATTGACAGCAGCGAGCCCGATGCAGGGCTCGAACCCACAAACCGTGAGACCGTGACCTGAGCCGACGTGGGACGCTTAACCGACCGAGCCACCCAGGCGCCCCCACAGTCGTATGTCTTTAAAAGATAAAGTCCATTCTGTATACAATTGGAATCAAACAGTTTTGGAGACCGAAGTGTGTATTTTTAGCATTTTATTTGTTAAGTGTTCTGGTGATAGAATTCCATAGGTTTTGAGTGGTTTTCCGTGTGTATACAGAACTTAAAGTTTTTCAGAATACCGATCACACTATGACAGAAACGTGTGTATTTATAATTTTTGTCCCATAGCTGTATACCCAGGCTGGAATCCCCCTCTGCCCACACAAACACGCGGTCCTTGTTATTGTTTTCTTCGCTGCCAGGGATAACCACCTACAACGGCGATGGAAGTGTTACCGACTGAGTCATCCGTAGTCTTAAAAGTTTGGAGACCCATCTAAGCTACTGGAAACTTAATTTCTTTCTTTTTTTTTTAAGTTTGTTTATTAATTTTGAGAGAGATGTGGGAGGGGCAGAGAGCGAGGGAGAGAGAATCCCAAGCAGGCTCCGTGCTGCCACCGCAGAGCCTGATGCAGGGCTCGATCTCATGAACCGAGAGATCACGACCTGAGCCTAAACCAAGAGTCGGACGCTGAGCCAGCCAGGTGCCCCTAAACTTAATTTCATTATGGTCCTCTTGAATTTCCTTAGTAATCCTCTTCCCGCCTGCCCACACTGCTGTCCCACTGTCCTCTGCTCAGGTGTCTCTTGTGTTCACGTATCTTTCGGCAGGTCTGCCCTGACTCCTCAAGTTTCCATGGTCCAAGATTACCTGTCTCAGTGTGCCACTAAACAACTTTACCTTCTTGAAAATTTGCTGCGGCTGTCTTCTGGGCCCACAATCCCGAGAGGAGACTTTCTTTTCAACTGACCCCTCCCTCACAGAACTAGGCTTTTACTATAACATTAGGACTTGGAACATGTTTCCTCATAGAAACAAATAGCCAACTGAAAAATGAATGTTTGGAACGCAACCCATTCACAAATTGGATTCTGTCTGCACACAGATGAAAAGTTCAAATGCTTTGGCATAGAAAGAACTGTTCAGAAACAATTACGATAAACCCATAAGGCACTTACTTTTTTTTTTTTTTTTTTTTTTTTTTTTTGGCACGTTGAGCCAGAGTAGGAGGACAGGGACAGGTTTCAGTTTAAAAGAAAAAAATAGGTTAGGGGCGCCTGGGTGGCTCAGACGGTTCAGCGTCCACCTTTGGCTCAGGTCATGATCTTGCCGTCCGTAGGTTCGAGGCCCGCGTCAGGCTCTGTGCTGACAGCTCAGAGCTGGAGACCGCTTTGCATCCTGTGTCTCCCTCTCTCTCTGACGCTCCCCCACTTGCACTGTCTCTCTCAAAAAATAAACAAACATTAAAGAATGTCCAGAGGCAATCCGTGTCAATGTTTCGATGTGTAGTTTTCAATCCTTTTTTATTTATTTGTTTATTTATTTTAATTACTTTTTATTTTTTTTTTTTAATTTTTTTTTTCAACGTTTATTTATTTTTGGGACAGAGAGAGACAGAGCATGAACGGGGGAGGGGCAGAGAGAGAGGGAGACACAGAATCGGAAACAGGCTCCAGGCTCCGAGCCATCAGCCCAGAGCCTGACGCGGGGCTCGAACTCCCGGACCGCGAGATCGTGACCTGGCTGAAGTCGGACGCTTAACCGGCTGCGCCACCCAGGCGCCCCTATTTTAATTACTTTTTAAAAAAATATTTATTTCTTTTTGAGACAGAGAGAGACAGAGCATGAATGGGGGAGGGGCAGAGACAGAGGGAGACACAGAATCTGAAACAGGCTCCAGGCTCTGAGCTGTCAGCTGACGCGGGGCTCGAAGTCACAGACCGCGAGATCATGGCCTGAGCCGAAGTCGGACGCATAACCGACTGAGCCACCCAGGCGCCCCTTCAGTCCTTTTTTAAAATCTCATTGAGATTATACTGTCCGTGTACTTCGTCATATCGTTACGTATTCCTCGCAATGGTAATTTTTAATGACTGCCTAATAGTCTAATGAAGTTTCAATAGTGTATACATTGGTTCCATTTTTTTTGGCTTCCATAAATAATGCTGCAGTCAACATCTCCCCATATAAACCTTTTTCCTTTTTTGGATAGCTTCCTTAGAACAGACTTGCCTTTTGAGGAATTATTTGGTCAGAGGATACGAGTATGTCAAGGCTCCTGGTACATGTTGCCAAATTGCTCTCACAGAGGGCTGTTTATATAAATACATATTTTTAAAGGATGCTTTTAACCCGCTTACAGCCGCGTTTAGAGGCATTTTAGGTAGTTCAACATACGTGCAGTGTGGGGTTGGAAGACCAGCCGCCATGCTGTCCGTCTGTCTGTCCTCTAAGGAGAGCTGTGGCCAGTGACCCACCCATCACAATTTCGTTCTTCATTCAAGTTTAGAATCCTCAGGGTCTCCGAAACAGAAGGCTTTGTAATTTCCCTTTTTTTTTTTTAATGTTTATTTACATTGAGAGAGAGCAAGTGCATGCTTGCATGTATGCACCTGCGTTGGGGAGGGGCAGAGAGAGAGAGAGAGAGAGAGAGAGGCAGGGAGAGCATCCCAAGCAGGCTCCGTGCAGAGCCGGATGCAGGGCCCGAACTCATAAACCATGAGATTGTGACCTGAACCGAAATCAAGAGTAGGACGCTCAACCGACTGAGCCACCCAGGCGACCCCATTGTTTCCTTTTTTTCTTTTTCTTTTTTTTTTTTTTAAAAAAAACAAACACCCCAAGACCAACTATGTGCTTTCCTACAAGTCTGGGGTCTGGAAGTTGGGGTGGAGATAAGAGTAGGACACGTGGTGGTCAGTTGGAAGCTGGTAACTTTTCAGGCAGAGTACTTGGATCCCAGAAGCGGGCCAGTGTCCTCGGTTTATGTTTGACTCAACTTCAACTGGCCGTACTCTACGTAGCTTTTATCACACCCACCCCTCTAGCATTTCCTGGCGGGTAACACGCCTAAAATAGAACAGCAGGAATTTGTAGTTGGTTCCCCAGTCTTACCACTTCGCATGAGACCTGACCAGTGGATGATTCAGAAGGTGGACCGCTGCACTTCCTTCTGCTGCAGTAGAATATATGTGTTTGCTCTTTAAAGGTTGAGTGCTCTCAGCCCCCGGTAGTCCTGTCCTTGGCTTGGAGCTCCGCTCTGTGAGCTGTCCCCTCTGCTCAGCATTATCTGATGTAAATACGTCAGTCACCTGTGCTGACTTTACAAACTCCCTGCAGCCTGGCAAGGCCAGGCAGGGGAGGTGGAAGCTTCGCCCAGGTAGCTGTGAGTGCCCGGCTCCTTCCTTAGTTAACTCGTATTCCGGAAGGAGAAAGCCATGTAAGTTTTCCTTTGGACAGAAGTGAAGGAGTATATTGTGTAGTTTAATAAACAGTAAAAGAGTAAAATAAAAGAGTTTTAATAGATAATGAAAGAGTAAAATTCCCGGGGCACCTGGCTGGCTCAGTCAGAAGCACGTGTGACTCTTGATCTTGGGGTCGTGAGTTTGAGCCCCGCTTGGGGGGGGGGGTAAAGATTATAAATAAATTACAAAATTTATAAATTTTATAAATTATAATTTTATAAGTTTATAAATTATAAAATTTATAAATAAATGATAAAAAAATAAAGATTAAAATAAATAAATATTTTTAAAAATACCAAAATTCCCTGTTTTAATATTTAACTCTTTTACGTAACATGAAAAGCAACATTTCTCTTTGGCTGAAGAGGAAGAGTGCTTGAGAACACTGAAGAAAATTGAAGGGACAAATGTGAAAGGAAAGGAAAGGTCATGCTCATAAACCACAGTCATCCAGATAAACTGTTATTCCCGCTCTGTGTGGATGTGTTTTATTGTGACAGCGGTTAACTACGGTTGCCAGTTTTCAGAAGGCCTAAATTATGGACTATTTCAGATGGCTGCGGGCTTTAAAATTAGTCCCTGGATAATGCGTTTCTTTTAAAATTGAACCTTAATTGATTTTTATTTTTTAAAGCTTGAATTAAGTAGAAAATTAAGGGCCTTTTATAAAAAGATGGTAATGTATATTTAACTCAGATGATTACTTAATAGAGAATTATTCCTAGCCTATTATTATTTTAAAATATTAAGTGACACGAAAAGCAATAAATATTACATTTTGTTAAAAAAGTCTCTTTAATTTATGTTTTATTTTATTTTTTTAAATTTTTTAACGTTTATTTATTTTTGAGACAGAGAGAGACAGAGCATGAACGGGGGAGGGTCAGAAAGAGGGAGACACAGAATGTGAAGCAGGCTCCAGGCTCTGAGCTGTCGGCACAGAGCCCGACGCAGGGCTCGAACTCACGGTCTGCGAGATCATGACCTGAGCCGAAGTCGGCCACTTAAACGACTGAGCCACCCAGGCGCCCCTAAAAGTCACGACCATTCTGAATGGTCTTGGAAAGTGTGTTGAGTGAGAACATAGCCAGTATGACTTTTCGATATTGATAAATTAACTGCAATTTTTCACTGATTTCAAAATAAGAGCTTTTTAGAATTACGAATATAAATCTTTTATGTTCTGTTTTTAAGAAAGTACTTGTTTCCTTATGTGAGAGATTTCTGCAAGAGTTCAAGAAAGCTTCCGTACGGATTGTTTTCCACTTAACCAGAGTGGCCAAATACTGTTTCAGAACAAATTTATTCCCATCTCTGAACCTCCAGAACAAGAGACCATTTAAGAATTCATTTCTCCTTGGTTATTTACCAGAAGAAAAGGCTGTTCTGATGGCGTGTGGAGTAGTCCAAAGTAAGAGTTGTGCTAGAAACGTTTACTTACAACCATTGGGTATACCAACTGAGGAGAGACCCTTTTATCCTCTTTCCTTAAAAACCAAAACCAAAACGCAGGTCTTTTCTTATCATAAACAAATTGGAAAGAATATAGATATCCATTAGTGTGATATGTTTGGGGTTAAAGGAAATGATGCATCCGCGTACTGAAATACATTGTAACTATTACACATGCTTATGGAGTTCAGTGTCACCACTGTGTAGGACTGTGAGAGGTTGAGTGAGGACACAGCCTGTGTTTTAAAATATTACAGGTCTCTCTGAGGAGGGGAGGGAATCATAGGTGATTTTTTTTTTTTTTTTTACTTTCTACTTACATCTTTCTATAGTTTGACTTTTTTAAAATGTTGAGCATGTGGTATTTACAATTAGGAAAACAAGATGTGCTCTTAGGTATGGTGGATGGGAAGAAATCTTTTATAGATTGAATTTGGATAGGCAGAAATAATTGCATATTTCTGTTTGTGAAATAGATATATTTACTTGATATAAAGGATTTTTTTTTGGTGTGGGGGTATAGCCATCCCAGGAAGTCCCTGGATTATAAAGCATTATTGATTGTTTTGGGAGAAACTGTGAAGTGACAAATGATTCTGAAAGTTGTTACTTTTGGTGAGCATGGGAGAAACAGAGATAAACTCGAGTGATTATCACTAATTTTCTTATAGGTATCTGAGTGTTTTTTTTTAACTTTTTAAAAGTTTATTTTATTTTTTATATTTTTTATATTTTATATAAAGTTTATATTTATTTGAGAGAGAGAGGGAGACAGATCTCCAGCAGTGGAGAGGCAGAGAGAGAGGGAGAGAGAAAAAATCCCAAGCACTGTCAGTGCTGAGCCTGATGTGGGGCTCGAACTCATGAACCACGAGATCATGACCTGAACTGAAGTTGGGGTGCTTAACCAAGCCACCCAGGTGCCCCTAGAACACAACGAATTTTTTTAAGTTTATTTCCTTATTTTTGAGAGAGACAGAGACTGTGTGAGTGGGGGAGGGGCAGAGAGAGAGAGGGAGAGAGAGAGAATCCCAAGCAGGCTCTGCACTGTCAGCACAGAGACTGATGTGGAGCTCAAATCCATGAACCATGAGATCATGACCTGAACGGAAACCAAGAGTCAGATGCTTAACCAACTGAGGCACCCAAGTGGCCCGAACACAAAGAAGTTTTAAAGGTGCCTTACAGATAAAATAAGTATTAACAGCCAAAATCTTGCTCTTGTTAAGAACGTTATTGTTATGTGTTTTAACTTTTTTTAAATTTTAATTATTTTTTGAAATGTTTACTTATTTCTCTTGAGAGAGAATGTGAGCAGGGGAGGGGCAGAAAGGGGGGGAGAGAGAGAATCCCAAGCAGGTTCTGCACTGTTAGTGCTGGGGGGGGGGGGGGGGGGGAGCTCGATCCCATGAACAGTCAGACCATGACCTGAGCCCAGATCAACATTTGGGCACTTAACTCACCGAGCCGTCCAGTTGCCCCAATTTTTATTATTTTTTTGAAGTTTATTTACTTAAATAATCTCTACACCCAACATGGGGCTTTAATGACCCTGAGATCAAGAGTTGTGCGCTCTCCCAACTGAGCCAGCCAGGCCCCGCCATGTGTTTTTAAATGAAAGTATACGGATGAATTTCTGTCATCTTCTTTCTTGTTAGTTGCGAGAGTGAGCGAGGGAGAGGGAGACAGAGAATCCCTATCAGGCTCCCTGCTGTCCACGTAGAGCCCCACTCGGGCTTCAGTCTCTCCAACCGTGAGATCTTGACATGAGTTGAAACCATGAGTCCAAGCGCTTAACTGACTGAGCCATCCAGGCATCCTGTGTCATTGTTTTTAAAAATCTTTGTGACCAGTCTGCGATTTGAAAAGTATGGTTCTACATTCAACTTATTTTGTTATTTGGCTTGAAAACTCATAAGAGCTAAAAAAAAAAAAAAAAAAAGTTATCTCACAGAGATACATTGATCCAAATAAATAGTTGAAGTTCATTAACGACTATATTTATTAACCAGCAAATTTCATTTTCAAACCATCTACCAGTTATGCACAACATTTGGTTACAATTTGGTGAATTTCCTTTTTTCCCTGAAATCATTAAATTCTCAAAAAATGTATTTCAGTTTATATTAATTAGGATGGTGGAGGGTTGAAATACACTTTTTACATTCACTGACTTTTTTTTTTTTTTTCACCATTTATTTATTTTTGAGACAGAGAGAGACAGAGCATGAACGGGGGAGGGGCAGAGAGAGAGGGAGACACAGAATCGGAAGCAGGCTCCAGGCTCGGAGCCGTCAGCCCAGAGCCCGACGTGGGGCTTGAACTCACGGACTGCGAGATCGTGACCTGAGTTGAAGTCGGACCCTTAACCGACTAAGCCACCCAGGTGCCCCTCACTGACATTTTTAAAATGGATTAGAAAACTGTTTCTAAGTTCTCTGTAAATACAAAAGCACCCCTTTTCAAATTGCCATCTCCATAATACGAGTTTCTTTCCAAAAAGCAGTTATTTTCTCAAACTTTTTAGAACCTCATCTTTACCTTGAAGGGACTAAGTGAAAGCTCATTTAAAAATATCCGCCAGGTAGCATATTAGTGACGGCTACTTGTGATCATGGAGTAGGTCAGTAAATTTAGAACAGGTTGTATTTACATAAAAGAAGAATATGTTAATCATCCTTAAGACAATTCTTTTATGTATTTTGCCATGAGAAAACTAGAACAGCTCTGGATGGTATAAAATATTTTTGTGGTCACTCCCACCTCATTCCTTAAAGTTTGCGTGTGTGTGTTTTTTAAGTTTTATTTATTTATTTCGAGAGAGAGCACGAGCAGGGGAGGGGCAGAGAGAGAGGGAGAAAGAGAGAATCCCAAACAGGCTCCGCACTGTCAGCATGGAGTCCGGTGCGGGGCTCAAACTCACAAACCGTGAGATCATGACCTGAACCAAAACCAAGAGTTGGATGCTTACCGGACTGAGCCACCCAGGCACCCCAGTTGTGTTTTTTCTACCACATAGATGACATCCTACCATAAATAAACTGCGCAGATGATGGGGACCATCTTACATGTGAATCCAAACGAGGGTGCCGGTGTTGATGTAAGAGGCATTTCTTTTCCATCAAAGATAAAAAATAGAGGCACCTGGGTGACCCAGTTGGTTAAGTACCTGACTTTGGCTCAGTTTATGACCTCGAGGTCCGTGAGTCCGAGCCCCATGTCGGGCTCCGTGCTGACAGCTCGGAGCCTGCAACCTGCTTCCGATTCTGTGTCTCCCTCTCTCTCTATCCGCCTCCCCTGCTCGCACTCTGTCTCTTTCAACAATAAACATTAAAAAAAATGTTTTTAAAAGAAGATTAAAAAATAACCATAAATGGACATTCCGAGAGCTTCTCCCCAAACCCAGCAGATCGTCTTGCTTACTCCTCCCACCCCCCCCCCCCCCCCCCCCCCCCGCCGCGTACACATCCCTTAGGAGATTCTCCACGCAGGATGTATGTGATGCAGTGACTCCGGGTTTGCACCTTTTCATCAAGTTCTCTTCATTTCTTAGATTCCGTTTCCAAAAAAAAAATCATAAAATCTGCTTAGAACCAGATGCTACTTGTGATCCCCACCCCCCGCCCCCCGACTTCCTTCATCTTATTCATGAGAAAACAGGCATTGAGAAAGAGATCGTCTTCAGATGGGACTAGAATCACGTCTCCCTGGCCAGCCCCGGGCTGCTCTGTGTCAGTTCGTCCCCGGGTCGTGTATACATGACCCACCGCTACCCAGCCGAGCTAGTGGAAACCTGTTGATAACCTGACTTCCTAAAGACTAATTTCCTTCTCAAATCTCTCTGCTCTGTTCTTTTGCTTCCCAAGCATATGGCCTTGAAATCCTCTCTCTTTTTCTTTTTCCGTCCTTTTCATCCCAGACACATGCTTCGTCTAGATGTTACTGAAATGTGAAGAACACTCCGAAGCAGAGTCTGATTTCCTGAGCAGTAGCCTTCTAAGTGAATCAAGATGCAATACAGAATCACTCTGTTTTTAGTGGTGAAGGTGAAATCTTTGTAACCTGTCTACTCTCCAAAAGTCCTCGAGACTTAACAAGGAAGGCGTAGATAAAATAAAACAAACACCGAACAAGGTAAAAAAAAAAAAAAAATCGAATTGTAAAGAAGGAGAGGGAAATATATATTTACCATAACATTATGCACAGTCCTGGTTAAGGACCTTGACATTTGAACTTGGCTTCTTTAGTAGCCACAACAAAGCTGTGACAGAACTACCCTTGTCTCCTACCACGACAAACACTGGTTTCATTTTCACCGCCCGGTTCTGAGGGAAGTTTGCTGTTAGAGGGCATTAGACAACAAAATGAATTTTTGTGGAATTCGGTGAAGGCCATGGGCGAAAATGTGACCCGGGGCTGGGGACTCAGGATGACTTAGCCCAGGTGTGTGGCCTTTTCCTAATCTGGCTTTATGCCAAGACAAGGCTTGAATAAATAATGCAAGAATCAATTTTTCCGGTCTGGCTTGGTGATGAATTGAGGTCATTATTGAGCGCCTAACGGATGCATTTTCTGC
Source organism: Felis catus (assembly GCF_018350175.1). Classification (NCBI taxonomy): domain Eukaryota; kingdom Metazoa; phylum Chordata; class Mammalia; order Carnivora; family Felidae; genus Felis; species Felis catus. Next base: position 21,581,184 of record NC_058374.1, on the reverse strand, counting down.
ATCGTCGACTGAAAGAGGATTCACATGCTGCAGAATTAGTACCTTGGAATGGAGTTCGCGAGGGCCGTGTTGTATTGGGTAAAAGGAGAATCTGCCTTCATAATCAAGGGCCCCCTCTGTCTAGGGGAAGGTCACAGGCAGGACCTGGGTGTTTCTCAGAAGCATTCCTCAGTAGTACTCAGAGCCCCCAGACCCTGAGCTGTAGAGCAGGGACGACAGTGTTTAGGATAAGAGATAATAAAGAGCTACCCTTAGGATAGAAGACTCTAAGCTTCTACCCTTAGGATAGAAGACTCTACCCTTAGGATAGAAGACAGCTTCCATGATGTGTTTCTTTAGAAGCATCTTCCACCCCATGCTTTTCCTCAGACCCTCCGGTATAGATTTGGGACTCTTTTCTGTTGGCTGGGACACTGACAGTGCAGTGCCACCCGGTCCAGACCCCCATGACAGGAAACGCAGGTTCCTTGACTCTAGTCCTAAGCTGCTCTCCGCAACTCTTCCCGCTCACTAGTCATTGGAAACGTTACGAAGGAAGGTTTCTGAGAAGTTGTGCCGCCCTGAAGTGTGTTCTTGAGAGTCAGGGGCTGAAGCCCTGTCAGTCAGATATCTGCTGAGCGCCGGGTCCCCCTCTGGCAGGAGCTTCCACCTGGAACCATTGGAAACGACACCCAAATGTGGCAGGAACGGGTGAGCCGCGTCATCGTTTGTGGACGCAGGGAGGGCATACATAAATAATGACCAGTTTTAAGTGTCACGGTCTCTCTGCTTTACACAAATGACATTTAAGGGCATAGGTTTTATGATGAGAAGTAGGAAGTCGAAGTTTAAAAACTCAGTGACAAGTTTTGTGAAACCTGGGGGGAACCTCCCACTCGTCTCGTACGACGATCCGATCTATATATAAAGAAAGACACAATACCACAACGGAAATCAATAATCCTGAGAGGAGGAGAAGGAACAAGAGAATACAAATAAATCTGGGGCGGGGGCGCCTGGGTGGCTCCGTCGGTTAAGCGTCCGACTTCGTCTCAGGTCACCATCTCGTAGTTTGTGAGTTCGAGCCCCGCGTCAGGCTCCGGGCTGACAGCTCAGAGCCTGGAGCCTGCTTCCGATTCTGTGTCTCCCTGTCTCTCTGTCCCTCACCTACTTGCACTCTGTCTCTCTCTGTCTCCCAAAAATAAATGAATGCTAAAAAAAAAAAAATAAAATAAAAAGAAAAAGAATAACTCTGGGGTTTTTCGTATCTAGAAGTGAAGAAAAAAGTTTAGTATCTGGAAAGGCACTCAAGGTTTATTACCTATAAGGCCCTGGGAGACGGTGCAGGTTTTCAGGAGGTCAGATGACAAGGACAAGGGAAGGCACGAGTCCGATGGAGCCGGGCTGCAGGAGAGGTGTCGGGGGAGGAGCTCTGAGCTCAGCCGGTCACAGCCGCCATCCTGAGGCGACCAGAGTAAAATGGAGCGTCACGGCCTGGGCTCCGTTGCTGCCATTCGGCACAGACACATAGCACTGTTGTTTGAGTCCCCAGCATCTCTGCAGGCTTTCCCCAAACCATTCCATTTTCTTTGGTGTGTGTGTGTTTAAGGTTTTATTTTTATTTATTTATTTTTTTTTTTAAATTTTTTTCAACGTTTTTTATTTATTTTTGGGACAGAGAGAGACAGAGCATGAACGGGTGAGGGGCAGAGAGAGAGGGAGACACAGAATGGGAAACAGGCTCCAGGCTCTGAGCCATCAGCCCAGAGCCCGACGCGGGGCTCGAACTCACGGACCGCGAGATCGTGACCTGAGCTGAAATCGGACGCTTAACCGACTGCGCCACCCAGGCGCCCCCCAAGGTTTTATTTTTAAGTAATCTCTGCTCCCGACGTGGGGCTCGAACCCCCACCCCCCCACCCAGATCAGAAGTTACAGGGCTCCACCGACTGAACCAGCCAGGTGCCCCTCATTTTCTTGTTTGCAAAATGGGGATCCCACCTCTTCAGCCTCCCTCAGGGCGTTCTGTGGGGACCGCATGAGTGACATTTGCTTGAGGATGAGGACGTTTTCATCCTTCAGTGTGGACCAACTGCCAGGACAAGGGGGATGGTAGAAATGTTTGCTCCCGTGCCCCACGGCCAGTTTATGCCCCACTGCTGTCTTCTTTGCGTTGGACGCCTGGGTTACATTTTTTGGTTGGCATTGGACTGGAGCTGTTTCAGATTCGAACGCTTCATTTGTCTTGGACAAGTTATTTATCCTTTCAAGCTCAGTCTTGTCATCTGTAAAATGGGTTTGGTATTTCTTGCCATGTTGTTACGAGGACAAAAGGAGATAAGGGATATGAAAGCATCTGGGGGCGCCTGAGTGGCTCAGTCGGTTGAGTGTCTGACTTCGGCTCAGGTCATGATCTCGCAGTTCGTGGGTTCGAGCCCCACGTCAGGCTCTGTGCTGACAGCTCGGAGCCTGGAACCGGCTTCAGATTCTGTGTCTCCCTCTCTCTCTGCCCCTCCCCTTTTCACGCTCTGTCTGTCTCTCTCTCTCTCTCTCTCTCTCTCTCTCTCTCTCTCTCAAAAATAAACAAACATTAAAAATAAACTTAAAAAAAAATAACAACAAAAAATAAAATAAGAGCATCTGGCAGAATTAGTAGTCATGGCACATTCAGTAAATGTTAGGTTTTCTCCCCTTTTTCCGTAGTTGTGCCCTTGGAAGAAAAAAATCCCTTGAAAGAGAAGTGACTTCAGTTTTGTGTCACTGTCTTCCATAAAGGGAGAAACAAAAATCTTTCAAAATTTTATTTAAAATATTCAACTGATGGAAAACACGTGATGATAGTAAATAACCTTGGGGCTCCTGGCTGGCGCAGTCAGAAGAGCATGCAACTCTTGATCTCAGGGTCGTGTGAGCCCCATGTTGGGTGTAGAAATTACTTAAATAAATAAAACTTAAAAAAAAAAAAAGAGAGAGAGTAAATAATGTTTAAGATTTCCGGTTTGGGGAGCCCTAGCGATTTCAATGTGACCTGATGCTGTCTGCAGACTTGGGCCGGGTGGTCCGGCTTAGTGCCTGAGCTCCGACTTAGGAGCGAGACTGATGGGGTCCCACCAGTTGCCAGCTCTATGACCTTGGACAAGTTCACCTCTCTGTGCCTCAGTTTCCTCTTTGGTACGAGGTGGGTAGGACCAGTACCCACCTCACAGGGTTGTCCCTCTATTCCAGGAAGGTAGTTTTGAGGATTAAATGAGTTAATGTACATAAAAACCCCCAAGAACAGTGCCTGTCGCTGTTACTTCTGTTTATTATTACCGGCATAATTCTGTTGCTGTTGTCGATCTAATGCTAATAAGGTCAAGACCGGTGCACGTTTCAAGAGATACTTAATTGAATAAAATATTTTCTTGGGATAAGGAATTATGGCCTTTTTTTTCTTCCTTCCTTCCTTCCTTCCTTCCTTCTTTCCTTTCTTCCTTCCTTCCCTTCCTTCCTTCCTTCCTTCCTTCCTTCCTTCCTTCCTTCCCTTCCTTCCTTCCTTCCTTCCTTCCTTCCTTCCTTCCTTCCTTCCTTCCTTCCTTCCCTTCCTTCCTTCCTCCCTCCCTCCCTCCCTCCCTCCCTCCCTCCCTCCCTCCCTCCCTTCCTTCCTTCCTTCCTTCTTTCCTTTCTTCCTTCCTTCCCTTCCTTCCTTCCTTCCTTCCTTCCTTCCTTCCTTCCTTCCTTCCTTCCTTCCTTCCTTCCCTTCCTTCCTCCCTCCCTCCCTCCCTCCCTCCCTCCCTCCCTCCCTCCCTCCCTCCCTTCCTTCCTTCCTTCCTTCCTTCCCCAGGGCTCAAGTATTTGAATGAGTGGTGAGCCAGTCCTGGCCTTACTCACTGAGGCCCGAAGAGTGATCTGTCTTCTCTGACGTGAGCGTGTAGCTCAAGAAAGGCTCGAGGCAGCCAGTGAAGACGCCGCAGGGTGTCCGTGGCCACACAGTCCGCTTTCGGGGGGTTGTGCTCGTTCGGGTGGCTCCCGTGTTCCAAGGTGGCACTTCGATGCGCTGTTTCCATTTCCAATCGGAAGCCCAGTCTTCCTTCTTTGTTGTTTGCAGAGAAACGCGCGGCTCTGTCTCATCTGGGTCGGCTTGTATGCGAGGAGCTTCGTGGGGATAGGAGAGCTTCGCCTTTGGTGAGCGAAGCACTTCGTGCTTTTGGTGACCTGCAGGTCCCCCACCGGGTGCCGTCCCTACTACTGAAGACATTCGTCATCGTGACAGGTGGCTCTTCGCTCTGTGCCTGGTGCCCGAGACCGTGTGCAGGCCGCTTAGAGGGGATCCTTCGTTTTAAGTCTCTACATTTTAAGTCTCTTCGTTTTAAGTCCCAGAGTGCCGTTCTCTACGGATACCGTATTTCAACTCTTTTGTGCCCACGGTTTCAAAATTTTCCACTCACACTGCTCTTCTGACGCGTTCAGGAAACGGTCTTCTTTTCGGCGCTTCTAATTCTTTCCGTTTTCGTGGACCCCTCGTTCATCTCTAACAAAATGTGAGCTGTATTTATCTGAAAATTTAAAATCGAAATGCTACTAGGCTACTTGTGACCGCACTCTCTTTTGTTCGTAGACTAAAACAGAAAGAAGAGGGGCGTCTTGGTGGCCCAGTCGGCTAAGCGTCTGATTTTTCATTTTGGCTCAGGTCGTGGTCTCACGGTCCTGAGATGGAGATGGTCCCTTTCCCGGAGCGCCTGGGTGGCTCAGTCGGTTGAGTGTTCGACTCCGATCACCATCTCGTGGTTAGTGAGTTCGAGCCCCACATCAGGCTCGCTGCTGTCGGGGCAGAGCCCACTTCGGATCCTCTGTCCTCTTCTCTCTGCCCCTCCCCTGCTCATATGCACTTCTCTCTCTCTCAAAAATAAATGAACATAAAAAAAAAAAGAGATTCTCTCTCTCTCTCTCCCTTTCTCTCTCTGCCGCTGCTCCCTCTCTCTCAAGGAAAAAAATAAAACAGAAAGAAGGGCTTCCTTTCTTCAATTATTGATTAACTCCTTAATATAGAAGGGACATAATATAAATAAATACAATATAGGGGTGCCTGGGTGGTGCAGTCAGTTAAGCGTCCGACTTCAGCCAGGTCACGATCTCGCGGTCCGTGAGTTCGAGCCCCGCGTCAGGCTCTGGGCTGATGGCTCGGAGCCTGGAGCCTGTTTCCGATTCTGTGTCTCCCTCTCTCTCTGCCCCTCCCCCGTTCATGCTCTGTCTCTCTCTGTCCCAAAAATAAATAAACGTTGAAAAAAAAAATACAATATAAATAAATGTAGAAGGGACTCCTTAATATAGAAGGACAGACAGGGAGAAACTAGCCTGTTTGACCCCTGCAGATATCACTTTTCAGATCTCTGAAAGAAACCCAGAGGTTCAGAGTCCTCTCCCCCAATTCATTTGTGAGATTCAAGTCAGATGTAGTATGTGTAAGCATTTGGGAGATTAGGTTTCCTTCAGTAGATAAGAACCACTCTCTAGAAGTTCCAGTTGTTTAAGGATGCAGTCAGCTGCCTTTGGGAATAATGAGTTTCCTGTTCCTGAAATTATCTGAGTATGTGCTGGGTCAGCACGTTTCAAAGTCTTTTCCACAGTGGCAGACAAGATAGATAAACATTCACAATCAGAGCACACTCCCATGGGCAGAGTTGGGTTTGGGCAGCATTCCTGACACGGCAGCTACAAGTCCAGCCCCTCCCCCTCACTCAAGAACGAGAGGGATACCGCACCCGTGAATTTATTTACGCTCATATATAAAAAGTCAGTATCGTTACTTACTCTCTTGGTATTGAAGGACCAAGAACACGGTTGATAACGAAGTATGGCTCGGTTACCAACGTGTGTGACTGGAGTTGACAAGGACTGGCCCCAAGTCCTGCTGTCGTCCAGGGGCACCAGTCCCCAGGTGGGTGATAGGATTAGGCAGCTTGTAGCCTTTTAAATCCTGAGACTTTGATTCTGTGTCGTGACCAAAATTTCTCGAGGAGAATTTTCTTTCTCTTTTTTTCTTTAAATTTTTTTAATGTTTATTATATATTTTTAAGAGATAGAGACACACACAGAGAGCTTGAGCAGAGGAAGGCAGAGAGAGAGGGAGACACAGAATCTGAAGCAGGCTCCAGGCTCTGAGCTGTCAGCACAGAGCCCGACGCGGGGCTCGAACTCACGAACAGTGAAATCGTGACCTGAGCTGAAGTCGGATGCTTAGCCGACTGAGCCACCCAGGCACGCCGAGGAGAATTTTCTTCTTAATGACTCACTTTTGGTCTGAAATTTATTACAGTTGATAAGTAGGGTTCAGAGACATAAAGACTTCAATTCTTAGGTCCTAGCCCACTCTGCCTATTTAGCAGTAAGTACTAGACCTTATAGTAAATACCAAAAACATTGGGTTAAAAGAAAAAACCAAAATCAGTTGAAGAAGTATGCACATGTACTTTGTTAATAAACTCCTCTTAAAAATTATATGCGTAGAAGCTCTCATGCTCTATGATTATACATTATAATTTCATTCCATAATTTTAAGCACTCAAAGCAGAACCGTTGTTTTAAAGGTTTCTTTTTTTTTTTTAAGTTTATTATTTATTTTGAGAGAGAGTGAGAGAGAACGTGCGTACGCGTGAGGAAGGGGCAGAGAGAAAGGGGGAGAGAGAATCTCAAGCAGGCTCCACACTTTCATCATGGAGCCCAATGCAAAATTCGAACCCGCGAGCTGTGAGGTCATGACCTGACTGGACACCAAGAGTACCAAGAGTTGGGTGCTCCACTGACTGAGCCACCCACACGCCCCACAGCGGAACCATTCTGAGAATCAAAATCCTTTGGCAAATGTAAACCTTAGAATTCTTACAAATAGATACATGGCCTCTCTGCCATAGTTGACCTTGCATGACAAGACCGTCACCAGGAATGAGGTTTCTCTCTTTGCGTCTGTCCCGCAAGCGTGAAAATAATCCTCACCCGCTGTTTTGCGAGGCTGGACACTTGCCGAGAGTAGCTGACGACGCAAGAAGAGAAGTAGCTGTGCATGGGGAGCCGAAGCGGGGCGGCCGTGAGCAGGACGGGCGTTAAGAAATGCTGGGAAGACACACCCACGTACAACTCGAAATGGTTTGGCAGGGCAGCAAAATGCTAGGGAGCAGCAGTAACGGAGTGGGCGTTTTCCCAGAAGTCTTCAGAGAACCCAGGGGCACTTCACGAATGGTCACCCTGCCATATGCGTGGGGCATCACGACAGTTTCTAGCAGGTGGCTCTGATTGCAAGGGTGACGCAACAGGAGACCGTGGTGCCCTGTAGACCAAGGATCTTTTTCATACCAGGGAGCTTGAGCTGATGCTGTATATTGGGAGGGAGCTTTGGGTTTTCTGGTAAACATAAATTATGTTTTGTTAAGACGGGGTTTTGTTTTGAGGTGGAAAATATCTGTAAGAGGATAAGGAGAGCCAGTGGGTATAATTTTTTATTGTGAATATGAGATGTACGTAAAACAGTGCAATGACACACACAAGTACAGTTCAAGGAATACTGGTGAAACACATTGCATGTAAGCTTTTTTGGGAGGGCACAGAGAGAGATGCTTTAAAAGGTTTTTTGACAGTTTTCCTTTGGACTGGCTAGGAGAAAAATCAAAGAATGGGGCAAAGGATATTTTGTTGCTGATGGGCTGTTGATACCATAGATTTTGATGCTGGTTTTTCATTTAAAAAGCCCCAATTAGTAGTATCTTTGAGATTGGCTAAGTTTACTTTTTTTTGAGAGAGAGAGAGAGTATGTGTGAGCAGGGGAGAGGGGCGTTGGGGGGGGGGTGGGAGACAGAATCTTTTTTTTTTTTTAATGTTTACATATTTATTTTGAGAGAGTGGGCATGTTAGTGGAGGAGGGGCAGAGAGAGAGAATCCCAAGCAGGCTCCACGCTATCAGCGAGGAGCCCGACGCAGGGCTCGATCCCACAAATCGTGAGATCGTGACCCGAGCCAGAATCGAATCAGATGCTTAACCGATTGAGCCACCCAGGCACCGTGAGAGAGAGTGAATCTTTTTTTTTTTTTTTTTTTTTTATAAAATCAACCACACCATTTTTTTTTTTAATTTTTTTTTTCAACGTTTATTTATTTTTGGGACAGAGAGAGACAGAGCATGAACGGGGGAAGGGCAGAGAGAGAGGGAGACACAGAATCGGAAACAGGCTCCAGGCTCTGAGCCATCAGCCCAGAGCCCGACGCGGGGCTCGAACTCACGGACCACGAGATCGTGACCTGGCTGAAGTCGGACACTTAACCGACTGCGCCACCCAGGCGCCCCGAGAGTGAATCTTAAGCAGGCTCCACACTCTGCAAGGAGCGTGATGTGTGGGGCTGGATCCCACGACCCTGGCGGGGATCATGACCTGAAATCAACTGAAACCGACAGTTGGACGTTCAACCGACTGAACCACCCAGGTACCCCTAAATGTACATTTTTATCGTAAGCATTCGTGGATAGTGAAACAGCAAACCAACGGAGAAAATAAACTGAAAGATGGTTGGCCGCGCATCCGAAACCACAGGAGTCGGGAGTTAGCATACTCCTAAAACTCCCATAGTAGGGGAGTTACGTTGGAAAATGTAAGGGAATGCATCTAGGACAAAAAGAGTCCGTGTTAAACGTAAAAAATACTGGGCTCCAAACTTCTTGTTGGTATTTTAGGATAGGATGATTCAGACTATTTCTAGTGGGGTTTGGGGCTGATGTGCTGCTACCTGTTGTAGCCAATGACAGCCAGGAAGTGCTGGGCAGTTCCAGCACAGGGATAAAGAAAACATTTCAAGATCCTACACTTAAAGAAAAACAAAGTTTAACTTTCAATTGAAGTATACGTGACATCCAATGTCATGTTAGTTTCAGGTGCATACCATAGTGATTTGACAGTTCTAGACGTTACACCGTGGTCACCACAGTGAATGTACTTACCATCTGTCACCATACAGTGTTATCACAATATTATTGACTAGGCCCTCTGTGCTGTACTTTTCATCCTCATGACTTATTTTATAACTAGGGGAGTGTACCTCTTTTTTTTTAACGTTTATTTATTTTTGAGATAGAGACAGAGTATGAACAGGGGAGGGGCAGAGAGAGAGGGAGACAGAGAATCTGAAATGGGCTCCAGGCTCTGAGCTGTCAGCACAGAGCCCGACTTGGGGCTTGAACTCACAGACGGTGAGATCATGACCTGAGCCGAAGTCGGACGCTTAACCGACTGAGCCACCCAGGTGCCCCAGGAGTGTACCTCTTAATCCCCTTTTCCTGTTTGCCCATCCCCATACCCTCCTTCTCTCTGGTAGCGATCAGATTGTTCTCTGGATTTGAGTCTGTTTCTGGTTTTGTTTGTTTGTTCACGTGCTTTGTTTTTTAGATCCCACATACAAGTGAAATCATACAGTATTTGCCTGTCTCCGTCTGACTTAGTTCACTTTGTGTAATCCCATTAAGGTCCATCCATGTTGTCACAAAATGGCAAGATTTCATTCTTTGTTTATGGCTGGCTTATATACCATTGGATATATATACACCACATCTTCTTTATCAGTTTATCTGTCTGTGGACACTTAGATTGCTTCCTTTTGTTGGCTATTGTAAATAACGCTGTAATAAACATAAAGGTGAATATATCTTTTCTTTTTTATAAATTTTTTTAACATTTATTCATTTTTGAGAGACACAGAGAGACAGAGCGTGAATGGGGGAAGGGCAGAGAGAGAGGGAGACACAGAATCCGAAACAGGATCCAGGCTCTGAGCTGTCAGCCCAGAGCCCGACGTGGGACTCAAACTCACGAACCATGAGATCGTGGCCTGAGCCGAAGTCAGACGCTTAACCAACTGGGCCACCCAGGAGCCCCTGAATATATCTTTTTGAATTTGTGTTTTCATTTTCTTCGCGTAAATACCCAGAGTGAAATCACGAGATCGTATAGTAATTCTATTTTTAATTTTTGAGGAATGCCCATACTGTTTTCCACAGAGGCTGCACCAAATTACTTTTCCACCAGCAGTTGCTCAGGGGTTCCCTTCTCTCTGCATCCATGCCGGCATTTCTTATTTATTGCATTTTTGATGATGGTCGTTCTGACTGGTACGAGATGATACCTCATTGTGGTTTTTATTTGCATCTCCCTGATGATTAGTGATGTTGAGCATCTTTTCATGTGTCTGTCTGTTGGCCATCTGTATGTCTTCTTTGGAAAAAGTGTATTCAGGTCCTCTGCCCATTTTTTAATCAGATTTTTTTTTGGGGGGCGTGTTGAGTTGTAGGAGTTATTTATGCATTCTGGATATTAACACTTTATTGGATATATTATTTACAAGCATATTCTCCCATTCCATATGTTGCCTTTTTGTTTCCTTGACTGTGCAAAAGCCTTTTATGTTGATGTAGTCCCAATATATTATTTTTGCTTTTTGTTGACCTTATTCGAGGAGATAGATCCAAAAAAATATTGTTAAGACCAATGTGCAAGAGAAAAAAAAAAGACTAATGTGCAAGAGATTACTGCCTGTAATCTCTTCTGCCTGTAATTTCTTCTAGGAGCTTCTAGGAGCTTCTACTGCCTGTAATTTCTTCTAGGAGCTTTATGGTTTCAGGTCTGACGTTTAGGTCTTTAATTCATTTTGAGTTTACTTTTATGTATGGTATCAGATAGTTATCCAATTCCATTCTATTGTGTGTGGCTCTCCAGTTTTCCCACAAAAGAGAGCGTTTTTCTCAATCTGTATTCTTCCCTCCTTTGTTGTAGATTAATTAACCATACAAGCATGGGTTCATTTCTGGGCTCTCAGTCCTTTTCTCTTGATTTATGTATTTATTTTTGTGCCAGTACCATACTGTTTTGATCACTGTAGCTTACGATAGTATAGTTTGAAATGTGGGGCTGTGACACCTCCAGTTTTGTTCTTCTTTCTCAAGATTGCTTGGCTATATGGGGTCTTTCGTGGTTTGATACAAATTGTAGGGTTGTTTGTCCCAATTCTGTGAAAAATGCTTTCGGTGTTTTGATAGGGGTTGCAGTCTGTAGACTGCTTTGGGTAATATGGACATTTAAAAAAAACTGGTTCTTCCCATTTATGAGCATTGTATATCTTTCCATTTGTTTGTGGCATCGTCAGTTTCTTTCATCAATGTCTTCTAGTTTTCAGGGTACAGGTCTTTCACTTCCTTGGTTGAATCTGTTTCTGGGTATTTTATTCTTTTAGATAAAACTACTAGTGGGATTGTTTTCTTGATTTCTCCTTCTGCTAGTTCATTATTAGTGTCTAGGGATGCAACAGATCTCTATATATTAATTTTGTATTTTGCAACTTACTGAATTTATTTATTATTTCTAGTAGTTTTTTGGTGGAGTTTTTAGGTTTTCTATATGGTACTATTGCATCTACAAATAACGAGTGTTTTCCTTCTTCCTTACCATTTTGGATGTTTTTTAAATTTCTTTTTCTTGTCTTGATTGCCATGGCAAGGACTTCTAGTATTGTGTTGAATAAAGTGGCAAGAGTGGACATTACATCCTTGTGTTGTTCTTGATCTTAGAGGAAAAGCTTTCAGCTTTTTACCACTGAGTATAACGTTAGCTCTGGGTTTGTCATATGTGGCCTTTATTGTATCAAGATATGATTCCTCTATCCTCTGTACCCACTTTATTGGGAGTGTTTATCATGAGTGATTGTTGAATTTCGTCAAATGTTTTTTCTGCATCTATTGAGATGATCATGTGATTTTTATCATTCATTTTGTTAATGTGGTGTATCACAGTGATTTATGAATATTGAACTATCCTTGCATACCTGGAATAAGTTTTACTTGATCATGGTGAGTGATCTTTTTAACGTATTGTTGAATTCGGTTTGCTAATATTTTGTTAAGGATTTTTGCATCTATGTTCATTAAGGATATTGACCTGTAAATTTCCTATTTTGTAGTGTCTTGGTTGGTTTTGGTATCAGGGTAATGCTGGCTGCATAGAATGAATTTGGAAACATTGTTTTCTCTTTATTTTTTGGGAATAGTTTGAGAAGGATAGGTAACTCTTAAAAAAATTTTTTTTTAATGCTTATTTATTTATTTATTTTTTAACATTTATTTATTTTTGAGACGGAGAGAGACAGAGCATGAACAGGGGAGGGGCAGAGAGAGAGGGAGACACAGAATCCGAAACAGGCTCCAGGCTCTGAGCTGCCAGCACAGAGCCCGACGCGGGGCTTGAACTCACGGACCGTGAGATCATGACCTGAGCCGAAGTCAGACGCTTAACCGACCGAGCCACCCAGGCGCCCCTTTAATGTTTATTTTTGAGAGAGAGAGAGAGACAGAGCACATGCGGGGGAGGAACAGAGAGAGAGGTTGACACAGAATCCGAAACAGGCTCCAGGCTCTGAGCTGTCAGCACAGAGCCCGACCCGGGGCCTGAACTCACAAACCATAAGATCATGACCTGAGCTGAAGCCAGACACTCAACTGACTGAGCCACCCAGGTGCCCCGGGATAGGTAACTATTTAAATGTTTGGTAGAATTCACCAGTGAAGGTATCTGGTCTTGGAGTTTTATTTGTTGGGAGTTTTTTGATTGCTCGTTCAATTTTATACTAGTAATTGATTGGGGCACCTGGGTGGCTCAGTCTGTTAGGTGACCGACTTGGGCTCAGGTAATGATCTTGCAGTTAGTGAGTTTGAGCCCTGTGTTGGGCTCTGTGCTGACAGCTCAGAGCCTGGAGCCTCCTTCAGATTCTGTGTCTCCCGCCTCTTTCTACCCCTCCCCTGCTCACGCTCTGTGTCTGTCTTTTAATAATAAATAAACATTAAAAAAAATTTATACTAGTAATCGATCTGTTCAGATTTCCTATTTTTTTCCTGGTTTAGTCTTGGAAGATTGTATGTTTCTAGGAATTTATCCATTTCTTCTAGATTGTCCAGTTTGGTGTATAATTTTTTGCAGTAGTCTCCTAATCCTTTGTATATCTGTGGTCTCAGTTGTAACTTCTCTTTCATTTCTGATTTTAAGTGAGTTCTCCCATTTTCTTGATGAATCTGGTTAAAGGTTTGTCAGTTTTGTTTATCTTTTCAAAGAACCAGCTCTTCATCTCATTGATCTCTTCTATTAGTTTTTTGTTGTTGTTGTTGTTAGTTTCTACTTCATTTCTTTCTTCTCTAATCTTTATTATTTCCTTCTTTATACTAATTTTGGGCTTTGTTCTTCTTTTTCTAGTTCGTTTAGGTATAAGGTTAGATTGTTTATTTGAGATTAATCTTGTTTCTTGAGGTAGACCTGTATTGTTACAAACCTTCCTCTTAGAATTGCTTTTCCTGCAATCCCAAAGATTTTGAAATATTGTGTTTCCATTTCCATTTTTCTCCAGGTATTTTTTTATTTTGTCATGGATTTTTTTGGTTGACTCATTAGTTGTTTAGTGGCATTGTTTTTTCTAGGTTTTTTTCTACTATTGTTTTTTCGAGTTTTTTTCTTGTAACTAATTTCTAGTTTCATATTGTTGTTGTCAGAAAAGAGATACTAAACCATGAGGAGAAATTAAAATGAAATAAGACTCTTCAGTCTTGAAAGAGGAAGCCGTGATTAAAAATAAAACAGGGGCGCCTGGGTGGCTCAGTCGGTTGAGCAGCCGACTTCGGCTCAGGTCATGATCTCACAGCTCGTGAGTTTAAGCCCCGCGTCGGACTCTGTGCTGACGGCTCGGAGCCTGGAGCCCGCTTCGGATTCTGTGCCTCCCTCTCTCTCTGCCCCAGCCCACTCGCATTCTGTCTCTGTCTCTCTCACAAATAAATAAACATTAACAAATATTTTAAAAAATCAAAATAAATACAACAAAACAAAACATAGGCTAAATGTTTAGATTTCTTTTTTGTTTTTTAATGTTTGTTTATTCTGAGAGAGAGAGAGAGGGAGGGAGCAGGGGAGGGGCAGAGAGTGAGAGGGAGGAAGAGAGAGAATCCCAAGCAGGCTCCGTACTATTAGGATAGAGCCCTGCACAGGGTTTAATCCCAAGAACTGTGAGATTATGATCTGAGCCAGAATCAAGAGTTGGACACTTAACTGACCAAGCCACCCAGGTGTCCCTAGACTACTTCTTCTTCTTTGTCTTGTCTTTTCTTTTTTCTTTTCGTTTCTCTCCTCTTCTCTTCCTTTCTTTTCTTTGCTTTGCTTTTTTCTAATCTTATTTTATTTATTTTGCAGTAAGCCCTATACCTAACATGGGGCCTGATTGAACTCACGACCCCAAGATCAAGTATCACATGCTCTATGTAAGGAGCCCGTCAAGGTGCCCATATTTAGACTTCTTTATCAGACCCTGAAGAACTGAGCAAAAGATAGCTGTTAATGCTTGAGAGGAAAGTGTCTGATAAAGGAAAGTAACTTCAGTTTAATGTTTACAAAGCAGTTGTGCCGTTGTCATTCACTTGACCTTTCCACAACGCTCGAGAGGAGAGGGGGCATGTGTTATTATTCACATTTGACAGACGAGAAAACAGCTGTGAGTGAGAAAGTGACTTGGCCAAGCTGACACTCTGAAGGGTCAGGAGCAAATCCACCTCCGACTCAGGTCCTGGGTTCTTGTCCCTGCTTGGTGTTTAGAAAACTCAGGAGGATCAGTAGGTTCTGTGGACCGAGTCTCTCTGGTGACGCAAAGTGTGATGGCAAAGCGTAGGCACTGAAGGAGACGTGTAAAATGTGAATCCTATTAAGATGTTAAAGGGCAGGCCTGAAGCTGCGGTAAGTAAGCATAACTTTGAAGAGTTGAGATCAGAAGGAGCAATGTGTCATCTCAGGGCTCCCCTTGTTAGTGGCTGAGGGTTTATTGACTTGATCGGATATAAAGTTTCCTCATTGTCATTTGTACTGTGCTGTAACGTAAAATTAGCTTTTGCCTTTGTGTGTGTGTGTGTGTGTGTGTGTGTGTGTGTGTGTGTGATGTGTGTGTGTGTGTGTGTGTGCGCACGTGCATCAGAGAGAGATGGCCTCTCGTAGGGCAAAACGCAGAAGGGTCCAGAAGATCAGTCTTGTGTGAAAACAGGCCTGCAGGTAACATGGTGGGTGATTGCACATTGTCCATGCCCTGGGTTAATGCCAGAATTTTCAGACGCATATGATGCATATTTAAAGATTATGGGACCATCTGTGTCTCTTCAGACGCCTGGTGAGAATCCCAGGCGTTCCAAACAAGGGTCAGCACGGTAGGTGAACCCCAGCTAACGTCAGCTTGTAGTTACCTGTCCCTGAATAGAGACTCTAGGAGCCGTATCCGAGTCCGGAGGAATTCACAAATTAGGCAGGTTTAATGTGAGAACAGACCCTCCTAGTATTTTAGAGGCCCTGTAGTAACATCTGTGTTTATTTTTTTTAATATTCTATTTATACTTAAGAGACAGAGAGACAGAGACAGAGCGTGAGCGGGCAAGGGGCAGAGAGAAAGGGAGACGCAGAATCGGAAGCAGGCCCCAGGCTCCGAGCCGTCAGCACAGAGCCCGACGGGTGGCTCGAACCCGCAAACTGAGAGATCATGACCTGAACGGAAGTTGGACACTCAACCGACTGAACCACCCAGGCG
The DNA here is from genome assembly GCF_018350175.1 of Felis catus. NCBI lineage: Eukaryota > Metazoa > Chordata > Mammalia > Carnivora > Felidae > Felis > Felis catus. The sequence goes on along the minus strand of NC_058374.1, from coordinate 21,565,599 downwards.
CCCCACCAAGGTTGAGTATTTTATACAGGAAATATATGTGGGTGTTTGTATAAGGTGCTCAGTGGAGTATTTCACCTTTTGGCATTTATATGGTATCTTTTGAATTAACTCTAGCACAGGGATTAGCCGACTGTGGCCTATGGGTCCAGTCTGGCCCACGGCCTGTTTTTACATGGCCCTTGAGCTAAGACTGGGTTTTGCATACATGCAAAAGAGTGGTTAAAAATTTTTTTTTAAAGAAAAATATATCATTACTTGTGAAAATTATATAAAATTCGGATTTCAGTGTCCATAAACGTTTTATTGGATCACAGCCATATTCATTTGTTTGCATATTGCCTATAGCTCCTTCTGTGCTAGTCAAACAGAATTGACTCGCTGTGACAGAGACCATATGGCCTGCAAAGCCTAGACTTTTTACTGGATATCCCTGCTATTGCAAAATAATATTAATTTCTGAAATTAAGGTTCTCCCTTTTTTTGCCGTGACTTTTAAAAAATAGTAACGTTTTAGCACACAGAATCATTTGATTTTTATTAAATGAAAGGGCCAACAGTTTTTTCAGGCGAGTGAATCTCTTACTTTATAAGACAGTGGAAAATAGAGCCCACAGAGCCACAACCTTTTACCAAACACGAAGTGTTTCTATTAAGTATCTATCTCAGCGCCTGGGTGGCTCAGTCGGTCAAGTGTCTGACTTCAGCTCAGGTCATGATCTCATGACATTTGTGAGTTCGAGCCCCGCATCGGGCTCTGTGCTGACAGCTCGGAACCTGGAGCCTGCTCTGTGTCTCCCTGTCTCTCTGCCTCTCCCAACTCACACTCTGTCTCTCTCTCAAAAATAAATGAACATTAAAAAAAAAAGAGTATCTATCTCAATAGCCAAGGGCTCATTCTTTTGGATATTGTTTTCCTCTGGGCCTGCCTGCACATTGTCTGCAGATGGGTTCACCAACTGTTCCTCTGATTCTTTTATGCTCAAGAGACTTTTCTCCTCCCCTGGAATCTGGGCTGGCCCTCACTTTGACCAACAGAATGTGATGAACGCGGTGCCTTGTGACTTCAAGACACAGGCCTTTAGAAGCCTTGCAGCCTCTGGTTGGCCCTCTTAACAACCTGCCACCAAGTCAAAGAGGCGTGAGCTGGACCAGGAGAAGGGACCTGGTGGAAAAGGAAAGACCCAGTCCAGCTGACAGACACCCCGGGGACTCAGAGGTAAGAGCGGGTCATCTTGAATAGCTCAGACTGCATGGAAACACTTCATGCCTGAGCCCTACTCAGATTCTGGACCCTTGTAAAATTGTGAGCCAAATAAGATGGGGGTTGTTTTAAGCCGCTGAGTTTTGGAGTATCCTGTTACGCAGTATTATCTAGGTGAAACAGTTTGAGATGTACGGGACTTTTTACCAGGAAAAACAAAAAGAGATACTCGTTAATATAGGGCGTTAATAAACTGTAGTTATATACGTTGCAGTGCCGTGCTTGACTTCCTCGTGCATGTGGTTCATCTGAAAAGTCAAGTCGTTATTTTTATGATTAAAGAAGTGTGCGCATGCTCGGGGCTCCTGGCCGGCTCAGTCTGTAGACGATGCAACTCTTGGTCTCCAGGTTGTGAGTCCAAGGCCAATGTTGAGCATGGAGTCTGCAAAAAAATAAAGGAAGGAAGGAAGGAAGGAAGGAAGGAAGGAAGGGAGGAAGGAAGGAAGAAAGAAAGAAAAAAAGAAAGAGAAAAGTGATACATGCTTATTAGAGAAAACTTAGAAAAAGAAAATTCTATTTTTTTTTTTTTTGCATTTATTTATTTTGAGAGAGACGGAGAGACAGCGTGAGTGGGGGAGGGGCAGAGAGAGAGGGAGACAGAGAACCCCAAGCAGGCTCCATGCTGTCAGCGCAGAGCCCGACACAGGGCTCCACCCCAGGAAGCTGCGATGTCATGACCTGAGCCAAAACCAAGAGTCGGACCCCCAACCCAACGGAGCCCCACCCAGGTTTCCTAGATAAAGAAAATTCTAAAGAGGCTCATTGTTAGTTCCAGCCTTTTCTTTATAAAGTCTTATTTTGTTAAGTTATAAATACGTATCGTTTTGTACTCTGCTTTAGTTTTGTGATATTATACCATCATGAAATATATTTCTCAAGCATGATTTTGAATGACCACAGCGGCTTATTTAAGTGGACGGTAAAAAATTCACATAATTAACATCCAAGTCCCTGGTCCTCATTTTCCATTTTTAGGTTTGCTAGTTAGAGAATTTTTTAAAAAGCGAACCTTTTTTTAATTTTTTATTTAATTTTTATTTGAGAGAGAGAGAGAGGGAGAGAGCACAAACTGGGGGGAGGAGTGGGGAGAGGGAGAGAGCACAAACTGGGGAGAGGAGCGGGGGGGGGGGGAGAGAGAGAGAGAGAGAGAGAGAATGAGAGCATCTTAAGCAGGCTGTGCGCTCAGCATGGAGCCCCACGTGGGGCTCGATCCCACAACTCTGGGATCATGACTTGAGCTGAAATCAAGAGTCGGACGCCCAACTGACTGAGCCACCCAGGCACTTCTGAAAAGCAACCCATTTTTTTAAAAACTGCTTTGTTGAGCTATAATTCACATGTAATACAAATGTACAATGTAAAATCCATTTGAAGTGTACAATTCAGTGTTTCTTAGTAGTCTTACAGGCTTCTGTAACCATTGTCACAATCTGATTTTAGAACATTTTCATCCCCTCTAAAAGAAACCAAACCTCCCGTCCCTTCCAGCCCCTACCCCCAGCACTAGGCAACCACAAATCTACTTCCTGCCTCTGTAGATTTGTGTGTGGTCGCTTGTGACTGGCTTCTTTCACTTAGCATAATGTTTTCAAGGTTCATCTGTGTTGCAGCACGTGGCATCGCTTCCTTCCTGTTGATTGTTGAGTAATATTCTGTTGTATGGACGGACCATGGTGTCTTTGTGCATTCATCAATTGATGTCTATTTGGGTTGTTTAGACTTTTTGGTTATTATGAATAATGCTGTGTGGACATATGTTTTCATTTCTCTTGGGTGTATCCGAGGAGCGAAATCTTTGGGTCCTATGGTAACTCTCTGTCTAACACGCCAAGGGCTTGCCAGACATTTTCCCAAAGCAGTTGTATCCCTTTGCTTATCAGCACGGATGTATCACGTCTCTGGTTTCACTACGTCCTTGCTCATGGTTCCTAACGTCTTAGGGATTTACAGCTGTCCTAGTGGAGGGCAGTGGTATTTCACTGTGGTTTTCATTTTCATTTCCCTCATGGCTAATGATGTTGAGCCTCTTTTCATGTGCTTATTGGCCACATTCATCTCTCTCTCTCTCTTTTTTGTTTTACAGAATTACTCATTTTTGAGAGAGAGAAAGAAAACACAAGTGGAGGGGGGCAGAGAGAGAAAGGTAGAGAAAGAATCCCAAGCAGGCTCTACACTGTCAGCCCAGAGCCCGATGCGTGGCATGAACTCAGGAACCGTGAGATCATGACCTGAGCCGAAGTCAGACACTTAACCAACTGAGTCACCCGGGTGCCCCTGAGTCTTTTTTTGAAGAAGTGTGTCTTTTTTTGGAGCAATATTATTTTGTCCATTTTTAAATTGGGTTATTTGTCTTTACTATTGAGTTGTAAAAATTCTTGCAGATAGAAGACCCCCATGAGAGATGTAATTTGCAAATCTCATCTTCCATGTGGTCGGTTTCTCTCCCTTTCTTGATAGCATTGTTTGCAGCATTAACATTTTCAGTTTTGACCTAGTCTGCCAGTTTATCTATTTTTTTTTTTTTTGTGGTTGTTGCTTCTGTCTTTGATGTCATATAATTACCTAAACCAAGATCACAAAGCTTTTAGAGAATTTGTAAAGACGTTATTTTACTCTACAGCTAGTACTGCTGGGTTTTTTATTTGTTCATTTTAAATTGTAAACCCTCCTGGGACAATACATATAGCGCACATTCATTTTAATAGCTGCGTAATATTCCGTGGTATAAATATGCCTTAATGTATTCAACCATTATCTATTGATGGGCAAAAAGTCTTATTTCCAGTTTTTTGGGTTTGCCCCAAACAAGACTGCAAAAGTCCTTGTACATTTATTATTTTGTTTCTGGCGCCTTTGTTCCTGCAGAATACATTGCCTAGGATGGAATGGGCAGCTTCCTTCAAAATCTAAGTAGCTGAGATTTGTTCTGTATTGGAACGTGGATACTCTCGTCAGCCGATTAGGAAAAAAAATTATGAATCTACTGTAAGCGAACTTTTCATCACGGTAAATTCATTTCAGAGAGCAGGGTTGCCCTCACGATTCTTTGCTTTTTCAAAAGCTTGTTTTCTTTAGGGTGGGAGAAGACTGCTTCCCGTACAGCAACAGAGTAACAGAAATACAGAAAGGTTTGGAAATAGCCACCAAGAAAAGTATGCCAGTGAGCCCTGCCTTCCATTTGGATTTATTGTTTGTGGGTTTTTTTGGCCATGTGCTGCTGAAACAGAATTTAGGGACCTCATAAAGATACACACACACCCAGGGTGTGTCGGTGTGTAAACTTATGGGATCTCTCTGGGGAGCCTGTGCTGGCTCTTTGCTGAGGTCTGGTTAACGCATATTTAATTTCTTGTGTATTCCTGAAAAGGGGATTGGCAGGGCTAAAAGTCATGCACCTGATATTTTTAGGCCATTGTGACAGAATAGGGACATGTAAAAAATAAAAGTCAAACAATTAAAAGTGAATATAATTTTTGTTATGTTTTATTCATACTGGTTTAAAAGGAGCGAGAAAGGGAAACTTCTTGGGGCTTTAACTGATGTGCTGGCTCCTAACATAATTAAATGGTCGGCTTTTCATTTAGAAGAACCAGAGTGGCAGGGAATGTTCTAGTATTTTTAGATTCTTTTTCTCTAGAGCCCTAATGGCCTATCATGTTGACTCTTCATTGGAACACACTTGCCTCTTTGTAATAAACCTTCAGATTGTTGCTGTTATTTAGACTTTGGTAGGGGGCTACTTTAGTGTCTTGGTGGCTGATTAAGATGCTAAGTTATATCTTAGGGTTTTGGGGTTTTTTTAATGTTTATTTATTTATTCTGAAAGAGAGAGCCAGCATGCATGCATGCACACCACACTAGCAGGGTAAGGGCAGAGAGTGGGGCCAGTGGGGTGGGGTGGGGGGGTGTTGGAGGAGAGAGAATCCCAAGCAGGCTCCACACTGTCAGCACAGAGCCTGACATGGGGCTGGATCTCCCGGATCTAGAGATCATGACCTGAGCTGAAATCGAGAGTCAGACAGTCAACCGACTGAGCCACCTAGGTGCCCCCATCTTAGTGTTATTTTAAAAATTTATCTGATGGTTTTAGGCTCTGTTACTGATTGGTTTGAGTGTAACCAAGCAAACGGCAAGTAGGAAATTGTCAACCAGGGGTGCTTTTGAAGGCTTTTGTTTTTCTTTTATTATTAATGGAAACTTTACAATATTTCAAAAGCAGAGAGAATAGTGTACTGAACCCCCACGAACCTCTGACTCATCTTCAACGTTTATCATCTTGGAGCCGATTCTGTCTCATTGTTCTGCTCAGCCCATATGGCAGCCACCAGTCACCTGCGGCTGCTCCTAGTTGAGGTGTGAACCACATCCTCCCCAACGGTTTGCAAGTTCTCTCCCTCCCGGGAGCTCTTAATTCTTCCCTGACCCTCACGGGTAAGCACAAAACTTCCCCCTTCCCCACCCCTCATCCTCCTCCCCATAAGCTTGTTTGTTTCCTTTGTAACACTGGCACGACTTGTAGTTATTTAATTATTTGACTTGCCTGGTAAGTTTCAGTCCGACTCCCTACGGTAACATAACCTCCAGGAGGACCCTGGGAGAGGGGGAATCAGTGACTCCCCCCTGGTGATTCTGAGGTGATTCCCCTGTGAGCACACACCCCGTGGCAGGAATGCTCAACCCAGGTGGACCTAACCCCTCTCTCACAAAGCGTGTATGTTGTAATCACCTTTACTATCTTGACGTGAAACTCAGAGATTATAGAAATTATCTATACACATAATTTTAAGAAATGAATGTAATGGCCTAACTATAACATCAAAGAAAGTATAAGGAATTTGTAATAAAATAACGTGTTTTTGCCCCTCCCCCCCCCCCCCTGCCCGTTTCTAGTATTGGCAGTGTGGTTTGTATTAAACTAGCCCTTTCTGCTAGATGGTCTTAAACTCTGGTTTATGTCTTTATAACACATACGAACAGTAGTAACGGTCCTGAACTGCTTGGTCCCTCGGTCACTTTCAGGTCTCTGCTAAAGAATTACCAGAGTCTGGCTCGAGTCCCTTACACAACAGCAGCCCCCCCCCCCCCCCCCCCCGCAACCAGCACTTACCGTCCCTCTTAACTCAGCCTTTCCCCCCGCATAGCACTGGGTACCACCTGACATTCTCTCTATTTTTTTTCATTGCCTATTTCCTCCCACTAAGAAGCTCCCGGAAGGCAAGGGAATTTTCTCTTGAAAACCCTCAGCACCTACCATAGTGTGTGGAATGCAGCAGGCGTTCGGGAGAGGTTCTGAAGCAAATGAATCCTTCATGCTCTCTCTTGTGCTGTGAGCCTTCAGCAAGAAGGGCTTATGAGTGGCTGGATTTTGAGCTACTCTCCAAAATGGCTCCCTCATCAGCGCGTCCTTGAGACGAGGCGTTCCCTCTAGTCTTTTACCCTTGTTCTGCCATATTGGACAGTTGCTTGTAGAGGGAGGTGGTGTACCAGATGAAGAGAGTCATCGCCTGTAACGTACTTGCTCGTGTCACATTCAGATTTTTAGGGTACCCCTCTTGATCCGAGATGGCGAGCCGAGAGGTGATCAGGTTGTCAGGTAGGTTCTGACTCAGGATGGACAAGGACTTGACGTCTTGGGTGGTCACATTGCTGGTTGGCATCAAGACATCAGTAATGGAAAGTTCTGTCGGTCCCAGTTCCTAAAATAAGGGATGCAGTCTTTATTTGCCATTTAGGGGAACTTGGTAGACTTTTATGAAGTAGAAGGAACTTTGCGAAATGGAAGCACATGTTATCTGGGAATAATATTATGGGATAATAACTTTTGAAAAAATCTTCTACATTGAACATTAAGAGGAGACCTAAAGAGGAGAGGCATGAGGAGGAGGAGACGGATTGCCAGCTCCCATTCTAGAACATGGAGATGGCGTTGGGGGAGGGGGGTGGTGGCTGTGAGGTGGCAATAGTTTGTTCCTTTGCCTGTGAATGGTACCTGGGAGATGCTGACCAGCATCCCAAAGTATTTAAGTGATGGATCATGTACATTGGGTTCTGTTACTTTACCAAAGTGTAAGCCCGTTTCCTTTTTTCCAAGTCAGGAAATATAAAAGAAATAGCGTGAGAGGATGGTGACCGAGGTTTAATGAGGCTTGAACGTTTCCTGGCCTTGTTTCTCTCCTCCGAACACTCTGTGGAGTGGACATGACAGCCAGCTTGGGGACTGGTAGTTCCTGTGTCATAAGAAATGTGTCACACTGATCATTTAAGGGAACCATCTTGCTTGTTAAGGAGATTCTTTTCCTTACTTACAATGCCTTGTGTACTGGCCTTTCTTATTTCTGTTTTTTCTCAACAGTGCTGTAAGAGTTAAAGCAAAGGTAATAATACTACCTCGTAATGGTGGCTGTAATAGAAGAATCCCATTTGCTTGCTACTTTCTCCACTGTTGTGTTAATACAAACATTGTTTCCCCATAATCAATATACCAATCAATACTGTATGAACAATAAGCAATGTAAATGGTAAGAATGAAGGACCAGAAAGATGTCACATAACCAATGATGACCGCCCTGAGCTCTGTTCTCTGAAGGCAATTAACTAAGTTCTCTTTGATTAATGGTTACCTTAGCTACCTTCTACCTGCCTATGAAAAGTATAGTTGGTAACTTCTTAATGAGACGACACTGGTTGGGAATGCAAGCTGGTGCAGCCACTCTGGAAAACAGTATGGAGGTTCCTCAAAAAACTAAAAAGAGAACTACCCTATGACCCAGCAATTGCACTACTAGGCATTTATCCACGGGATACAGGTGTGCTGTTACGAAGGCCCCCATGTTTATAGCAGCACTATGAACAATAGCCAAAGTATGGAAAGAATGGATGGATGGATGGATGGATGGATGGATAAAGAAGATGTGGTATATATGTACAATGGAGTATTACTCGGCAATCAAAAAGAATGAAATCTTGCATTTACAGCTACGTGGATGGACCTGGAGGGTATTATGCTAAGTGCAATTAGTCAGTCAGAGAAAGACAAAAATCATATGACTTCAGTCATATGAGGACTTTAAGAGACAAAACAGATGAACATAAGGGAAGGGAAGCAAAAATAATATAAAAACAGGGAGGGGGCCAAAACGGAAGAAACTCATAAATATGGAGAACAAACTGAGTGTTATGGGAGGGGTTGTGGGAGGGGGGATGGGTTAAATGGGTCAGGGTCACTAAGAGTCTACTCCTGAAATCATTGTTGCACTCTATGCTAATTTGGATGTAAATTTAAAAAAATTAAAAAAAAAAAAAAGACACTGGTTAGTAGCCCAGTAGCCCAAATAAATGTTTTTAATGTTCTAAGGAATGTACACTTATAAAACTCCATTTTCAGAAGATCTTTTCATGTGTCATCAGCTGAGACCAAGAGTAAAGAACTGTACCTCTCGCTTAGAAACTACTGGAGTGAAGTGCGTACGCAATAAATACTTACTGCGTGCATACCTGGGTGGTGGAAGGAACGAACTTTGGTCGGTGAAAGCAATTCCCACGTGTCTTCCTCTCTCCCTCTCCGAGTACTGTAGCATGATTCTTAGGAGCAGAGGTGTCTGATAAGCATGGAAATAGTGCTTTTGAAGGCAGGGTTCACCAAAAGAAAGCGATCGAAGACGAAAGGGATTGTTCGCAAGTAGCATCTGTATCAACAGGTGGGAAGACTAGTCAACGTGTCGTCAATACCTGCCACGTGCAAGTCCGCGTCCAAGGGTCTACCAGTTGCCCTAAGTCTAAGAAATTAAGGAAAGCAGAGGTCTGTGTCCCTGTGGTTAAATATTTCGTGGCCAGCATCACAGGCTAGGTGTGACACCATAATTAGGTGGCAGATGAAAAGCAAAGGTTCCGTGTATGGGCAAGAGGGTGGGGTAAAGAGGCCGTGCTTGCACAGCACATTCCTGCAGAAAATAAGTTGGTCTTTCAGTTGGTGAAATGACTCTTCATTTGGCTGTAATATTCCTCCGGGAGGGCTTCGTGAATTCAATAAAACAAAGCTCCAGAAAAACCTATTCTGTTTGAGGGAATATATAATTAACCCATAGAAATTAGTGCCATCCAGTATATTACTGAGGGAAAAAAAAAAAAAAGGATTAAATACCGGTATGAATAAAAATAGTGTCTGTTATTGTTCTCTCTGGGATAAAATTACCAGGACTGCCAATCGTGCTGCTTGAGGGTCTGGTTTGTTATTGGCTGGGTTGGGAACAGCGCTTTCTGTCTCCTTGTTACATAATGGTCCGTAGTCAGGTGAATAGCGGGATCCTTCCCTCCCCCCCGCCCCCCCAACTTTTGCCAGATGTGCCGGCTGTGAGCCGCTACAGTTAGAGAAAAGGCAGTTATGGTTGTGTTGGAGTTACGTCTGGTGTATGTTAAAACGCTGTTAGAATAATTTTTGTACCTTTCAAAATTCCTTTCTGCACGTTGCACACCATCCCGTCTGGAAGCTACGGAGCTGCGGAGCTGAGCCCAGGACACGTGGTTCTAGTCCGAGGTCTACCTTTGACTGCGGTGGTTAATTAATAAACGTCGATCGCATTTTCCTGCATTGAGTTCCGAACAAACAACAAAGCGGAACACCCAGCTCCTGCCTGTAAGGAATCGGTTTAGTGGGAGGGTCACCCACGCAAACACAATGGTCACGTGTGACGGACGGTTTTGCAGCATCAGGGAAGGAACCCACACCACCCCTGGGGGGGCGCAGCGGGGCGTGGCCTCCCTGGGGCTCAGGGGACTCTGGGGGCCTTCAGGCCAGAGGCATAAGTCCTAATCGCACAAGTCCTAGCACCCAGGTGTGTTCAGAGGAGTCAGGGCTCCTCCACAGGCGGCCCTGCACGGGGAAGCAGGGGCGAGGCTGCAGGACTGAGATCTCTGGATCTCGGTTTCTGCCCCTGAAGATGGGGCTGTGCCGACACCACAAGACTGCTAAGGAACTCGCTCGTTGTCTTGAGGACTTTCACAAGGCCGCTGCCGGGAAGGAAAGCGGAACTCTCATTTGCCTTCACCCATCTAGGGTTCGTTGGCCAAGGCCCTATAAATTAGACTGACAAAAGACAGATTAACAGGAAAAAAAAACAAACACAAGCTTATTAACATGCAGTTACAGTTAACAGTCACAGCCACAGTTATAAGTACCCAGTGATAAGTAGCACCCAGTGATAAGTAGCAAAGGAATGGTTAGAATTTGGGTCCACATACCTAATTTAGGGGAGAAAGGGAGGGAGAGAGGGGGCTTTTGGAAAGGCACATGGCGTTTTGGAAAGATCAGCGGGCCCTTGGGAGAATCAATGGGAGACGAGATAGTTTGTGACAAAGTCTGGGTGTGGTGCTGAGTTCTCTCGGAGAAGAGAAGGTCTGAGTTGCTCTGGGGGAGCAGAATTGAGTTCTGCTTTGGGGCAGATACGGGATTTCCAGAACTCAGATGCCTTCAGTTCAAAAGAATTTGTATGCGTCACTGGTATATTTTGGGGTGGGACATGCTAATCCTTTTTGCTGCTCCTTGATCAATAACCTATTAACCTGCCAGCCCACCATTTTAGAGTGTTGAGGTCTGAGTATTTACTGTCTGGAGTTGACAGCATTTTGGGGGGGACATTCTAATTCAAGGTTGGCATGACTCATGATCGAGTTATCAGACTCTTCTTTTTCTCTTTGTGTAGTGTCAGTTGGTCTTTATCTCTGTCTGTCTCGTGCAGGCTGCTGTCTTGCTTTCTGCCCGTTCTTAATCTGTCCTTCTGGAATTTATCTCTGCCGCCATCTCCTCTGGACAAGTGTTCATTTCTGTTTCCCCTGGCCCTTCCCCAGTTCCCACACGCTTGGCTGGATTTGTCCCTGAGACGTCTCAGGTGCACCTTTGACGGACGTGCCTGGTATCTTCAAGCGTTTGTATTCGTGTGAAACGTGCATGAGTAAGAAACTGATGCGAACATGTTCTTAAGGTTAAACCACCGTGGATAAGGAATCTCTTCATCCGTTTTTCTAATTCCCTGGAAGCGGTGCGGAGGTGTAAACCGATTTCCTGTTCAGATAGATTCCCTACGTTGGAGTCTGTGTTTTCAGCCCCATCCCTCCCTGAGGGGCTCTTTGGGACAGCCAGCAGGGGCTTGGTGCTCCCAGTGCTCCTGCTGAGGTATTATTCATGGTGTAATGAGATTCAGGGTGTTAGATGGCCAGGTTCCTTGGTCTTTATCCTTAAGAGAAAACGAATGACCACGAGTCTTTTTGGAGGGAGAAGCTTTGCTTTTAGTTGGTTTTTGTTGTTAGAGAATGTATGCAAAACATAGCTGTATATTTTTGTAATAATTTTGATTCCACTGAAACCTTGGGTGCCAAAAGAGATTATTTCCTATTAACATGTTATTAGTTATTTTGATAATTTATTCTTCCTAGTGGGTACTTGTCCAAACATTTTTTTTTGTTTAATGGTAACAGGCCTGCCTACTTCCTGAAAGAACAACAGCTTCTTGACATTTAGCTAGAAAAATATTCTTGGAGGAAAGTCCTAGACTGTCTATTTGTGTGTGTGTGTGTGTGTGTGTGTGTGTGTGTGTGTGTGTGTGTAGACATGTAGACTCTAACTAAATTGGACATTAAGGCAATTCAAAGTGAGAACTGTCTCTTCTCAGTAACCCTTTTCCAAGCCTCAACTTCAGTGACATTTCCTCAAAAAGGCCCGCACTGGCCCCTCAGCTCTGACTGTACCCTGTGTAACTGCTCACATCCGCTGTAACTATTCACACAGCCTTCAAGCTTCGAGGGGCCTGGGCGATCTCATTTCCTGCCGTGCCTCCCACTGTGCCCACACTCAGGCTGCCGCCTTCCAGCCAGACGCCCTGATCCCTGAGCATGTGGTGGTGAAAATTAAAGGAGATGGCTGAGGTGAAAGCCTTAGAACAGTGGCTGACCATAGTAAGTCATCAACATCCATCATCAATGTGCTGTCTCCATCCAGAGGAGACCAGTAGTTAAGGTTCATCAGATCTTTCCTCCCTTCTTTCTTTGCATTTTAATTCAAATTTCTTTCTGAGAATTGTTTATTGCCAAGGACGTTAAGTAAATAGTTTAGTTTCGATTTCACCATTTTGACAGTATTTCAGATAAATATATATCTTTTTAAAGGCTTTTCTATTTTAAGTAATCTCTACACCCAACGTGGGGCTCGAACTCACAACCCCAAGGTCAAGAGTCACATGCTGTACCGACTGAGCCAGCCAGGCACCCCTAGACGAATATATTTTTATTTTTTTGTGGATGTGTATAAATACCTATATGTATTCTGTACACATACGTATGTATATATAAAATGTTTTCCCCAGCTCTTCTCTAAGAAATTTCCGGAAACACTGGTATTCACCACCGGGTCTGGTTGGGTCCCGGAACAGTCATTGCTGCTGGATGCCCGGAGTGGTCGCGCTGGGCCGATGCTTCCTTCTCTGCTTTCTCTTCCCCCCAAGTCTGTTCATTTCAGGAGCTTTGTGCTCACTGCATCTATGACGATATTTGCCATCAGTTTCCAGTGTCACACTTACATTAGAAGCCAATCAACTGGTTTCCCTCTTTCTTTCTTTCTTTCTTTCTTTCTTTCTTTCTTTCTTTCTTTCTTTCTTTCTCCCTTTCTTCCTTTCTTTTCTTTTCTTTCTTTCTTTCTTTCTTTCTTTCTTTCTTTCTTTCTTTCTTTCTTTCTTTCTTTCTTTCTCCCTTTCTTTCTTTCTTTCTTTCTTTCTTTCTTTTTCTTTCTTTCTTTCTTTCTTTCTTTCTTTCTTTCTTTCTCCCTTTCTTTCTTTCTTTCTCCCTTTCTTTCTCCCTTTCTTTCTCCCTTTCTTTCTTTCTTTCTTTCTTTCTTTCTTTCTTTCTTTCTTTCTTTCTCCCTTTCTTTCTTTCTCCCTTTCTTTCTCCCTTTCTTTCTTTCTTTCTCCCTTTCTTTCTTTCTTTCTTTCTTTCTTTCTTTACTTTACTTTTCTTTTCTTTTCTTTTCTTTTCTTTTCTTTTCTTTTCTTTCCTTCCTTCCTTCCTTCCTTCCTTCCTTCCTTCCTTCCTTCCTTCCTTCCAGTTAGAGGTTGGAACTATGCTACCATCCCTGGCAAGACTTTTTGGCCTCTTTTCCACCAGAAGCCAGCCCGGCTCTGAACTCAGGTGGAGACACATCTATAACCAGACCCGTCCTTCCTCCTGCCCCTTTTCCTAGCTCAGTTTCCATTCAGACAGGTGGGGGTTTTTCAGTTATGCATATGACTCTCTCCTTCCCTCATTTTTGATCTTCAGCCTCTCCTGTTTTCCATTTTATGCCTTCTCTTTGTATACCAAAAAATCTCCCCTGGTTATAGTTGAAAAACATGTAGTTAGCACCTGTGACACTTAACCATCAAAGAGTTTTGGAACCATACCTTTTGAAGTAAAATGAGGCTTTCATAGAGTGTCCTTAGTCTCCAGAGCTCTTGAAAGCTCCATGGAGATGTTAAATGGTCTTTCTCTTTAGTTACACGTGCTTTCCCTAAACCAAATGTACACTGATAATTTTCTATATGATAACAGTGTATTATCACCTAGCAGCAAAAGAATGGCTATTGAAACCAGGAGTGTTTTACTGAGAAAAAAGCATATTAAGTAGATAATAGAATTTACAGAAGCCAGACAGGAAGATATATTCCCAAAGTTTGCTATTAGGTTATTTCATTTGCTTGTTTTAACAACAACAGCCCCAACCATGTTTTGCCTCAAGCACTAGGCTTCCAGAGAAGTAAATACGTCATATAATTTCCATTACTGTTTTCTTTAGCAGAATCTTTTGACTTTTATTATTTTATTATTATTATTTTAGCTTATTATTTATTTTCAGAGAGAGAGTGGGAGGGGCAGAGGGGAAAGAGAGAGAGAGAGAGAGAGAGGAAGAGAATCCCAAGCAGGCTCCACACTGTCAGTGCAGAGCGTGATGCGGGGCTGGGACCCACGGACTGTGAGATAGCGACCTGAGCCCAAATCAAGAGTCGGACGCTCAACCAGCTGAGCCACCCGGGCGCCCTGGTTTTTGCTTAATGTCTTGTATTGATGACAGAATGGGTATTGCAAAGGAGAGTATTCTCTGCATTGAAACACATGTAACAGTATTTCATTTACATACGGGTCATATAGAATTTTGTGGACTAGCTTAGAAAACCAACTTCTGTTTAGAACATTGAATTTTGGAGAAAACGTATTCTGAGTTGGAAGCTGCCGTATTTGTCAGCCAACAAAGGACTTTCACTTTAAACCTTATTGAAATGTGATCCGGAAGCTTCTAGTTCAACCAACATAGTGAAAGAAGAAAACCATTTTGCTAAGCAGCCAGCAAAGGCCCTGGTTTCGCTTTGAAATCAACCTGTTGTCTTTTAGTTAGCGATAGTTGGTGATGAAAACACCTACTGAGAAACTTTTGGAGAATCTTTAAACATTTTAATGAGTATAAATTTCAATACCCCAAATTAATCTTTAAAGACCAAGTAAAAAATGTTACATATAAGTCCACCGAAAACTTTAGGATTTTTCATGGCTAAGACTCCTATCAGCCATGAAACCGTGACCTACTTGTAAAATATTTTGAAGGGGTTTAAATACTGGTATTCAGAGTTGTTTTTTTTTTTCCAAATGATCTTTTTACAGGTATTAGTCTGTGGGGAAAGTGGTCTGAAAAAACACATTTCCTAGTTAAGAAATACAAGTCAAGGATTCACTTTCCAAGAGAATTTCAATTTTATAACCTCCCACATTAATGTTCTGGTGTGTGAAAACATGTGTCCTTGGAATATTAACAGGAAAGATTTCATTTGTTAGGTGTTAATTGTTTTTATGACCATTCGCTTTATAAACGATCCTTGGTTTGTTGAAGAATGATTAAAGCCACATAGATGTGACTTTGTCACTGTAAACTTTTGGGTGAAAGCCAGCACATTTGAAGCCAAGGAGTTCATAGTGGCATCTTAAGGTATTTGCTACCATAATTGTAATTTGGTATTCTATGAAATAATCATGCAGTACTTGAGGAGTAGTATGCTGTATTCGAGTACATATATCAAAATTTGCTGGTTCCTTTTTTATTGTATGAGAAATTAAATTAGGACTATTTAATGGAATGTAATTGAACCCTGGTTATTTGAATTTCCTTGCTACTTGATCAAAATCTTGCTCTCTTTTTTTTTTAACGTTTATTTATTTTTGAGACAGAGAGAGAGAGACAGAGCATGAATGGGGGAGGGGCAGAGAGAGAGGGAGACACAGCATCCAAAGGAGGCGCCAGGCTCTGAGCCGTCAGCCCAGAGCCCGACGCGGGGCTCGAACTCACGGACCTCGAGATCATGACCTGAGCCGAAGTCGGACGCTTAACCGACCGAGCCACCCAGGCGCCCCAAAATCTTGCTCTCTTAAGTGTCGTGTGAAACCATTAGTATCCAGTCTTACATGGTAAAGTAAGGTGTTTTTATGAAAGGTATCTGTGCCAGTCAATATATTATAATTTTTACAAATAAAAGCCTATGGGTTAGAAACATGAGGGTTTTTTTTTCATTGTATTTGGTATGATTATTAATATGGTCAATGAATTTTGCTTAAAAGTACGTTTTACTACCGAAGTAGTGAGTGGATTCACCTGCCCTTTTTGTTCATGGCCCACAGAATGGCTTCAGCTAATGACTTTTTTTTTTTAATTTTTTTTAATGTTTATTTATTTTTGAGGGAGACAGAGACAGAGCACGAGCAGGCAAGGGGCAGAGAGAGAGAGGGAGACACAGAATCCAAAGCAGGCTCCAGGTTCTGAGCCATCAGCACAGATCCCGATGCGGGGCTCGAACCCACGAGCTGTGAGATCATGACCTGAGCTGAAGTCGGACGCCCAACCGACCGAGCCACCCAGGCGCCTCGCTAATGACTTAACTTTCTTGCAGAGGTGTGAACACTGGTTGTTCTGATGCTATGCTGGCTCATTAGTCTTAATTAGCACAGGACTGTTAAAACTTTTTACAAATGTAATGCAAAAATGTCTATTTGAGAAGCAGAGGGGTAGGGTTTATCAAATGCAGGCAACTGCTTGAAAAGCTGGGTTTCAGATAGGGCCTGCAGAGAAGGAGGTGCCCAAAAACAGTACGGGGAGTGCTTAGGTACATAGGAAGAACTACAGGCGGGGTCTGTGTGGGCCGAAGCAAGCGTTTGACGATAAGCCAGTTGTAAGATGTTGACAGAATGGCTCTGCTCGCCTTTGGGTTTGGAGCTACCTTCTGAGTAGAATTTTAGAGCTGCTCGGTGGTTTTCCCTAAGTATTAGATTGTATCTTTCTGGACTGATACATTTTCAAAACAGATTTCCTAATTTCATTCCTTCCTGCTGCCTTTCTTTGGCAAATTGGGAAAAGACCTTGAAAGGTCCTGGCTTTTTCTTGTGACTTTTGTGTCTATGTCGTTTCCTCCCCCCCAGCCCCTCCCCTTTAGTTTAAACGGCCAACATAAAAACTATGGTTGATAATTAGGAAGGAATGCAATCTATTTTAAAGTCATAGTCTCAACATTTTTCAAATGTTTATTTTGAATTCATGGTGGAAGAATTGTATAATCTGTTTTTCTGTGTTTTTTCTTTTAAATTTTTTTTTCAACGTTTATTTATTTTGGGGGACAGAGAGAGACAGAGCATGAACGGGGGAGGGGCAGAGAGAGAGGGAGACACAGCATCGGAAACAGGCTCCAGGCTCTGAGCCCAGAGCCCGACGCGGGGCTCGAACTCACGGACCGCGAGATCGTGACCTGGCTGAAGTCGGACGCTTAACCGACTGCGCCACCCAGGCGCCCCATTTTCTTGTAGTATTAATAGATAAAAGCATTATAGGGAAGCAAAGAGAGTAATAAAAGCACAAATCATTATCACTGGAATTTTAGGAGAATAATTAAAATGTGTTCAGTGGGTATTTAATTTTCTCCTGAAGTCGTAGGTGATAAGTCAACCTTTACTTGGCCAAGTTTATTAGAAACCTATCTCAAACATCGTAGAGAGTCTTAATATGTAATATGTTTATAGTCTTTCTGGAGAGCCATCTGGAAATATCTATCAAAGGTAAAAATATATACAGCCTTTGATCCCACAGCCCCACTCCTGATCATCTATCTCCTAGAAAGCACTGGTTAGGAAGGTTTTATACATCCAAGCACACTTCTTGCATCATATTGTATAGCATCAAAACATGGGAAACAAAATAGAATGGCCAAATAAATTGTAGCACATTCATACTCTGTAATGTTAAGTAGCTGTTAAAAGTAATTTAGATCAATTGAGTAAACTCTAAGATGTAGTTCAGGGAAAGGAAGGTTCAGATAAGCATATGCAATATGATTCCATATTTTAAAAGCACAAAGCATTTTCTCTGTGTTGCATTTATCTTCACACATACCCCCCCCCCTCCACCCACCCCCAGCTGTCAACATTGGCTGAGAGGTTTTGGAGTGGCAGGAAGTTTGAGGGGAAAAAAGTGAAGTGGTAAGACAGACACAGAGCCAGTTGTTAATGTAAAAGTATATACATGTATATACGTATGTGTATGTATATGTGGATACATTGAAATTACACATAAAAAATGTATATATAAAAATGTTTAAACTATTCGCGGTGGTTATCTTAGTTATTGGTATTATAGTAAGGATTTTATATCTTTTCCTAATTTTTTCTCTTTGAGTTTTTTTTTTTAATGTTTATTTATTTTTGAGACAGAGAGAGACAGAGCATGAACGGGGGAGGGGCAGAGAGAAAGGGAGACACAGAATCGGAAGCAGACTCCAGGCTCTGAGCCGTCAGCACAGAGCCCGACGCGGGGCTCGAACTGACGGACCGCGAGATCATGACCTGAGCCGAAGTCGGCCACTTAACCGACTGAGCCACCCAGGTGCCCCTAAGGATTTATTATTTTTTAATTATTAGTATTTATTTTAGAGAGACAGAGACCACTAGCTGGGGAGAGGTGCAGAGGGAGAGAGAAAGAGAATCCTACGAAGACTCCATGCTCAGTGTGGAGCCCGATGTGCAGCTCAATCCCACGACCCTGGGATCATGACATGGGCCAAAATCAAGAGTTGGACACTCACCCGACTGAGCCACCCAGATGCCTCACGATTTTTTCCTTTTAGGTAATCTCTATACCCAACGTGGGGCTCGAACTCACATCCCCGAGATCCAGAGTCCTATGTTCTACTGACTGAGCCAGCCGGGCGCTTGGAAGCCCCAAACCTTTCATGAAATACGAACATCTAAATACATTCTTAGTTTACAAATGAAAATACTGTGGCTCTGGGATAGTAATTTGTATTAATATCATAACGGTGTTTCTTTTGTGTTACCTCTTTAAAACATTAGTATTAAACAGTAAAAAGTAAAACATTTCAGAATTACAGCATTTTTGTCGAAAAGCATGTGGACTGCAAACTGAAAATAAAGGGAAAGGCTGATACATGTAACCACA
The DNA here is from genome assembly GCF_018350175.1 of Felis catus. Classification (NCBI taxonomy): domain Eukaryota; kingdom Metazoa; phylum Chordata; class Mammalia; order Carnivora; family Felidae; genus Felis; species Felis catus. The sequence goes on along the minus strand of NC_058374.1, from coordinate 21,546,835 downwards.
TGAAAATGGAAACTTCTTATCATCAATGCTTACCATAACCAAAAGCAAAAGAAAGCATGGCGGAAAATTGGCAACCACAAAGGCATACTAATTTGTATGGTATGATCAAGAGGAAAAACTTGAGTAGGAGATGGGTAAAACAACATGAACAGGAAAAACCACAGATAACGAGATGTAAATAGCCACAAATATGAAAACGTTCAACCGCAGTAGTAATTAGTGTAAGTTAAAACCGTACTTACACATTGCCGATAAGAATATAATAAAGTCTCTGTGGACGATAGGTATGCGCACCTCTGACCCAGTAATTTCCACTTCCAGGAATTTCTCATGCCTTAGCTAGTTAGAAACATCTTTTTAATTTTTTTTTTCAACGTTTTTATTTATTTTTGGGACAGAGAGAGACAGAGCATGAACGGGGGAGGGGCAGAGAGAGAGGGAGACACAGAATCGGAAACAGGCTCCAGGCTCCGAGCCATCCGCCCAGAGCCCGACGCGGGGCTCGAACTCCGGGACCGCGAGATCGTGACCTGGCTGAAGTCGGACGCTTAACCGACTGCGCCACCCAGGCGCCCCAGAAACATCTTTTTAAAAATGTGTGCACAGTGATGTTGATCATGCAGCTTTGTTTATAATGGCCAGAAATAAGGGAAAAATCAGAAGTGCATAGCAGTAAGAGGATAGTTAAATTTTGGTATGGCTATACAAACGTACCTACTACGTTGGCCATTTTTGTAGAAAAATGTATTTCTAGAGCATTGCATGGACAAAATGGAGGAATATATGTCAAAACATCGTAATATCCCTGGATGATGGAGTGAGTGATTTTTATTTTCTTGACTCTTTGCATTTTTTTTTTTTTTTAGCATTCTGATATAAATCTCAAACCGTTAACGAAGTGTGGTGTCGACATCCCAGTATGTTTCAAAATTTGCGAATCTAATATGCAATATGTTCACCTTCAACAATGGACCTGTATTATTTTACAATTAGAGAAAGAATGACTTTGTTCATTTGATACATTTTATAAAGGCCAAACAGGAAACCACATGGAGAATACACTTCAAAGTTAGAGGGGAGGAGGAGGTTCAAAGTCGTGAACACTTATTAAGCAGCAACTGTGTGCTAGCTTATGTTTCAATTAAGCATTCCTTTATTTGCTAATTTAGCAAATCTCTATTAATCGCCTGCTGTTGTGTTACAGCAGTCAAAAGAAACAGAAACCTTTGTTGTTGTTGTTGTTGTTGCTGTCTTGTTTTGAAAAGGACATAGCCTCAGAAATACGTCCTTTGAGATTCCACAGCTAGTTAATTGGAAAGCCAAGGATTTCAATCCAGCTAGAATGGCCAGGATCGTCTCAATGTACCACTGACGTGACGTGCAAAGACTTGATCTATCGTTGGTCAGCACATTGTTGGTAGGATTAGGAGAATATACGTCCTAATTCCAGGCTGATCCCAGAAGTTGGGGGCTTACCAACTGCCTCCCCTTTCTCCTTATTCTGGGCCAGCACATCCTGGACGTTGCAGACCTGCATGTGGGCTGCATTGCACACGTCTAAGTGGGTCTGGGACAGGCAACGCCCAGGCTCACAGATTCCTGTTTTGGTCGGGTGGTCAGATTTTATGGGGACCATTTGTATTGAGCTGTTCCCATCATTGCCTTTTTTGCCCTTTCCCTACCTCCCTGTGTCCACATACTCTCTGTTAGTGTAGTCTCTCCATTTCCTGGCCAGAGCCCGTGCCTGCCTAAGCCACTTGTGGTCATCAGGCTAAAGGTTCCTTTTTCCTTTTACATGACCTCACATCTTGTCAAATGAGCTTTTTGGATTTTTTATGTATTTTTAAAATATTTTATTTTTTGAGAGCCAGACAGAGACAGAGCGCCAACAGGGAGGGACAGAGAGAGAGAGGGAGACACAGAATCCGAAGCAGGTGCCAGGCTTCCAGCTGTAGCACACAGCCTGACATGGGGCTCGAACTCACAAACCGCAGGATCATGACCTGAGCCGAAGTCGGCGCTCAACCGACTGAGCCACCCAGGAGCCCCTCGAGTGAGCTTTTAATCTAACTTAGGAGTGTACTCCCACAGATGAACAGTGATGCGTCCTTGCCCCTGAAAGGACAGAACTGAACACCAGCCACAAGAATCCTTAATTATGTGCAAAATGTTTTCAATCACATCTCCTGTCAGGCTCACAAATACCGACTCGAGGTTGCCTTTTGGAAACCTCACCGTAGAGCATTTCAGAAATCCACCTCAGCGTTCGGCAGAATCTGACGGGAATGCTGGACCGGAACCAGAGGAAAAAACCCTTTTGATCTCCCAAAAGGCACTTGGTTCTTCGAATTATACTTAGGGAAGGGGAGAGGGAAAGGATTTTAGTGTGGGAAGGTAGGAGAGAGAACTGATGGAAGAATGCAGTGTGCTAGGAAAATGCAGATGCCTGGACTAAATGATTTTAATCCGTTTTTTTTTTTAATTTTTTTTTCAACGTTTATTTATTTTTGGGACAGAGAGAGACAGAGCATGAACGGGAGAGGGGCAGAGAGAGAGAGGGAGACACAGAATCGGAAACAGGCTCCAGGCTCTGAGCCATCAGCCCAGAGCCCGACGCGGGGCTCGAACTCACGGACCGTGAGATCGTGACCTGGCTGAAGTCGGACGCTTAACCGACTGCACCACCCAGGCGCCCCTTAATCCGTTTTTAAAAATGAAATTATAGCGGGATAGCCAAGCGCAGAGTGTAGTAAAGAGGGAGTGTGCAAAACTGTGCATTGGAAGTGGAGACCAGACAGAGACTTTTCCTTTCTGCTTCCTGCAGCGAGTGGTGCATAGTTATTTGAGTTGTCCTGTTACTGAGTTGTCCCTGCTCCCAGCTTTCCAGAGTTGGAATCATCGTAAACTGTCAAAGCTGCCCATTCTGCTGGGTAAGTTTTTATTCTCACAAATTAAGAGGTTCATGTCGGCCTCTGAATTTCCTAGGATTCTTTCCACATCCCACTCTCTTATCCGAATTTCCTCTAGTGGTTGCCTAGGTTTTTCCTCCTATGAGTGGTTTTCTCATTTCCAGGAGCCTCTTCTCTCCCGTCCTCTGCCCCTAGAATCTGTGTCCAGTGTCTGTAACTCCGTGCTCTGAAACACTGAAAATAATAGGCTCATTGATTGAGTCATTCAAACAGCATTGGTTGGGTACCTACTGCCCTTACCAGTTATCAGGGCAAGAACATCAGCAAAAAAACAAGGTTCTTGCCTTTGAAGAGGTTATGGTTTAATTTAAAGGCACACACACGTAAACCACGCAGTTGGAATAGCGTTGTGAACGTCTGAAGAACCGGGGGCAGCGGGCTGGCCTCTAGCAAGCCCGAAGGGGGCAGCTGGGAGGGGGAAGGACAGAGGGGCTTGAGGGCTTTTCCGTGATCTCACCACCCTGAAGGTAGGATTTCCGGTGTCTGGCAGGGAATCCCTTTGCTGTCCCCTGCTTCTTCCTCTGTGTTATCAGCCTTGCTTGCCCTTGCATTCTTAGGAAACATTGCCCCCATAGTCTGCTCCCTCCTTCCTTTGGAACTCAGTTAAAGAAAAAAAATTTTTTTAACGTTTATTTATTTTTGAGAGACATTGTGTGAGCCGGGGAGGGGCAGAGAGAGAGAGAGAGAGAGAAAGACAGACATAGAATCTGAAGAGGCTCCAGGCTCTGAGCCGTCAGCATAGAGCCTGACGCAGGGCTCGAACTCACAAGCTTTGAGATCATGACCTGGGCCAAGGTTGGACGCTCAACTGACTGAGCCACCCAGGCGCCCCTGGAACTCAGTTTAAAATGGCCCCCTCCTTGAAACCTCCTTGATTGGCCCCACCTCGGGGATGGGCATTGTGGCCTGATTTCAGGACATGTGATGCTTCCTGTCTTTGTTCTCACATATTAAAAGAATTCGTTCAGATCAGTGTAGCCTAATCTACTCGAGTCTGAATTACAAATAAGATGAGGGGCACCTGGCTGGCTCAGACGGTAGAGCAGGTGACTCTTGATCTCGGGGTCAGGGGATCCAGCCCCACGTTGGGCGTGGAGCCTACTTTAAAAAACAAGACAAAACCAAGATGAAGTTGGAGGAGAACTACCACAGGAAAACTCCATCTGATTAATTTCAGTTGCCTGCAGATAAATGATTTTGTCATGTTGTGGCTTGTAACTGTAAGGACTGAAAAAAAACTGATCGAAGTTAAAAAACATTCAAGTCTTTAGCAATGTAGATGAACTGAGGTGGTGTTCAGGTTCCATGACACATTTTTTTTTTTTTTACTTTAAAAACATCCCAGGGTTTCCTGGGTGGCTCACTCAGTTAAGCATCTGACTTCCACCCAGGTCATGATGTCACAGTTTGTGGGTTTGAGCCCTGCGTCCGGCTCTGCACTCTTGGTGCAGAGCCTGCTTGGGATTCTCTCTCCCTCCCTCTCCATCTCTCTCCCTCCCTCTCCCTGCCCTTCCTTCACTTGTACTTTTTCTCTCTCTCTTTCAAAATGAATAAACTTTAAAAAAATGTTAAGAATTGCCTCATTTGAGGTTAAGATTCTTGGAAATTATTAGCAAGATGAGTCCATTTCTAATTCTCCTTATCTTTCACGAGCACATCCTTTATGCAAAATGAGACAGGCATGTACTTGGTATGTGGTTAGTGGGATCCTATGAGTCATAAAATACACAGATCACCTAGATTCTTTTCTTGTCTGCCTTCTTACGTGCCTTTTGAAAGACAGTTCGGCATTTCAATAAACACGTGTTGAACACTGATGGTGCACCCAACCTCGTAGCAAGGAGTAAGTGCTGGGGATACAGGGATGAGTTCAGGTGGTTTCTTTTTTTTTTTTTTTTTAATTTTTTTTTTTCAACGTTTATTTATTTTTGGGACAGAGAGAGACAGAGCATGAACGGGGGAGGGGCAGAGAGAGAGGGAGACACAGAGTCGGAAACAGGCTCCAGGCTCCGAGCCATCAGCCCAGAGCCTGACGCGGGGCTCGAACTCCCGGACCGCGAGATCGTGACCTGGCTGAAGTCGGACGCTTAACCGACTGTGCCACCCAGGCGCCCCGAGTTCAGGTGGTTTCATGTCTCAGGGAACACACGTCCAGCAAGGCAGAAAATCATGGAAACAATCATCAAAGCTTGTCTGGTGCGTGAAGGACGCAGTGTTTGTCCTCTGTAGCTGGGAAGGACAGAGTTCTGCTGTGGGTGGGGGTGTGTGGGCCGGTAGGGAAAGCGTCACAAGAGTTGTGACATTTAAGCCACACTAAAGATAACCAAGCTCTATCTACCACAGCCTTATCACCCTGACAACAGCCCCTAAAATGGATCCCTAATAGAATTTGTTCGTGATGGCTGGTAAAGAAATGAAGGCTTCTTGTCTGGTTTGTCCTCATAGTAATTGAATGGTTTTGTAATATGTGTTATGAGTATATCGGGCAGTATATGCTTAGGAATAGAAAAAGACCATCCCTGAAACCTGATGAAAGCTATATTTTTCAAATCAAATTCAACGGTTAGAACCAGAAGGAGCCAGGACCCACCCAGTCCAACCTCCTCACAGGCTGAGACCACAGGGGCAGTCGTTTGTCCGGTTTGTCCAGCCAGCAGGGCGGCGACAGCAGATCTCTTATACTCTGGTGAGGGCACAGTCCACGGGGCTGAGCTGCCCCCAGCAGTTTGTAGGGGCCTGGAAATCTGCTTAAGGGCATTGTAGAGCTCACGGCCAGAGGACAAGTTTTGTTGTGGGATTAAATATAATGGGGGGGGGGGGGTGAATCAACTTTGCTGAATTCAGTTTTCTCTTCTTTAAAATGGATGTAGACATTCATATCTAATGGACTTGTTCTGCAGAGTTTATGAGATTATATATGTAAAACGCCTGAGATATTACAGGGTTTAGGATAGCGACTTAGTGTTAATTAAAAAAGAAGAACTGCCCTCATTCTCATTCCTATGGGACCTTTTGCTGTGTACCAACCATATAATCCCAATGTGTTGATAAGATAGAGGAGATCTGGTAAAAATCAAAGAAGCTTCTCGTTTAAGCTTTTTTTTTTTTTTTTTTTTTTTAATTTTTTTTTTTCAACGTTTATTTATTTTTTTGGGGACAGAGAGAGACAGAGCATGAACGGGGGAGGGCAGAGAGAGAGGGAGACACAGAATCGGAAACAGGCTCCAGGCTCTGAGCCATCAGCCCAGAGCCTGACGCGGGGCTCGAACTCCCGGACCGCGAGATCGTGACCTGGCTGAAGTCGGACGCTTAACCGACTGCGCCACCCAGGCGCCCCTAAGGTTTCTTTAAAACAGGTGTGGGATTTGTTCTAGGTGTGGTTTTCGAATTTGAATTCTTTTCCACTGTCTCACTTTATTTTGACCTTTTGGTAGTTTAAATCCATTCTCTGTCTTGCTTTTCTTTTTATTGTATTTGTGTCCGTTTAACATGTATTTTATACACGTCCTCGGATTCCTGTATGTACATAACACATTAATGTACCGTGGTCCATTTCTCCACTAGTGCGTGTTCAGGTGTTAAAGACGGCATTAGGTTGCAAAGGGTTAGAACTCTTTCCAGGGATAAATCTCTTCTATTGCCACTTGTGTCACATTCAACATTTTGAATTGTTTTTTTTTTTTTTTTTTTTTTTTTTTTTTAATAACTGTTAACATTTTCTGATTAGCAGCATTTTCCTAAAATGATTTCTATTGGGGCATGACATTTTTGCTACCACAGAAAATACAGCAAACTCTTGAAAGTCTAATTTTGAAAAGATCAACAAAAGAAGTTTATGGCAAACTGTTTCCCTCTGTGGTGAGTAAAGCATTTTTGCATTTTATTCATAGCCGATTCCGTAGAAAAAAGGATTCTTTCCTTTTCCTGTCTGTACTTCTGACGCTACGTATTTCTGTAGTGGTGACCTCAGTAGGGTTGTAGCTCCCCCAAAAAATAGGTAGGTCCCATTTGTAAATCCATACTGGATCTGAAATTAACATGATTGCACCCGTTTTAAAAGTTAGAGTATTACTTGGGGTGCCTGGGTGGCTCCGTCAGTTAAGCGTCCGACTTTGGCTCAGGTCATGATCTCGCGGTTTGTAAGTTCGAGCCCTGCGTCGGGCTCTGTGCTGACAGCCCAGAGCTTGGAGCCTGCTTCCGATTCTGTGTCTCCCTCTCTCTCTGCCCCTCCCCTGCTCACGCTCTGTCTCTCTCCGTCTCAAAAATAAATAAAACATTAAAAAAAAAAAAGTTAGGGGCGCCTGGGTGGCTCAGTCGGTTAAGCATCCGACTTCAGCTCAGGTCATGATCTCACGGTCTGTGAGTTCGAGCCCCGTGTCGGGCTCTGGGCTGATGGCTCAGAGCCTGGAGCCTGTTTCCGATTCTGTGTCTCCCTCTCTCTCTGCCCCTCCCCCGTTCATGCTCTGTCTCTCTCTGTCTCAAAAATAAAATAAACGTTAAAAAAAAAATTAAAAAAAAAAAAGAGTATTACTGACAGTATTTCTATATTTATTCTTTCTTGTCCCGTGCCTGGACTTTAAGGTTTTCAGATGGACAGGCCAGCTACACTACCTGCCTTCAAAGAGTTATATGTGGTAGAGAATCCATTCCCCAAATTCAGGCTGTCATCAGGTGTTTGTTTTCTTTGGTGGGCACATTCTTTTAGAAGACACTTTTATATTAAAAAGAGCAAGGGGGCGCCTGGGTGGCGCAGTCGGTTAAGCGTCCGACTTCAGCCAGGTCACGATCTCGCGGTCCGTGAGTTCGAGCCCCGCGTCAGGCTCTGGGCTGATGGCTCGGAGCCTGGAGCCTGTTTCCGATTCTGTGTCCCCCTCTCTCTCTGCCCCTCCCCCGTTCATGCTCTGTCTCTCTCTGTCCCAAAAATAAATAAACGTTGAAAAAAAAAATTTAAAAAGAGCAAGGGTTATTAAATTCTAGAGACTCACTATGCAACATTGTGCCTGTATCTTACTGTTTTGTTTGTTTTTTTAACATTTATTTATTTTTGAGTGAGAGAGACACACAAAATCCGAAGCAGGCCACAGGCTCCGAGCTGTCCGCACAGAGCCTGACGCGGGGCTTGAACCCACGAACCGTGAGATCACGACCTGAGCTGAAGTTGGGTCCTTAACCGACTGAGCCACCCAGGCGCTCCAATGTTGTCCCCATATTGACCATACCATATTGTACATTTAAAAATGTGTTGAAGGCAGATCTCATGTTAAGCGTCTGTGTCACAACTTAAAAAAGATAATGAAGACCCTGAACATGTACCATGTGGAATCTAAATTCATTTTACGTTTGTGTTTTGGAGTTTATTTTTGTTTTTTATTTTTGGTCAGAATAGTCTGTCTTTCTTTCTTTTTTTCTTTCTTTGTTTCTTTCTTTTTTAATGTTTGCTTATTTATTTTGAGAGAGACAGAGATAGAGCTCAATTGAGGGAGGGGCAGAGAGAGCGGGAGAGAGAATCCCAAGCAGGCTCCGAGCGGTCAACGCAGAGACCGACGCGGGGCTCAAACTCATGATGAACTGTGAGATCACGACCTGAGCCGAGGTGAAGAGTCATACGCTTAACTGACTAAGCCACCCAAGCACCAAAATGGCCTTTCTTTCAAGGACAGGAGTCATCTCCTTTGTTCTGGAGTGTGACGAAAAGGCATCCCTTTTGGCGATCCTTCAGATGATGAGAAAAATCTGAAATTGCTCTTGGAGGAGTTGTTACAGACCCACAAAAATGAAAAATTAAATCAAATGGAACAAGATCCTTGAAAAGGCAGATACTACGTCTCTCGAAATTTGGAAGTATTGACAGAAGACTGGTGCTTTGTTCCTAAAAATCACTCATTTCGCTGAGTGGTGTGGGATGAGTTCCAGCTCTTCCACCTGGCCGTTGGAGGGATATGCAGTGGGCAGGAAGCACTGTTTTGCCTGCAGCCTCGTCTCTGCCAACAGGCTGTGACGGGCTGATGCTTAAGACAGTGTCTTACTCCGCTTGAGGGCCGGACTCCAAGCAGCAAACAGGTGTTAGAGGTGTTCGTCACGGTCTTAGGTACTGGGACGGCCACAGAGCAAAGTGACCCATGGCCCTGGACCCAAGGGGGTACGCTACTCATTGAACCCTGTTCTTGGTGCGGTTGAGAATCAGTGGACACTTAATCAAGCTCAGGGAGTCTAAAATCTAATCGACAGATCGTTCGGGGCCTTATTGTTTTAAATCGATTTTCCAAGTGACAGAAAGTAACTGAGGCTGGCTTAATCAAGAAGGGAACTTGCGGGGCGCCTGGGTGGCGCAGTCGGTTAAGCGTCCGACTTCAGCCAGGTCACGATCTCGCGGTCCGTGAGTTTGAGCCCCGCATCAGGCTCTGGGCTGATGGCTCAGAGCCTGGAACCTGTTTCCGATTCTGTGTCTCCCTCTCTCTCTGCCCCTCCCCCGCTCATGCTATGTCTCTCTCTGTCCCCCAAAAAATAAATAAACGTTGAAAAAAAAAATTTAAAAAAAAATAAAAAAATAAAAAATAAAAAATAAATAAAAAAAAAGAAGGGAACTTGCTGCCACTTGTTTACAAAAATTCAGACGTAATTCGGGCTAGCGACTCACAGAGAAGTTTACTGCGACCTAGTTCTTTCTGGTTATCTCAGCTCCGCTTTGTGTTTGCTCTGTCTTCCTTCTGTGGAAGCAGGATGGCCTCAGCACCCCAGCTCTACATTTTTCATCATTGGGTCCAGCAGGAAAATGTCTCTTCCCCTAATGGTTTGAATGAAAGTCTTGGACCTGACTTTCACTGGTCCATATTGGGTCATGTGTTTGTTCCTAAAGCAAAGGAGAGTGCTTATCTCTTAAGAAAGGCACAATTCAGCACGTTCCATGTTGGGAGCTGGGCTCGGAATCAGAGCGGGGCTGGTGGCCCAGGTTAAGAACATAGGACGCTGTCACCAGAAGGATCTGAATAGGTGCTAGGCAGCAAGAACAAAAGGTATCCACCAACCCAAGAGGAAAAAAACAATGTTTTTTGACATCAAACAATTGGCGATTGTATAATTACTTCCTTGAGATGAGCTATTGGAGTTGAGAAGACCTAAGTGAGGGCTGGAGTGGTTGCGGCATTAAAGCTTCACAGAGCAGATGGTTATGAACTTGGCCTTGAAGGATGGGTACGATTCTTGGTTCGATTCTCCCAAGATGCTAATGAGGCTGATGGCAAAGAGCGAATGTTGTCAGAATTGATGGTGTCCATTCTTTGTTAGCCTCCAGTGAAGGATCCAACACTACATAAGAGATGTAGCCCTTAGCCAGATACAGGAACCAAAAAAACGAACCTTTGTTCCTCAACAAACGATGGATGTAAATGAAATACCCGGGACTGGTTCAGCAACATTTAAAAAAAAAAAAAAAAAGAAAAGGATGAATTATGGTACAGACATGTTAGAATATTTTCTAGCCACGTACTCATGTTTGAGAGAATTATTTTGGAGAATTAATTATTTCGGAGAATTTTTAGTGCAAAAAACTAGACTCTCGAATGGTTTATGTCATGAGCTCAGCCATCTGCAAACTGCTTGGAACCCAAAAGTCTAGAAGGAAATACATCAAAATGATATGCGGTTGCCTCTGTTCTCTAGACTTAGCTGTATTTTCAAAACAAATAAAAAAGACCACACAGCTGTGAACTGGCTAAGTCAAGAGACAGCGTCGGAAGCCTGGGGCATCGGGCTTCTGCAGAGGCAGGGCGCGAGTTACCACAGTTCTGAGAGTCACAGATCAGATGGTCGTCTCGCCCCTGCAAGGGGCTTCAGCCCAAAAGGCACCGCTGGTGTGTCCGCAGACACAGGAACGGTGATAGCAGACCTCTGCGCGGTGCCCGTGCACTTGTGTATTTATGTTTAAGTCCCATGTAATTAACAGACAATGTTGTATTTGTTTCAGGTGTACAATATAGTGATTCAGCACGTCCATACGTTACTCTGCACCAAGAGAAGTGTGCTTTTAATTGCCTTCCCCCAACCACCCCCCCCCCTACCTCCCCTCCGGTAACTATCTGTTTGTTCTCTGTGGTTAAGGGTCTGATTTTTAGTTTGTGTCCCCACCCCCCGCCTCCTTTGCTCATTTGTTTTATTTCTTAAATTCCACATATGAGTGAATCATACGGTATTTATCTTTCTCTGACTTACTTCACTTAGCTTTATACTCTCTAGTTCCATCCATGTTGTTGCAGATGGCAGGATTTCATTCTTTTTTTTTTTCTTTTATGGCTGAATAATATTCCGTAGGGTATATATACCACATCTTCTTTATCCACTCATCTATGGATGCACATTGGGGTTGCTTCCATAATTTGGCTCTTGTAGATAATGCTGCAGTTAACATAGGAAGGTGTATATCCCTTTGAATGAGTTTTTCTGTTCTTTGGGTAAATACCCAGGAGTGCTGCACATCTTTTTAAAAGCTCATCCATCCTGGGGTGCCTGGGTGGCTCAGCCAGTTAAGCGTCTGACTTCGGCTCAGGTCACGATCTCATGGTTTGACCCCGCATCAGGCTCTCCGCCCCTCCCCGACTCTCTCTGAAAAAAACAAAAACAAAAAAACCCTCGTCCTTCCTTAATATCTGTGGAAACCTGTTGGCTCGGTGTTGGGCCAGATTGGTATTTTTCCATCTGGTGGTACTCCAGGACCAACAACAGCTTATCCTGGGTGCGCCCCAACCTCCCTCCCCCTATCTCCTGTGAGGTACCATTGCATCGGTCCATACATTTCTTTCCCATGCCCAGGTGCGCTCTTGCCAGAGCCTTCCTCTTTGTCTTTAGTTTGAATTTTCACAGGCCAACCTTTCATGGTTTCCAAAGCATTCTACACAGCCCATTGGATACCCTGTGATATAGCTGGATGGTATTATAATCCCTGTCTCAAAGTGGGATGAGTGGCCCAGAGGTTTTAACTCGCTCAGAATTCTATAACCAGGTCTCATGGCTCCAGATCAGCTCCCTCCCTCTGGTGCCACGTTGTTGCAGATTTTCACAGACCACCATCCTTGCTTGCGTCTCTTGAAAACTTAACCTTTCTTTGAAGACTGTGCTTCTTAAGAGACAACGAAACAAGTATGGTTCAGCCTAGTTAACCACCCACCCTCCCACCGCGTTTTTCAAATTCTGAAGTCTTAGCCCATGTCCAAAACGTCTTTCACAGGTAAAGTTGCTAATAGGATCCTCGAATTTGTAATTTTTCATCCTTTGTGATTTGAATCATTTGTCCGCCATTAAGTATCTCGGTTCCTCCTTTTTTCCCCCCCATACACTGTAAATTCTTGGAAAGTGAGAACTTTGTTTCCATTTTCTTAATAGTTGATTTTTCTCTTAGGGGGAAAGTTCAGCAAGTGCTGAGCGACCAACCGCCCGACCTTGAGGAAGTAAAATAATTCATCCTTCAGGAACGTTTTCAGAGCATTTCTGGAAATAATTATAAGATTACATTTTCCTGAAAAATTGACCGAAACATCTGTTTTCCAAAATTAAATTGGAAATACGAATGGCCTTGGGCGTCTGCACCCAGCGGAAAGTCATTTACCATCCCGCAGCCCCTCGACGGGGTTTCCTTTCTTCCGTGTTATTAAACCCTTGCCCTGTAGCAAGCAGAGACAGTGTCCCACCCACCCCCCCCAGAACCCACCGTTTACAAAGTCCGCGGTCCCTGCGGAGGGGACGGCTGGCCTTGGCACCAGAACTGACCCTCCGATCGTCGCTCAGGTTGCAGACCTTCTCCAGCGTCTCCTCTACCTTCCGGGGTGTCGGACCGATGGAGCCGGTGCGCGGGTCTCGGCACGATTCTCCAAGCCCACCGAGGGCGTGTCCCCGCTGCTCTGTGCGGCTTTGCCCCCCAGCAGCTCTTGAACCACCAAGTTCCCAGCAGCAGCGAGGGGGCCGGAACGGCCTTCCTCTTAACTGTTGGTCGCACGGCCAGCGCGCACCGTGCATGTCTGCTGAATTGGGTCGGTAAGAGGCACACGAAGACAGGTGGATGGAACGTGCTAGCCTGCCCGTGCCAGGAGTTCACCTCCCCAGGGAAACTGGCCTGTGCATAGAAGACAAAGGGGGTTAGGAAGTTTGAGAGTGGATTTTTTTGTACCCGCAGGGCTCAGGGCCTCAGGGGATCCCTCAACGTGGCGGGATGGGGAGAACAGGGTAGGAAGTCCGCCTTCATTTCCTTTTTCCCACGCCCCCCTCCCCCTTTTCCATACATTCTCCCTTTAACAATTCTTTACAATTGTATTTCCCTTCTCAGGGATGGGCCCTGAGCTTAATTTACTGTATGGTTCCTACCCTCAGGGATGACCTTTTCTCATAAACATGTCAAAGCAGTATCGATGCACAACGAGGAGCCCACGTTTTCTTTTTTTTTTTTTTTAATTTTTTTTCAACGTTTATTTATTTTTGGGACAGAGAGAGACAGAGCATGAACGGGGAGGGGCAGAGAGAGAGGGAGACACAGAATCGGAAACAGGCTCCAGGCTCTGAGCCATCAGCCCAGAGCCTGACGTGGGGCTCGAACTCACGGACCGTGAGATCGTGACCTGGCTGAAGTCGGACGCTTAACCGACTGCGCCACCCAGGCGCCCCAAGGAGCCCACATTTTCAACTGAGAACGATTTGTGTGTCGTTTATTGAAAACCTATCACGTTGTGCTCCCGGCGATGCGCAGACTCAGTACAACCCGAGTTTCGAGACTGAGTTTTTCACACCGCGGAAGACTTCTGCAGTTTTTAGTTTTAGGACATACTCGGCTTATGTCTCGACAGCATATGGACCCTTCAACTCGTAAAATACTATGCTTGATGACTTTTATCATGGATATGTAAGCTGATTTTAATTATTTCCTGCATGAAATATGACCAGCGTTGGTATCTCTGAAGACATTTGCTTTGCAAAAAGAGTCACCCCACAAAATAACCCAATTCAGTGGTCTAAGACAGTTGCTGAAGTGGATCGTTAAAAAGTGTCATGTGTGCAGGTTATAAACTTGTTTGTGTGTGTTTTTTTTGTTGTTTTCTTTTTTGAGAGAGAGTGTGCAAGCAGGGGAGAGGGGCAGAAGGAGGAAGGGAGACCGACCGACCGACAGTCAGTGAGAAACTCTCTAGCAGATTCCGCATCCACACTTAACGCAGAGTTTCGGGGCTGGCTTCCCTGACTTACCGATCGTGACCCGAGCCGAAATGCCTGACGAACTGAGCCACCCAGGTGCCCCTTGTTTATGCATATTGACTGGTCCTTCAACCCATATCGAGCACCTGTATGAGTCAGGGTTCAATTACAGAAAACAGAAGCTGCTGAAACTGATCTAGATAATAAGGAATTGAATGTGTTAGTGGCTCAGAGAATCTTCGGGAATGCTGAAGAGGCGGTCTTAGGTTGAGCTGGAGGGCGGGATTGTGATTTTACCTCTGAATGGCTACTGGCCGGGAAGTTTGGTGCTTTTTGGCCTCCAGCCTCAACCGGGCAGGATTCCCACCGGAAGGAGGCGCACTTGGGGACTGCGTGCTGGCTTGTGGCTCCTGGGGTAACTGCACAGAGCTCTCTGGTCTGCTCTGATGGCCTGGGAGGGGAGTGGCACTAAACACATGCCACAAACTACTGACAGTCGTGATGAAACTGGAAAGGCCAGGTACGTGATGCTTAGAAGTAAATAATAAGGGGACTTCATCTAAACTGGAGGTGGGGTGAGTGCCAGAGAGGCCTCTCGAGAAAGCATTTAAGCCAAGGCTTGAAGGTGGAGGTGAATTTGCTAGGTGAAGCAGGAAGTGGAGTGGGAAAGAGAACCCCAGGCCGAGGGTGCCGGAGTGTGAGGCCTGAGGCTCGCTGGAACCAGGAGAGAAGGCTGGCGTGAGGGGGTGAGAGCCGACAGGGCCGCCGAGTTGGGTGGTAGGGTGAGGTCAGGAAGGGCTTTGAGGTCACAAGAAGGGTGTTTCCTAAAAGCAATCAAAGTCCTCCTTTGAGCATGAAGGTGATTAGCGGATGAGTGTTTTCACACGATCCCAGCGGCCGCAGTTGGGAGAGTGGCTTGGAGGAGGGTGGGGGGAGTGAGCGAGAGAAAAAAGATCCCAGGTTCCAGGCATAACTCACTGGGCAGTGAGTGCTTCTGAGCCATCTACGAGGAGATGTCAAGAGAGCCACTGGGAACAGGTTTGGAGCTCAGTGGGAGGGGGCGAGCCGGGCTTACAGATCCGGGAGTCGTCTGTCTAGATGGGACGTGGAGCCACGTGGTGGGAGAGGACGTGGGGTGAGGGGGCCCCGAGCCCTACACCACCGACAGGCGGATTGTCTGCTGAAGCAAGAATCGCCAGGGAAAGGTAGAAAAGCCAGTCCGAGGAAAATCGGTGCATTTTTCCAAAGAGGAAACTCCCCATCAAGTTGAGCGGGGGAATATTTTTATTTTCGCAAACAGACCGCCTCTAAACACCGTGGAGATTGGTTCACGCGTCCAGTTCCGCCGGCAGCTAGACCAGACCTAGGAAAGGTCGCGTAAAACAACCAATCTGTTACTGCCGTGTCAACTGACCTACCACGATATACCCTGAGCGATACCTAAAGGGGAGCCTGTGCTTTTGAGACCAGAAATCTAGAGGATTAACAAAATCTCGCTAAAGTAAGAGGTCACGTTGATACAGCCACGGGCAGTCCACCCCACAATATGCCACTTTCGCGTCTGATTTTGAGTCAGAATTAACTTCGGAGCGAGGCTCTGCGAGGACTTTCTGCCCTTCTGAAAGCGGAAAGTGAATTCCCTGTGGGAAAGGTATCCGCCCCGCACCTGCAGGGTAAAAGGAGACGCGCCCTTGTGGCCAAAGATGGGAAGTTCAGGGCCGAGAAGGCTGTATAAGCAAACCCCATTACTTTTTCACTAATCTGTTACCGCCAGCCCCGAGACCCTTTGTCAGGTCTTCACAAATCATTGTTTCTTTCTTTAAAGGGTGTAAATGCTGCCTGCTTGGGGCCGTTCTTTGTGTCTATTTCTGTGAGCTCCCATCTGTATGACACTGAATTTGTTTTTCTCCTGCTAATCTGTCTTCCGTCAACTTCATTATTAGGCCAGACAACCTAGAGGGGCACGTTTTCCTCCCCTTCTGCGGCACCCCCCCCCCCCCCGATAATTTCACAGTGAGGGATGTGGGGCACACGTTCCAGCTTCCATTGTTTCGTTGGGAAAACTGAGGCTAGAACAGAGTGCGTGTGGCCCGGCAGCAGAGAAACAGTTGTACCCACTGAAACGTCGCGTGGATGGATCGTCCGATCATTTGTCACCCGAGAAGTCCCCCGAGGGAGTGGGGCACAGGGCGGGCCACTTTGAATGGGGGAAGGGCTTGGGGCACAGTTTGGTAGCATGTTAGTTGACGAATGTTGATTGGGCCAAATCCCACCGACGGGTTCTGGGGTGAAAATGAGCCTCTGTCCCCATGTAGTTTATAGACTAACGAGGGTCGGGGGGGGGGTGAACAGGAACACCTAACAAATGAATAGGTGCTCCTTCTGGTCTCTTGCGGCAGACTCGGGTGGGAGAGGAAGGTGTTGCGAATGGCTGGTGGTAATGTGCGGAAGAATCAGCCTCCTTACGCGTTTTGTTTGGGGCCAGTCTTCTTCACGCGCTGTGTAAGTCACCGGCGGGCCTGCGTTGTTCCTCCTTCCGGGTTAATTTGTTCTGTTATGTAGCCATGGACCCTGTTCCTGGTGTTACACTCATGTGCATGTTCACACTCATGTGCAGGTCAGAGTATTCAGGTTAAGTGTTAACCCCTGTGTACATTTTTTTTTTTTAATATTTTATTTATTTTTGAGAGACAGAGTGCAGGCAGGGGAGGGGCAGAGAGAGAGGGAGACACAGAATCCGAGGCAGGCTCCAGGCTCTGAGCTGTCAGCGCAGAGCCCTACGTGGGGCTCGAACTCATGCACTGTGAGATCGTGACCTGAGCCGAAGTCGGACACTTAACCGACTGAGCCACCCAGGCCCCCCGCCGACATTCTTTATGTTCCATTCCCATGCTTTCAGATTTCTTGCTTCCTCGTGTTTTGCAGCATCACTTTCTAGCCACGTTATCAACTCCTGGAGGACAAGGAACATGTTTCCTTAGAACACTGTGGCCAGACATGTTGCCCCGCACGAGATGCACAGGCACTTGCATAGAAAAGAAATGTCAGCTGGGTGTGTGTTTTGGCTGAGGGTTCTCTCACACATTCAACAGGGACTCCCGCCACTCTGCCCCTTTTCTGTGCAAAATGATTCATTTGATAGCCAGTTAAGAATTTTAAAATGCAAACTTAATAAAGAAACCTCTCTCTCTCTCTCTTTTTGTTTTTTTAAACAAAACAATTATAGTCCAAGGAGAAAGAAACTTAGAGCCTTTATAGACTCATCTGATAGCAGAATACAGGAAGATGTTAAATGATTCATCAGTTGCTTGGTGACTGGTGAATAAATGCATGATGGAACGTTTAAAATTTGGCAACGCCTTCCAGAGACTTCATTAAACGAATGCGTGCCCGATAGTACATCCGCCAGAATTTCTGGAGGAATTCTTACTCTGAAAAATTGAATGGCATATAGCTAAACTCCAAGCAGAACTATGAATGAAAATACATTCCAGGGACCAGAACAGTGACTTCTTTTTATAGGGGCCCCCCGATTTGTAACAATGAGATTTTTGAGGGAAGTTAGGTGACTAATTCTTCACAGCCAGATACGAGTTTCAAGAAGGTGCTTACTGCTCCCTAGCCAATGTCTTTGGGCTATGTTCTCCTGATCACAAACATCTCTGTGCTTTTTTTTATTCCAGGAGGGTGCGTAGTCTCCAGCCTTTTATTGGCCAAATTGATTTCTCAAAGACATTGTGGCCTGGCACAGGCCTAACTGCTTGTTAGGCCTGGGGTATGTTTTAAATAGTTACATTCAATTGTATTTGTTGCCTTGAAGCACGAGAGGAAAATGTGCTTGTTTGAGACCACAGGAGCAAGGGTTTTTTTTGTTGTTGTTGTTGTTGTTGTTTTTTAATGTTCAATTGCGGCTAATCAGTTTTCTGTTCTTCCTGGAGATAAACTACATTAAAAAAAAAAAAAGGGCAAGTGTTTCAGGGTTCTCTCCTATAAAAGTCGGAGAGGTTAGAAAAGACAGGAGAGAGTCCAATATTAAGGATGTTTCTCGGTCTGAGGGAAAACACTTAGAAGAGGCAGAAAGTTCATTGTCTGGAACAAGTGGTTAAAGAGTTTCAAAGACATTCATAAAAATTTGAATAAGTGGAATAATGAAAAGAAGGTGTTCCATGGAAGAAATTTCCTTGACATTACTTTTCATCTGCTTTGATACAGTAATAACCTGAAGGCCAGGGAATGTTAGCTAACCGGGGTATTAACAGAATGTGTTACGCAGATTTATCCCTCATTTTAAGTGAGTGTTGGTTGTTTTTTTTTTTTTTTTTTTTTTGTCTGAATATTTTCTCTATATATGAACTCATTATTTAGTACCCTTTTTTTTTTTAAACTTAGCATATTTAAAGATACAGCTCTGCAGAAAAATAGAGAAAACTATACCTATGAACACACTGAATAATCTGTTAATGTCCTCCAGAGGCCCAGAGTCTGGGAGAAAGATCAGTCAGGGCTGGAATAACCCAGGAGAGCTCCCAGGAGGGAAGAGATCCAATCTGAACATCTTTGCAGGGTTGGTAAACCTCCGAAAGGACCCAGGAGGGATTTTAGATGAGGGTGGCTCACGGTGAGTAAAGATAAGGCGGAGATGTTCTCCTCGATATTTTATTTTTATCTCCTGAATGCTTTTTCTTGGAACCTAACTCGTACTTCTTTCCGCACGTTGTTCTTGTGTTGCTGTTCTCAGCCCTCTGTTTCCAGTGACTCGCTGGAGATTTCACTGCAGAGCATCCCAAAAGGTCACTTTGCATATACTTGTCAGTAGCGTATTTTCATTGGGGTCACTTACTCTGGCCTAATCTGCCAGCTGCCTCGGTGGACCCGACGTGAACAAAGTCTCCCCAGTCCTGTCTTCTGCGACCTCCCGGGGGCAGTTCCCCTGTTACTAGGGACAAAGACGAGATGGGCAGCTGTGGGAGGAAGTGCCCCACATCCTGCCAGCCACTTGTTTGCTCCCACGTGGTTGAAGGTACCTTGGAACGGTTGTCACTTTTTTGGCGCGTTGTTATCTTTCCCGTTGTATGGACAAGTTGGGTCTTGGGTGGGGTTTGAGATGGGGGTGCTGCCACCCCCAAATCCCAGGAGTGCATGTTCACTTCGAACGCCTGCTCATATTTTCTTATCGGTGTCCCTGTTTCTCTCTCCATGCCAGCACCCCTTCACAAAACAATGACGCATCTCCTTTAAGTGAAGCAGGAACGCGCGCGCGCACACACACACACACACACACACACACACACACACACACAGTATTTAGATCCCGCATTATCTGGAAGGACTTAGAATGTGATTTTTCTTCCCTGTGGCATGCTACCGAGTGGCACGAGGCGCGCGCACACACACACACACACACACACACACACACACACGGTATTTAGATCCCGAATTATCTGGAAGGACTTAGAATGTGGCATGCTACCGAGTGGCACGGGGCCAACACACACCCTCTTAACAGGCCTCTCAGAGCTGGGGAAACAGAAGCGTAATGATAATAGGAGTTACCGAGGTCTCATTTTTCCTGTTGGGCTTTGGCCGGAGAGCTTGTGAAAGCGTCTTCTAGAAAGCGGGTCTCAGCCCGTGTTTGGAAAAACTTTGTAGCGTAAGTAAACAGTGTTGTGTATTTTGAGGAGAGAAAACATCTGTGGGTCAGCCGAATCGATAGCCTGGTCAGCTTTCTTCCTGTTTGCTTGCTTGCTTTTTTTTCCTGCTGATCCTTCTGTGTGAGGAGGGTGGGAGCTCTTCTCCGCGTGGATACGTAGAAGGTGGCAAGCGATTAAAGAGAACATACCAGCCAACTTACCCCGAGAATGATCTGACTAGGTAACCTCCGACTTTCCTTACTAAGTCTTGTAGACATTTGAAATCAGTCCTAACTGACGTCTGCAGGTGGGGGTAAGGAGAGCGTGCTCCTCCCGGGAGATTCTAGGAGGCCCATCTTGGCTCCCGACCCCTGTTTGGGTTCAAAAAGAGAAGAAAAAGTGTCCCTCGTAAGTTAGAAGAAACTCAGTACGTAGAGTATACAGCTTTTACCCTCTGATAACCAGATGGCGTTCCAGACAACCGTGCTCAGCAGAAGTAAGGGTGGTCTTTGCTGTTTTGCCCTCCAAACAGATCTGCTTCCTGTCTCTCAGCGCTCAAGGCTGTTGGTGAGAAAAACACGCGTACTCACACCTACCGTTTGCTTATTAGATGAGTACGAGATACCTGGGAGCAAAATGCGAGTTGTTAGCACTGATTTGAGCTCTTTTGGGTGAGATGGAAGAATAAAAATTCACTGTCAAGCGGTCCGAACTATTTTTTTTTTAAGTAAGAATATCATCAGGGGTGCCTGGGTGGCGCAGTCGGTTAAGCGTCCGACTTCAGCCAGGTCACGATCTCGCGGTCCGTGAGTTCGAGCCCCGCGTCAGGCTCTGTGCTGATGGTGCAGAGCCTGGAGCCTGTTTCCGATGCTGTGTCTCCCTCTCTCTCTGCCCCTCCCCCGTTCATGCTCTGTCTCTCTCTGTCCCAAAAATAAATAAACGTTGAAAAAAAAAAATTTAAAGTAATATCATCAAAAGTCCGAGGAAATTTTATCCTCCCCTCGCCTCTCGGCTCTTCCTCCAGCTGCGTTTGGGGACAAGTACTCTCCTCACGGAGAGGCACATCACATCCCCAGGGTTGAGTCTGTCTTGACCAAAGAGCCAGTCTCCAGAAAACAGAGAACTTGTTTCTTTCTTGCACCTACCAGAAAATTGGCCAGCAGATGTAGTTCTGTGTGTTGATCTGTTGTGCATTGCCGACGTTACTGGTTTTCCCAGGACAGCTGATCATGAAATGAAAGTGTTTTACTTGGGTTAATGATGTGACTAAAATATCATACCCGGTTCCAGGTGAGCCAAGAGAGGTTCTTTGTCTTGAGGATGCCAAGGGGGCATTCTGGGGGCCAAAGCCCGCAGCATGGCCGGAACCAGGGCCCCCTGCCGGATGCTGCCAGGATCTCTCTGTGTCTCCTCTGCTTCTGTCCGCACCTCCGCCGCCTCCCGGGCAAATTGCGAGGCTCTGACTGCCTCCGTTCTTGTGCCTCACCATGCAGCCATGTGGAGAGGCCAGCATCCAACTCTGGAAAGAAGGCTTGGGGCCACGGCCAGCCCTGCATGGGGCAGTCATGGTGGGGAGTAGGGAACTCTGATGGCCAGGAACAGGGTCACAGTATATAGAATCCTAATGCTCTGGTAACCAGGTATGTGTGGGGGGGAAGGAGGTGGGTGGTGAGCTGGGCGTTCAAAAGAGAGGATTGAGTATGTATTAAAGGAGTAAATGGAAGGTCTCTTGAGAACAAGAATTCACTTCTTATGTCAAAGCCAGCACCCGTTGTGATCTACTGAGGATCCCTGTTTTGAGACAGACTGCATTTGTAGTGGCAGAGAGTGGGCTTGGTAAGCTCAGGATCATCTCTTGTGGGTTGTGGGTAAGAGAGACCTCTGGCTGGGTAGTCAGGAGCCTGGAGGTTTCGCCCAGCCTTTCCTCGAATGCCCTTGTGCCTCCGTTTCTTATCTTGATAAAATGAGGAAGTTAGATTAGGTGGTCGGCAGAGTTCCCTCCAAGGCTGAAACTGTGGGGCGCCTGGGTGGCTCAGTCGGTTGAGCGTCCGACTTCAGCTCAGGTCGTGATCTCACAGTTCGTGGGTTCAAGCCCCGCGTTGGGGCTCACAGCCTGGAGCCTGCTTCAGATTCTGTGTCTCCATCTCTCTCTGCCCTTCCCCTGCTCGTACTCTGTTTCCCTCTCTCTCTCTCTCTCTCTCTCTCTCTCTCTCTCTCTCTCAAAGATAAATATTAAAAAAAAATTTTTTAAACTGCTGTCTGTAGCATCAGAGGATATAATAAATTCACAGGAATGTTAATGGTGATAAATTTTAAAAAGACTGCTGTTCTTATCACATACTGCATTTCCTTATTTGATAAGACTTGATTATATAAGATGGTCATTAAAATAATTTTTCAAAGTACAATATGAATAAAATTAAGTATTTTTTCCCCAGTCTTTTTCCTGGTTCTTAGAACTGTGTATTGCTTTTTTGCTTGATAATTTCCCCTTAGATCTCAATAGGCTCCACATCCTTGCTATATGTTTATATAGAACATTAAATATTGTTCCCTTTCATCTGACTCCAACAGCTTGTCTATTTCAGCTGCACTTTATTTCCATTTTGCATTAGGGCGTAACAAAACGGAGCCATGTTTTAAGCAACTTAATGTCAATCACTAGAGTCTAGATTCCATTTTCCCACAGGATGAGAAGGAGGTAAATAAATTGGATCCACCAAGAAGCCTGATTGTCAGGATGTGCCCATAATTGTCGTTTTCAGCAGAACCCCATGAAGAGGACAGGCAGATCCCCGAGGTGTGGTGCCCAGGTCGCTGGGAGCACTGCCTTATTAATACATATTATGCGTCAGCATAATCCGCTCCCTGCCCTTTGCGGGCACAGTGCCCTTTCCTGCCACAGCTGCTGACCTTCCAGCAGATTCTGCTGCTCCTTAAACACTGTCCTGTCGTTCCCATGAAAAAGACTTCCTGTTGGTCCACAAGCTGACGCTTCTACAAGGTGGATCTCGTTTCTCACTTCGCCTTGCCCCACCCCATCACCGGGAGTGCTCCGGAAGATGTAGAAAGAGCACTTGAATGTTGCCAAGGTTTCTCTGGGTTCTAAAATACCTAGTGCCACCAGGGGAGACACTGAGGAGTGAATTTCCCCACTGCAATACTGTCCCCATCATTCTGTGATGAGTCCCTGTTGTGTTAAGCCAAGCAAACATTTTCTTTCAATATTCTAGAACTAATAAAAAAAGAAAAAATCCAGTGGGCTCCATGTAAAGGATTGTGTTTTAATAAAAGTGGTAATTCAAAACAGCTGTTTAACTCATGGCTTTCAATTCTAATCAAAGCTCTGTTAATCCTTTGCTTGGGACATACTGATTTTTCTTTTGCTTTTTCTTTAAAAAAAAAAAAAAAGACAACACACCCATCTGATTGAAATTTGAATCTTCTTAGTGAAACTGCCAGTTTTAATTAAGTTCGAAAATGGAAATACAGCTGGAAATTGGATGAAATTCAGCGTAGTAATTTCCTTCACGTGGTCTGCATGTTCTGAAGAAGGGACTGTGAATTTGTGCAGATGAAGACATTACATGACTAATCGTTTCTGCTTCCATGAATTAAATGCAACTTTTTAGTTTTACGGGTGTTCGTAAAAATCCTTTTATGCTTATTAAAGGAAAGAGATCGCTGAAAAGATGTTCAATTTTAAGCTATGGCTACTTCTTTTTCTTAGCTATAGCAAATAGCCTGTCCAAGGGCTTTAATTAGGAAAATTGGTGTTGTGAAAAATTATACTCTAATTGTAAAGACGTTTTAAAGGTATTCTTCTCTGATGGCCACCCACTCCGTTTGGCCCATTTGTGTTCTTGGGTGTATTATCTACTTTTTTTCTGATGCTTATGTCCAAGTCAGTTTGACCTGAAAAAAGTTGGGGATATACATCTTTTTTTTTTTTTTTTAAAGCTTTTAATTCTGACCCTTGGATGGAGACCATGAGAGCAATACATTTGTGTGTCTCAATTAACTAAAATGTTAATTCCTTTTAAACTCCCTTTGATTTTTTTCCCTAAGTATAAAGTAAACCGGAACCTAGGAGGGTGTTTTTGGCGAGCAGAGCTGTGATTTCTCTGAGCACTTTTGGGTTTGCTTGCTTTTTGAACGTCGACAATTACTTAAATGTGCTTCAGATATTTTCTCTTGGCCCCGGTGGACTATCTTTTTATCGACTAATATACATGCTTTACATTTTTTCTCTGATGCCTTTGATTCGGCGAGTGCCTTATATTGAGTATTCCACCCCTCTCCTGACTACAGGTTTGACCATGTGTAATTGTTTTTCCTATCAGTATAATCAAATCAATTTGGTTTTGCTGCCATCGGTTGAAGCTAGTGGCGTTGACCCTGAGAATGTACCTTCCAGGTTAACTATCAGCTTTTGTTTATTTTTAAACAAGTGCTGGACATCTGTGAAGACTTTAAAATGGGAGTAGTTACAAGAAAGATTCTTACTTGGGTCTACTACCTCCAATCTATTAGAAAAGCAGTAATTAGTATTCCAGGGCACCCTGAGTTTTAGATCTTCTCCACTGAACTTCGAGGTCTTACAGAATTCCTCTAAAACAAAAGCCAAAAAAAAAAAAAAAATGTGTCGGGGAAATTGTTGTGCGTGAACTTGGAACAATTGTAGAAAAATAGTTTTTCCTTTCCTTTACCAATGGATCCCTGTTCACTGGGGGAATTAGTGGTAGGCCCTTTCCACTTGTTTGGGAAAGTGTTTAGATGGGATTAAGAGAGGGCCGGAAAAAAAGAAAAGGGAAGGAGGAACATGAGCAGCTCTGTTGGATGTTACCCACCCCTTCCTTCTGGTCTTCTACTTAACTGTGAAATACTTCAGGGGTGCCCGGCTGGCTCAGTCAGCAGAGCGCCCAACTCCCGATCTCGGGGTCGTGAGTTCGAGCCCCGTGTTGGGTGTAGAGATTACTTAAAAATAAAATCTTAAAAACAAAAAAACATGTGGAATACTTTTAAGACCTACTTTAAGGAAAATTGAACAGAGGACATCAGAAAACCATTTTCCGAGGTGAGGGGTTTTTGAGAGGGCCTGTAAGTTTAGGTCAAATTAGCCAAAGAATGTGGTTCTGTGTACGTAGATACTTAACAAGAAGATAAGAGATTATTCACAGCAAAGGAACAGCATGGTAGAGGCTAATGGAGTTCATTTAAAAGGATGTGCTTTTGAAGTCCCTACCCTAGTTTTATATCAGATGGGGGTGTTTAAAACCTAATGCTTTTTATTTTATTTTCAGTGTTAATTTTGAGCGAGAGAGTAAGCACACGCGCGCTGAAGTTGTTTATTTTAATTATGTTAATTCTTAGCAAGTAGAGTCAACCAGGAAGATGAAAGTTGCCTCAAAATGCAGATTAGTATCCCCAGTGGGCCCCCCTGGAGCCCCATTAGGGATCATTAGTGCAATTTCCTCTGTAGGCCTTGGTCAAGGGGACTGTTCAGGAAGAGGTCCTGAGAGAGGAAGCCAGCCAAATTGCAGAGCAGGCGATCTCCAAATGCCACATTTTCCAGAGATGCTGTTCATTTATAGGTCCATTGCAGAAATGTCCTCACACCTATGTTCAAATTACCCATTCGCATCCCTCTGCCGGTCCAAAATGTTAGTGTGGAAGTCTGTCTGCGAGACCATTTTGGTAAACTAGCGCTGCTCATCCTGAGACCTGATGTGCATTGAGGCTAAATGTTGAGTAAACGTGATTTGTGGAGTTCTGTGGCGACACGCCCTTGGTTTCCTGGGGTTGCTTTGGTGGTGATGGCCTGGTCTTGTCTTCGCAGCATAGCTGTAGTGACCTTTTGGCCAAGTGCACTTGAGCCTCCTTGCGTGTGGCTTCCATGTTGCTTCTCTGAGCACCCCCTGGATGATTGCATCCAACCACTGAGCCTGACTGCACGAGGAAGAAAAGACGACGTGCCCCACGTGTACCAGGGCATGAGAAAGACTGGCTTTCTTGAGTCCATAAAGGCTCGGTCGTGCAGAGTGTGTGGTCAGGATGGGGCAGGTGGGTATAGCCCAGAGCACATCGGGCCAAGTGGTAGCAGCTCACGATTCTGGTTTCGACACTAAAAACTGTGGTGCTTTAGGAATGAGTCACCTATTTAGTTTTAGTTTCCTCATCTGTTGGTCATCTTTCGGTCCTTTCTGCTCTTCAGTTCTGAAATCTGTATTTGTGGATTATCGTGGGTAAAATCGACAAGTGAGAATATACATTTAAAAAGAAGCATCTGGAAAAGGGGCTTTGTGCCAGAGAGACCAACCCAGGTTTCAGATCATGGAGCCATTTTCAATCTTCTGTGGGTAGATGGGTGGATGGGTGGGTGGGTGGATGGATGGATGGATGGATGGATGGATATCCTTCATTCTGAAACCTAAAACTTCTTCCACATTTGCTCTTCCTTGTCTCCCCACATGAATGTGGTTTCCCCCCCAAATTTAAAGTGTCTTGGGGCGCCTGAGTGGCTCAGTCCATTAGGCGTCCGACTTCGGCTCAGGTCACGATCCCGCCGTTTGTGAGTTCGAGCCCCGCATCGGGCTCTGTTGCCGACAGCTCAGAGCCTGGAGCCTGCTTCCGATTCTGTGTCTCCCTCTCTCTCTGCCCCTCCCCTGCTCACGCTCTGTCTCTCAATAATAAATAAACATTAAAAAAAAAATTTAAAAAAAAAGTGTCTGGAAGCAGTTATGCATTGCTATATAAATAAAATACTCCGAAGCTTCGTGGCTTAAAAACAGTAACTACTTGCCCATGATTCTGCAGTTTGAGCTAGGTTCTGCTGGGCAGCTCCGGTCTCATTCATGTGGCGGCTGTCACCCGGGGAATCCACTGGGGCTGAATGGCCCATGTGGCGGTCAGCTGAGGCCCCAGCGGCAGCATTTTAGAAGGACAAGCCCAGGGCACAGGCACTTCTCAGCCTTGTGGCGCAAACCAGCCTCATGGCCGAGACCCGGGTCTGTGTGGGAGGGGGCTTCGTAAGGGTGTGATAAAGGGAGGTGTGATTCACCCAGGACCAATAATATGCAGTCTCCCATATATTTATACCCAGAACTGGTGTCGTGGAAGTCTGCATTTCAAATGTGCGGTACGTATACGTATCTGTATTCCCCGTCCTAGATTGTAAGTTAACAGGTGTAGTTTTGGCCTAACAGCTCCTATGCCCTGCAGCGAAAGTGGCAGAGGACATGATGATTATTTGTGATGACAGAGGTCGGTGTCTGTACTTCCCTGAGTGTCCAGGAGGGCACATTGCCTATTCCCTTCTGGTTCTCCCATCTCTAAATATTCCCATTCATGGGGCGCCTGGCTGGCTTAGCCGGTGGAGCATGAGACTCTTGGTCTCAAGATGGTGGGTTCCTGCTCCACATTGGACGTCGAGATCACTTAAAAATAAAATCATTAAGGGGCGCCCGGGTGGCTCAGTCGGTTAAGCGTCCGAGTTCGTCTCAGGTCACGATCTCATGGTCCGTGAGTTCGAGCCCCGCGTCGGGCTCTGTGCTGACGGCTCGGGAGCCTGGAGCCTGTTTCCGATTCTGTGTCTCCCTCTCTCTCTCTCTGCTCCTCCCCCGTTCATGTTCTGTCTCTCTCTCTGTCTCAAAAATAAGTAAACATTTAAAAATAAATAAATAATAAAATCATTTAAAAAACCACGAATAAAGAAAAATAAATATTCCTATTCAGATTCCTTTACTGAGTCCTGCTCCTAAGACACGGTCCATTTGGTTTTTTCACTCTGAACAGCTCTCTTTGCAACATTATCAATTCCTGTAGCTGCAGCTTTTCCTAAAGCTTTCGTTAGTATCCCTTTCCCGATTACTTGTAAACGTCTTTGACCTCAGAACCACATCTGTAAGTGCGTGTTAGACATCGCCACATGAATAACGTGCACCCCCAAAATAATTCATCCTCTGCCTACCCTAAGTTTACTGCTCCTTCTGTATTCCCTATTTCTGGTAATGGCTTCACCGTTCTCTTCTCAAAGCTGCAAAACCTCTTAAACATCTCATCCCCCCCCCCCCCCCGTTCCTTTCCTGCATCCCATCCACCACATCCTGCACCCCAGCTCCGCCCTCAGCCCTGTGCCGTGATGCCTGGCCTCTGGGCTTCATCCTGGCTCCAAATTCCATTCCCCAAAGTAGGGGCTGATCCCTTACTCGGTCCTCGTCTTACAGCCGTCTGGCTCAAAACCTCCCATGCCTCCTTCCCTGTCCGTTTGATCCCCTGAAGTCCTTCACCGCCTTTTCCTGCGTTAGTGACACGTTCTCTGACGCAGAACGCACTTCCTTGCCCCCCTCTGAGATCTGGCTCCGGTGTCCCCTCAAACTCCGCGCATTGCAGTGTCTCCCTTCCTGGTGCCATCACTACATTTCATGCTACTTCTGCTTTGCTTTTTTTAATTAGTAGATTTTATATTTCAGAGGAGTTTTCGGTTCCGAACAAAATTGAGGGGGAGGTACAGCGAGTTCCCGCAGCCCTCCTTCCCGGCCTTCCCCGCCATCAACGTCCTCTACAGGGCGGTACGTTTGTCCCAATGGGTGAACCAACACGAACACCTCATTACCAAAGCCTGTCGTTTACATCAGGGTTCAGTCTGTGTTGTACCTTTTTTGGGCTTTGACAAATGCAAATGACCTGTATCCACCATTATGGTATCAGAGGGAGTAGCTCGCTGCCCTGAAAATCCACTGTGCTCCTCTCATTCACCCTTCCCTCCTCCCCAGACCGCTAGGACTTTGCACTTATATCTATTTCTGTCACTTAGGTTTTTTTTGTTTGTTTGTTTGTTTTAATTATTTTGAGAGAGAGCATGCCTGTGCATGCGCTTGAGCAGGGGAGGGGCAGAGAAAGAGGGAGATAGAAGGAATCCCAAGCAGGCTCTGCATCGTCAGCGTAGAGCCCGGTGCAAGGCTGGAATCCATGAACCATGGGCTCATGGTCTGAGCCGAAACCAAGAGTCTGACTCTTAACTGACTGAGCCCCCGGGCACCCCTCTGTCACTTGGTTTTGAACCCACCTTGTCTTGGTCTCCCGTCACCACGTAGGTCTCTAAAAAATATGGATACATAGACCACGTCTTTAAAATCTCAATTGAAGAGTCATTATCTCCTTAAGGAAGGCCTGACGTTTACACAAAGTGGAAATGGGGGTCAGGGAGTCGCATACCGCCAAGGTCGGTGGGTGCTTTGGGGAGAGAAAAATGGAACTTAGTAGTTAAGGGAGATATTCTGCAGCTTAGTAGAGGCTGATAAGCATTGAGGAAATTTAGAGATGATTTTTGCTTCCTGTAATAGTTGTGTGTGCTGGTTTTTCCGTAGATTAAACTGGTTTTTCCGTAGATTAAACTGGTTTTTCCGTAGATTAAAAAATGCTGAAACTTTGCACTCTGCTAAATTGAGAGACAGGGACGGAATTGGGCCTTGGAAAAGAATACTTCAGTGAGTCCTGCTTTAAGCAATCTCATCTTATAATGTGAATAACCACCTCTTAATTTATCTTCTAAATTTGGACTTTTTAAAAATGTTTATTGAGAGAGAGCGTGCGTGCAGGGGGGAGCAGAGAGAGGGAGACAGAATCTGAAGCAGGCTCTGGGCTCTGAACTGTCAGCACAGAGCCCGATGCGGGGCTTGAACCCACGGACCGCGAGATCATGACCTGAGCCGAAGTCAGATTCTTCACTGACTGAACCACCCAGGCGCCCCTCTAAACTTGGACTTTTAAAAGATGCTGTCTAAGGGGTGCTTGGCTGACTGCTTCTCAGAAGAGTGTGCAACTCTTGATCTTGGGGTCGTAAGTTCCAGCCCCATGTTGGGTGTAGAGATGACTAGAAAAAAGTAAATAAACTTGAAAAAAAATAATAAAAGATGCTATTTAGGTATAATAAACAAGCAAGTAAACACCAAACGGGTTATCGGTATTGTATGCAGAATATGATACTGCTTCAAAGAGCTAAACAAAAAGGTATGGAGTTCTGGCAGCATTAAACGCATTGCCGGCAAGCGTCAAATGTTCCCCTGATCTGCAACCACTCAGGAAATGAACGCGAACGGTCAATAAGGACCAAGGGAAAGGAAGGAAGGAAGGTGATACACCAGAGAGAGACGTTACAGTTTCTTCTAGCAAGAGGGGTGATCCGGAGTTGTCTTAGATTTGCTAACGGCCACAGAGGGAAACAGGTAGTGCAGCTTCAAGAAGAAAATCGAGTTTTGGTGGAGCCTGCTTTCCCCCCACCCTCTCTGGCTGTGTTCTTTGGTCTGAGCTTTCGCTTGTGAACAGGTGCTCGGGGCACCCTTGCGTTGCAGTGCGTCTGCTCCGTGGAATTTCTGCTGCAGTTTCTTGCCATAGTCGCGGGCTCGTGTTTTGTTTCAACCACATTTTGTTTTATTTTTATTTTTTTTTAAATTCTTTTCAAGTTTTATGTGAGAGAGAGCGCCTGTGTGCACGGGCCGGGGAGGGGCGGAGAGAAGGAGAGGCAGAATCCCAAGCAGGCTCTGCACTGTCAGCGTGGAGCCCAATCTGGGGCTCTCGAACCCGCGAACCGAACCGTGAGTTCAGGACCAAGACCAAGGGTCAGACGCTTAACCCACTGAGCCACCCAGCCGCCCCAACCACCTTTCGTTTTAAATGAAAGTCAGCAAAGGTTAGTAAGGTTCTGCTCTGACGCAGCACTCTGGGGGCTGTTGACCATGACGACAGTGACGCTAAGGTGCACTCACCGGGTGCCAGGTGCTGCTCACAGCGACCCCGGGCACGCGGGCTCGAAATCTGTGCGCCTAAAACTACCCCTGAGATACCTTGGCCAGCCTTAAAGAGCCTCTGCCTACGTGTAGACTCATTTCCTTTACCCCGTGGCCCCATAGGGGGGCAAGGGTGTAAGGAAACAAAACTACACTCCTGTGTTCAGTATTTGTTGCCTTGTTTCTTTGGTTACTAGTTCTATAAAGTGCTTTTAATTTTTTTTTTCGACATTTATTTATTTTTGGGACAGAGAGAGACAGAGCGTGAACAGGGGAGGGGCAGAGAGAGAGGGAGACACAGAATCGGAAACAGGCTCCAGGCTCCGAGCCATCAGCCCAGAGCCCGACGCGGGGCTCGAACTCCCGGACCGCGAGATCGTGACCTGGCTGAAGTCGGACGCTTAACCGACTGCGCCACCCAGGCGCCCCTATAAAGTGCTTTTAGAGCATAAAATTATGAAAAGCTTTTGGGTGTGGCATCCAGGAGTGACAGCCTCCTCGAGGAGTCCTTACCCACGGTGTCTCTGACGCCTTCCCTCTTTGGGTTCTCAGCCCCTGTTTCCGTCGCCCCCCCCCCCCCCGACCCCCAGCACCTTGCACCTTCTCCCACCACCCTTTGCGTCAGGCTCAGAGGCGCGCCAGAAGCCCCAGCCTGCACCGAGTGTGAGGAGAACATTAGTGTTTTCCTTTATTTACCAGCAGATGAGGCAAAGCTGGGATTTTTTTTTTTGTCATGAGGCACTTTTACTGTGGGTGACTGAGTAAAATAAAAAGGCAGAAAGTTGCATACATTGAAGAAAGTGGATAAGGTATTTTACGTGGAGGATTTGTGTTTTTCCTGTCTAGCTGCCGTCTGCCCCTTAAGCACTTTTCCTTGAACAGGTTTTTGTTTTTGTTTTTGTTTTTTTAATCCCTTAAAGTTTACATCCTTCTTATTTATTTATGTGTATAGAAGACAAGAGGCAGTTCTGAGTGCCATGGCCGGGAGCCCGGGTTCCGCAGTTGGACCGAACAGAAGCAGGTGCACTGCGTAGAGGTCTTTACGACCTTGAGCTGGCCACTTAGCTGTTTTTAGCTTGTTTGCTTCTCTGTAAAGGGGAGGGGAGTCCTGTCCATCTCATGGGGTTGTTAAGATGATTACTTGAGAAATACTGTAAGCCAATGATCAGATACCTTACACGTAGTAAGCCCTAAATAAATGTTAGCCTCGAGGATGTGTTGTTGTTGTTGTTGTTAATTTTTAGAAATATTGAGTGTTGGGCATGTACAGGTGCTGTACAAACAGAAAACCAAAGAATACACAGCAAAGAATAAAATTCAACTACTTTCTAGAAGTAAGGCTTATTTTTTTTTTTTCCCCTCTCGACTGGAAATTATTCATCCCATTTGATAATGTAACAGAGTCAAGACCATTTCATGTCCTACTCCCCTCACCTTTCTTCCCCTAATTTCCATTTTAAAGTGAAATTGAGGGATTCATTCATTCATTCATTCATTCATTCATTCATTCATTCAGCACTGAGCCAGGCACTGAGCTAGGTGTTAGGGATGTAAGTGCATGTGTCTTGCCCTTGAGGTACATGCTTCTCGTTCATGGACTAGGACAGTTGTAAAGTGATACTGTTTATTTCAGTGGGACATGAGAGAAATATTCCAGTTAATACATGGAAGATATATATGTGGTTTAAGACCTGCAAATTGGGGGCACGTGTGGGCTCAGTCAGTTGAGCATCCGACTCTTGATTTCGGCTCGGGTCATGATCCTGAGGTTCCTGGGTTCAAAGCCCTGTATCGGGCTCCGTGCTGATAGTGTGGAGCCTCCTTGGGATTCTCTGTCTTCCTCTCTGTGCCCCGGCCCTGCTCGTGCTCTCTCTCCCTCCAGCTCTCTCTCAAAATAAAGAAATACACTTAGAAAAAGACAACTGCAAGTTGAAGTAAAACCAGGTTAACTTTGGTAAGCAGGGCACAGATTATTAGGGAGAGATTTGCAGTACTAAAAACACAATTTCAACCTTTTTTCACTTTTTATTTTGAAATAACTTCACACATGCAACAATGTTGTTAAAAACAGTACAAAGGATTCTCATACGCCCTGCATCCAGATGTTAACATCCTATATAACCAACAGTACAGTTACCAAGTTCAGAAAATTAGCACTGATACAATATTACTCTGTAATCTGTAGATCTCATTCACATCTCCCTAGTGGTCCCAGTTTTGTTTCCTTTCTGGTCTGGATCACGTGTGTTTGGTTTTCATATCTCCTTAGTCTCTTTTAATCTGGACCAGTTTCTCCGTCTTCGTATGTTTCTCTGGATATTCACACTTTTTTTTTTTTAATTTTTTTTTCCCAACGTTTTTATTTATTTTTGGGACAGAGAGAGACAGAGCATGAACGGGGGAGGGGCAGAGAGAGAGAGAGACACAGAATCGGAAACAGGCTCCAGGCTCCGAGCCATCAGCCCAGAGCCCGACGCGGGGCTCGAACTCACGGACCGCGAGATCGTGACCTGGCTGACGTCGGACGCTTAACCGACTGCGCCACCCAGGCGCCCCTAGGATATTCACACTTTTGATGAAGAGTACCGTCTTATTTTGTAGACTAGCTCTCCATTAGGGTTTGTTTCCTAGTGATCAGATTCCAATTATTGATGGTGTGTCCATGTGGGCACAATATATCAGAAGACAAATGATGTCGATTTCTCCCATTACTGACGGTGGTAACTTTGATCTCTTGGTTATAGAGGGATCAGCTTTCTCTCCTGTAAAGCTACTATTTTTCCTTTTGTCCTGATCCATGAGAAGCTGTCACCTTAGTTCTTGCCTTATATCCCTCACCTGTTATCATCTTACTCTCCCTATTTATATTTACCCGTGTGGAAAAAAATAGTAAGAGCGTTGGTGACTCAAACTCTACCTGGGTCTCCTGGCCAAAGCCGGACGGACAACACGGGAAGGTGCCCGAGGACATTGCCGGAACTGAAGGTGGTGACACAGACCTTCCATTTACACAACCTGTCTGAGCTTCAGGTGGTGTTGGGGTTCCTAAAACCAAGACTTGAAGAACAGGAGTTCTTTGTTTTCCTCTCTGGCTCCCTCTTGTGCTTTGCTGATCAGCATCTAAACATGAGAAATGTCTAAGATCATTGCTGTAAAGGGAACAAATGTGGCAGTTTTAGCAGCTCTTGACTTGGTGGGCTCACATCTGTGGGGGTGGGGGTGGGGTGGGGGGAAGGCGCTTTCCCTGCCTCATCTCCTTTTCGTGTGTTACAAAGATCTTTTTTACCCACTTACATTTTAATAGTCATTTAGTAATTCTGTATCGTGATATCTAAGTAGCTACCTGTGACAGATTCTGAATGTCTACAAAGTAGCTTTGATTTGAAACAATGCTTTTAACATCACCACGTATAATAAACAGGGGCAGGACTCTCAGTCTTAGCGTTCTGTATCAGAGGGTTAGAGAAAAGAGTATAAATCACATAAGTAAACCGTTCTCGTGATAATCAGGGGCAGCGTAACTCATCATTAAAATTAGAAATTGGGTACAGGAAATGGCACGATACCATTAACAGCTTTGTGTCAAACAAGAAGGCTGTCTGTCCTATATACTCTGTTCTTGCTGTGGTCTGTGGTTGGAAACCTGCCCTACTGGGCAAACTTTTTTTTTTTTTTTAATTTTTTTTTTCAACGTTTATTTATTTTGGGGACAGAGAGAGACAGAGCATGAATGGGGGAGGGGCAGAGAGAGAGGGAGACACACAGAATCGGAAACAGGCTCCAGGCTCCGAGCCATCAGCCCAGAGCCGGACGCGGGGCTCGAACTCCCGGACCGCGAGACCGTGACCTGGCTGAAGTCGGACGCTTAACCGACTGCGCCACCCAGGCGCCCCCTGGGCAAGCCTTTTAGTCAGGCGGAACCTGCTTACCAAGCACAGAGCATCGTGCGTAGACGGGATCCAGTCAACTGAAGAGTCAGACTTTTGGGGGGAGAACATCTCTCTCTCTTAGGCCGTGCAGGCTGCTCTGTCAAAATACCACTGACTGAGCAGCTTATAAACAACTGAGAGAAATTTCTGTCTCACAATTCTAGGAGCTGGCAAGTTCACGGTCAAGACACCACCATGGTCACATTTTGGTGAGGGACCTCTTCCTGGTTCATAGCCGGCATCTTCTTTCTGTGTCCTCACTTGGGCGTAGGGATCTGTACGGGTCTCTTATAAAGCACTGGTCCACCCTCGGGATTTAAGCACCTCCCAAAGGCTGAGGCACCTCTCCCCGTTGTTTTTTTTTAAATGTTTATTTTTGAGAGACAGCATGCTTGGGGGAGGGGCTTGAGGGAGACACAGAATCTGAAGCAGGTTCCAGTCTCTGAACCGTAAGCACAGAGTCCAACGTGGGACTCAAACTCACAAACCGCGAGATCATGACCGTAGCCAAAGTTGGACGCTCAACTGACTAAGTCACCCAGGCACCTCTGTGCTGTCCTTTAAAAAAAAAATTCTACGTTGGGGCGCCTGGGTGGCTCAGTGGGTTAAGCGTCCAACTTTGGCTCAGGTCACGATCTCAGGGTTCTCGAGTTCAAGCCCCACATTGGGCTCTGTGCTGACAGCTCCAAGTCTGGAGCCTGCTTGGGATTCTGTGTCTCCCTCTGTCTCTGCCCCTCCCCTACTTGCTCTCTCAGTCTCTCTCTGTCTCTCAAAAATAAACATCAAAAAAAAATTTTTTTTTAAGGACAGCCTGTTGTATAGTTAACTCAGTAGATTGCTGTCCTTGAAATAAAAAAAATGTCATCTCCCTCTTGCTGACTGTGCCAGTTGAGATATTACTGCCCTTGTGTTAAAGTAGCCACGGGTCTAAGGAGCTCTTTTGCATCCACATTTTTCAGGAATGCAAGGAGATAAACATTTAACCACATGGAAGTCAGGTCTTACGCATGCTTGTAGTAGCTGGTTTCTTTTTTCTTTCATTTCCCAGGCTTTCCATAGTGTGCATTTAGAGGTGGTGAATTTAAAGATGCTTGTGTATTAAAACTGAATACATCCTCCAGCATTGTTGACCTGAGCTTGGATAAATTTTCTCTTCTGTTCTCCTGCCAGCAAGTTGAATGCGAGTGAAAGTTGTTTATTGTGTTGGGTTGGGGTTTTTTGTTTGTTGTTTTGTTTTTTCTTTTGTTTTGTTTTGTTTTGTTTTTGAGTGTCAAGAATTAGTTTCCTTAGTAGATCGTAGGTGATACTTTAAGGCACTTAGGGTACCGTTTTTCTGTGATTTCTGGGCCGTTGGATGATGACAGAGGTTCATATACTGTGAAGATGGTTTAAATAATAGATAGGAGCATTTTGGTGAGGTTTCAGATGCCGGGTAAATGTATACAAACCAATATTCTCTTCCTCAAGAGTTGCTCAGCGGGTAGAATTAGTGTTTGGAGATGATTTGATTTCATGTATTTTATGCCAGTAAAATAATCTTCAAGTCACGTTGCATATTATCAGTCCAAACCTCGGCAACTTAGTAATTAGGAGTTTGATCATTGGTCTTTTGAGAGATCAATACGAACATCAGGATTTGTCTTTGCTAAAGAGAGTAGTAAAGTCACGTTTGAAGGAAATGAAGGAAGGCTTTAGTTTAAAGGTTGTTCAACAACTGTTTCTTGTAGTTGTTCCCTGGGATGGACGGGAATGTAGCACTGATGAATAAAATCATTAAAGTTCTTGTAATCTAGTAGGGAAAAAGATGACCATAGGCCAACTCTCCTCTTAATTTAAGAAATTTTGTTTTACCTGCTGGTACAGCAAATGTTTTCATTCTCATTCTCCTTAGATTGTCTTTATTTATTTACTTTTATTATTTTTGAGAGAGAGAGAGAGAGAGAGAGAAAGCACATGAGTAGGAAAGGGGCAGAGACAGAGACAGAGAGAGAGGGACAGAGGACCCAAAGCGGGCTCTGTGCTGACAGCAGAGAGCTGGATGTGGGGCTCAAACTCAAGAGCCATGAGATCATGACCTGGTCCAAAGCCAGATGCTTAGCCAACCGAGCCACCCAAGCGCCCCTAGGTTGTCTTTAGATAAGGAATCAGTAAGGTCCTCAAATAATTGCTATCCCTGAATATCATGTGGGGATTCTTAAGTTCAACAACAAAACGCTTTGCACATGGGCAAAGCTCTTGTATCAGTAGATGACATCTACCAAAAGCATAATTTGTCATGTATCATAGCAAGATCTTTAGTGACTTTCCTTCTTTTTCTTTTTTTTATTTTTGGTGGGGGGGGGAAGAGAGAGAATGAGCAGGGGAGGGGCAGAGAGAGAGAGGGAGAGAGAGAATCCTAAGCAGGCTTCGCCCTGGCAGTGAAGAGGCCTCCATGGGGCTTGAACTCATGAACCATGAGAGGATGCCCTGTGCCGAAGTCAAGAGTCGGACGCTTAACCGACTGAGCCAGGCGCCCCTCTGGTTTTTGTTAATATTAGATTTTGGCTTAACAAATGCAGGCTTATGTCACTTACTTGAACGTCACACCCTTAATGAGCAGGAGCAGGCAGTGTGGGAGGTGTTTTGGGTGCCTTCCTGTTTATGCTGTGCCCGCACAAAGTTGTGTTTGTGTCCGTGAGCATCCGGAAAGCTCTTGCTCCTCACTTTCAAACATCTAAGTGCTTCTCGCGCGACATCCCTGCACATTTCTTTCAGGCAGCGAAGCCGCGAGCAGGGACACGGGCAAATTCAAGTCCTTTGGCCTTTGCTGAGGTACATGGATGGGGTAGCATGTGACAGGAGGGGGAAAGTACCAGGAGGAAAAAGAAAAAACCTAATTGACAAACACATTTTGAGTTTCCTCTGCGAAGATTGAAAAAAATTATGATGCTTCAGACAGCATTCCCTTGATTTTTTTTTTTTTTTTTTTACCTTGAATATTCAGGTGGAGGGGAAGAAAAATGACCAGGAATTAACCTACTCAGAGTTGACAAAACATGAATTTGAGGTTATCTCAATCACAGTTCTCTTTCTTGAGTATGCCTTCTAACTGCAAATTAATCAACTTTCAATTGTGTTCAAATCGGGTATTCAAAAGGCAAGCAGAGGACAATACATCTGAATGCAAAAGCTGACTCTTAGAGTTAATGTAAGAAAGACATTCACGGGGAAGTGAATGCACTGTTTAAGATCTCCATCGTTTATGTACCTCGTACTAAGATCTGCATTCTAATTCCTTTCCCTTACCTTGGAGAGACCACTTAGGGCAGTGCTATGTTGTTCCCAGGAATTATTTGTCATGTTGGGCAGTTCATAGCTTCAGTGCCCACCTGGGTTCTTTGTTGATGAAAACCATTAGGCTCCAATGATTCAGAAAAAAAGATTATTGGAATACAATGGCGAAAGAAAAAAAAAAAAAAGAATCTTTTGTAACAGCTAAGGGTCCCGTCAGTCCCCTGTCCAACCTTTTAGAAGTTTCCAGGTTTAAAATCCAGTAAGAACCTCTTGGATTCAATCTGGTGTGTTGCATCCTTAATTCATGTTCATGGCATATGGAGAATGAGAAATTAGTGTCAGTCGATCTAATTAGGAATTAAGATGCTCTGTCATCTAATTCTCTGGGGTCTTTTTTGCTTATCTATTTTTATAGTCGGTAGAATACATAAAGCGTAGTGGGAGGAGGTTGGGAAGAGGAGAATGGAATTATTTCTGCAAAACCCATGTGATGGCAAGTACTCTTTTTTCCTAAAATAATGAAAACAAACAGTAGCTTTTTTGTTCTTCTGACAGTTCGTGAATTAGGAGTACTTGTGGATAGGAGATACACATTAATTGGTATGACATGTTTTGGAAAATTAATGCGTTATGAAATGGTGACAGTTTTTTTTTTTTTAACCAGGTTAAAAGGACTTGTTATTTTTATATTTGTAAAAAAAAAAAAAAAAAACAGTTCAGTGCATGTATTTGTGAGTATATAGGAATCGAAGTAAAGGGTTAAAAATGCTCTGTTTTCAGCCGCGAAAAAGAAATTAGCTGAGCTAATGATTATTTTTTAAACCACACGCAGCCCTCTGCTTTACATCAGAATATAAAGTAAACTTGTATCTCTGTTGGAAAGCAGTGGCTGTCTGCAGTTCAGCCTAGTAGAAGCAAAGATACGCCACAAACCCTACACTTAAACTTAGGCGAGCGTATCCTCCATTTTCAGAAACATTTGCAGTGACAAAAGAAAATTATGTAAGAAATGTGGTCTGGTATGTCTTCGAAAAAATATCCTCTTGTTCCGAATAAAATAGCTTTAGACTATTGTGTGCTAAACAATTAATGCTTTTTTAGACAAAACTTGAGTTGCTTGTTGGCTTTCATTTTTTTAGAAAAACGCATTTGCACATGCTTGAAATAGCCTTTTAGGCTAAAGAATGTAACTCACCAGGAAAACATGACTAATTCAGCATATCGGATGCAAAAGCTCTGAGCTTAGAAGCAAGCTCTTCTCAAGGTTTGGAACAGAATGTATTTTCGAAATGGTGGGGAGGAGACATGAACCGAGAAGATTGAGATTTAGATACCAAATGTGGTTAATTTCATACAATCATTTGGTACAAATCTATATCCCAAACTTACCAAGTTTCACCAACTTCTCACATGCTAACTCCTCCCCGCGATTCCTGGAAGCATCCTCTCACAAGCCCCAGGAAGGGGATTCAGCTGGACTCCTGTCTGTTTTCTCATAAAATCCTGGGCCACATCTCTGCCGTGTCTTTCCATGGGGCGCCCCGTTCAGGACTCCGGGGTGCAGGGTCCAGTGCGTGTGAGGTCAGCACAGGCGTCGGGGCTTAGCAGAAAGGAGCCTAATTTTACCTTTTTTGAATTTACCCTCCTTGCTGAGGCCTTAAACTTTATTTCTCATTTGTGCAGCGAGAATAATCCTGCCTCATTGTTATGATGGAAAGATCGGGTAAATGTGAAAGTGTTTTTTTTGACAGTTTTCAGAATGTGATGTTGCTATGGTTAAGTGTGAATGCTATGTAGTGTGCCTGCCTCCGGCCAGGATCACGTTTCTTTCTCAGTAGTGCTCTGAGCGTGCTGGGGGGGCCTCGGGGCCTGCAAAGGAGGAGAGGGTCGTGTCTAAAATACCTGGCAACTTTTTATTCTTCTAAACACGCAGCCAAACAACCACCGGGCTTTAAGAGGGTTAAACGCACATGTACTGAAAAATCTCCCATAGAACAGTAAATTCCAGACATTTTTGATCACACATCGTATGTGTCAGATGTAAGCATGCTACCCTGTGGATTTATTTACGCATCAGTTTCCTACATGAATATTAACAAGCCCATGTACAGATTTTACAGCATATCTCAAAGCCAAAAAAAAGTAAGATTAAATATTTAGAAACCTTTTTAACACCATAAAAAAAATCTTTTG
Source organism: Felis catus (assembly GCF_018350175.1). Taxonomy (NCBI): domain Eukaryota; kingdom Metazoa; phylum Chordata; class Mammalia; order Carnivora; family Felidae; genus Felis; species Felis catus. The sequence continues at coordinate 21,506,885 of NC_058374.1, read as the reverse complement.
CCCTCATTAAGAATGATTACTTTTTTTTTTAATTTTTTTTTTTTAACGTTTATTTATTTTTGAGACAGAGAGAGACAGAACATGAATGGGGGAGGGGCAGAGAGAGAGGGAGACACACAGAATCGGAAGCAGGCTCCAGGCTCTGAGCCATCAGCCCAGAGCCCGACCTGGGGCTCGAACCCACGGACCGCGAGATCGTGACCTGAGCTGAAGTTGGACGCTTAACCGACTGAGCCACCCAGGCGCCCAAGAATGATTACTTTTTGAGTGAGCAGGGTAATTCATTTGCGTATTTTGAACATTTTGTTTTAACGCGGATCTCTCTCAAGCTTACCTCTGAGGTTCTTGCTGTATATTTTGATTCTTGGCCTTAACGGCTTTCGTGGCTGAAAACTTGTGCCCACAAAGACGTCTAAACACCAGTGGAAGGTGCGTATCACTGGCCATTTGGACTAAATCCCCACATCCCTTGTCTCCACACAGCCGACCAGCTTTAGTCGATCTGACACAGGTTTTCATTGACTTCGGGATGTTAAATTTCCTTCTCCCTGAAATCTCCCAAAGTTATTGAGAGGTACACTGTTTTTGAAGTTTGGACAAAGCAACGCGAAACTCCCTGGTGAGATTTCTGATAGGCTAGAATAGCCAACTTCCAAGTTTCTAAGCGTGTTGATGCAAGAGTTTTCATAGGTGACACGGTCACATTGTTTTTGGCACCAAGGTCACAAAACAGTGGACACGTTTCCAAACGTCCGTGTTTAGAATCTTCTCTTTCCAGAGCATGCGTGTCTCTTGAAAAGCAGTTATTTTCTCAGCGCTGAGCCTCACCTTTACTTTGAAGGGATGCTTAAAGTGTGCTTATTTCTTTTTTTTTTTTTTTAATTTATTTTTGAGACAGAGAGAGACAGAGCATGAACGGGGGAGGGGCAGAGAGAGAGGGAGACACAGAATCGGAAACAGGCTCCAGGCTCCAAGCCATCAGCCCAGAGCCCGACACGGGGCTCGAACCCACGGACTGCGAGATCGTGACCTGAGCCGAAGTCGGACGCTTAACCGACTGAGCCACCCAGGCGCCCCTAAAGCGACCTGAGCTGACAGGTCGCACACCAGCCACAGGCCCCTCTGACCCCTGCAGAGGTCCACACGTTCGGAACAGTTGGCTTTTTGTAAAGGAAAAGCATGTGACTCGTATCCCTTCTTAAAGTGCTTGGGCTCTGCTTCCTTCTCAACCACCGTTACACAGTAGCTCTGGGAGTATATGGAGTGATGTAGCAAGTTCCAGAAGCAGACACGTGTTAGAACCATCTTCACTTTGATGCAACTGTGAAGCGAAGTTTCCAGGCTGTGGAGTTTGTCTTCACATATTGCCCAGTATCTTCTATGTCTGCGCTTAACAGCGTTTGCTGACAAAGGAATGAATACATTTGAATGTGGTGCCATATTGGATTTCAAGCACGGTTGGCCATTTTTACCTTAGGAGGAACAAAAAGCCATACGTAGCACCTATTCTGCTACTCAGAAGACCTAGACAGGAGCTTCTTGGGGGTCCTGGGCGGCCCAGTCGGTTGAGCATCCTACTTCGGCTCAGGTCATGATCTTGCAGTTCGTGGGTTCGAGCCCCGCGTCAGGCTCTGTGCTGACAGCTCAGGGCCTGGAGCCTGCTTCAGATTCTGGGTCTCCCTCTCTCCTTCCCCTCCACCACTCGTGCTTGCTCTCTCTCTCTCTGTCTCTCTCTCTCAAAAATAAATATTAATAAGAAAAAAATTAAAAAACATCCTGGGGTGCCTGGGTGGCTCAGTCAGTTGAGCATCCTACTTCGGTTCAGGTCATGATCTTGCGGTTGGTGAGTTCAAACCCCATATCAGTCTCTATGCTGACAGCTCAGAGCCTGGAGCCTGCTTTGGCTTCTGTGTCTTCTCTCTGCCCGCCTGCCCCACTTGCGTGCACGCGCTCTCTCTCTCTCTCAAAAAATAAACATTAAAAAAAAATCTTAAAGAAGTGAGTTTCTGGACACTAATCGTTAAATTAGTAAAATGTCGAAGAGTGCTAAATTTGGTAGTTTAGTATTACCTGATGTGAAACATTAAAATAACTACAGATGGGGGCGCCTGGGTGGCGCAGTCGGTTAAGCGTCCGACTTCAGCCAGGTCACGATCTCGCGGTCCGGGAGTTCGAGCCCCGCGTCGGGCTCTGGGCTGATGGCTCAGAGCCTGGAGCCTGTTTCCGATTCTGTGTCTCCCTCTCTCTCTGCCCCTCCCCCGTTCATGCTCTGCCTCTCTCTGTCCCAAAAATAAATAACCGTTGAAAAAAAAAATTTAAAATAACTACAGATGTCTGTGTTCAGTTTGAGTTAGTTTTTCAGTTTGAGCTTAGTTTTTAAATGACTTACGAATTTCAATTGCATGATGCTATCACCAGCTAACATCTCAAGATATCTTAGGGAAGGGCATTTATATCGTCAGTTAACCAGAATGCAAGGGAGCCCACATTTTAAGTAGTGTTCTCAATAATTTCAGTTGTTTTTGAACCATTCTTGTCATATCCGTTTAAATCATCAACGCTTGACCTCATAATTTGGCCAACAGAGAAAATGCCCCGGGAGCTCCGTTTTCTGCTAGCCCTGCCATATTCTTGTTAACAGGTGCTCGTGTTTTTAGTGTTAGCTTCGGTCGCTTCTTTTCAGGCGTCTTTTTCAGCACGTGTCTGCTTTGTGAGGGTTAATTTCGCTTAGTTAAAACCAGACGGTATATTCTGTGAGTGCACTCAGCCGGGCACGTGTAAACTACGATCCGTTGTAATACACGAGACATGGACAAAGTTGTGATATGCCCACTGCCGGCCCCTCCAAGTAAGGGTTCTTACTGTTTCTTTAAGTTGTCTCCCTTACAGCATATAGCTCGTGATGGACATGTGGACTGAGGAGGGAAAATACACTTACAAAAGTTAGTTTTCGTTGATAAAAAAATAAGTAGAAGTTCTCCCTTATCTTTGCTAGGAGCCTGCACTCTTTGTTGGGGAACGTGGCCTTGTAGTTCTATGATACGCCCCTGGGTTAGAAGCCACAGGAGTGCTTTGGTTTTCCCTCCGTCATTGTTACGAAAATAACACGTGAGAAACTTCACCCCCACCCCGTATCTCTAAACCCGCTCCTGTAGCTTGTATGTTCCTCCTGTACGTTTCATATAAAATACACGAATGTAAAACCTTTCTCAAAAGCCTGCATGGGAGCGGGGCGCCTGGGTGGCTCAGTCGGTGGAGTGCCCAACGTCATGATCTCGCAGTTCGTGGATTCGAGCCCCGAGTTGGGGCTCTGTGCCGACAGCTCAGAGCCTGGAGCCTGCTTCGGATTCCCTCTCTCTCTCTCTCTCTCTCTCTCTCTCTCTCTCTCTCTCTCTCTGCCCACCCCCTCCCCCACCACTTGTGTGTGTGTCTGTGCGTGCACGCACTCTCTCTCAAAAATAAACATTAAAAAAAACCCTGTATGGGAGCATAGTAAACACATCTTGCTTTTTTTGCACTTCGAACTATTTCTTAAAGAACTTCCCCTGTTAGCACACAGGTATACCTAATGATAATTAACCCTGGTATTTACTTCTATATTTCTAGGTAATATGCTTATCCTCTATGAATCTGTCAATTGCAGAATTTTCTGTTGACTTTCTGCCATGATAGATGAGGCTGTACCTCTCCTACGCCTTTTCTTTTTCCCCCTCTCACCCCTCTTTTTGGTTAAAATAATAACGCAGCTTTTGGTTAAAGTGATAGCGTTTACCCTTCTGTGTCTCATTTGAGTATTTAGTAGAATACTGAATTTGATAACTTAGTATTACGTGGTGTTAAATATCGCTGAAAAAGAGGTTTCTTTCAGTCCCTCTTTCGTGTTAGAGACCTTCCTCGCGTGTCTGGTGGTTCACTGCTATCCATTCAAATTTAGGAATGAGACTAGGAAACAGATTGCCAGTTCTGGGTATGTGGGGTGGCGACGCTTGTTGGCCCGAGGGGGCTCTCGGGTGAACATGGCTAGGGCGTGTCTAGCCTTCCCCTCTTTGCCCACTGGTGGAGTTTTCTCTGGGGGCTTTCACCAGAGAGGGAGCCTCCAGTGTCCCCGCAGGGAGTGGCCGAGCATGATCACAGCAGAGCAGAGGGTGGGGGCTGGGGTCCCGATGGTGAGAATGGAGATTTCCATTCGTCCTGGGCCCCAGCTCACCCTGCTCTGTGCCCGGCGTTCCCAACTCTGAAGCCTCTTGGGTACAGGTCTCTAAAGACGCAATCCCCTGTGTCCCCCAGGGTGCAGCAGTGGCTGGCAACAGACAACACGCTTTCTGCTTCCTGAACTCCAGGCGTCAGACCCTCTGCATCCACGCGAGCTGAGCGGCCGGTGGCAGCTCTCTCTCCTCTCACATCAGTGAATAGTGCTCTATTTTCTGTCTTTTAAAACTTAGCTCAAATTTTCTCCTCGAGTGTTGTCTGCGGTCCAGTTTTCTTTTGTCATGGTTGTTTTTTCCATCTCTGACTTCCTTTATTATCATTTTAGCGGGGTTTCTGGAAGGGAAGGCGATAAAAATGCATGGTCAGTTCGTCACTTAAAACAGGGATCCAGGAAAGCTATAAAAACTTCATGATGGTAACCTTCCTCATATTGTTCTTGTCAGGGCAATAAAACAAGCTGATCCTCTGTTCTGTTCACGGAAAGAAAAACAAAAGTCCATTCCTGACAGAATCAGGAATTCAGTGCTTCCCTCCTGGAATCTTAATATAGGTTCCCAACTAGGAAGTTTCCTGAAGAAATCCTTTAAAAAAAAAAAACTGAACTGGGGCGCCTGGGTGGCTCAGTCGGTTGAGTGCCCAGCTCTTGATTTCAGCTCAGGTCATGATCTCATGGTTTGTGAGATTGAGCCCCATGTCGGGCTCTGTGCTGACAGCATGGAGCCTGCTTGGGATTCATTCTCTCTCTCTCTCTCTCTCTCTCTCTCTGTCTCTGTCTCTGTCTCTGTCTCTGTCTCTCTCTTCCTCTGCCCCTCCCCCATTATGCTTGAGCTCACGCACATGCGCTCTCTCTCAAAATAAATAATAAACATTAAAAATAATAAAAGGCTAGGGGCGCCTGAGTGGCCCAGTCGGCTAAGTTCCTGACATCAGCTCAGGTCATGAGCTCGCAGTTCGTGAGTTTGAGTCCCGTGTCGGAGTCTGTGCTGACAGCTCAGAGCCCGGAGCCTGCTTCCGATCCTGTGTCTCCCTCTCTCTCTGCACCTCCCCCGCTCACACTCTGTTTCTGTCTCTCTCTCTCTCTCTCAAAAAAAACAAGGGCTGAACTATATACCTGCCTACGCCCTTCTCCATCATCTTGTAGGTTTCATTGATCACGTGTGTGAGTGAGTGGTTTTCTCACTGCGTGACCATGTCCTTGCTTACTTTGTCAGCAGATTGGTCCTCCCTGGGCATACCAGTGAGACAGCTGTCTTACATACCAAACTCCTCCCATCTTCCAGCTAGGCAGCCAGGCCCCACTTCCAAAGGGGTGTGGGAGTTAGGGTCTCCTGCCAGAATTGCGTCAGCATGGTGCCTTCCAGTGCCTCAGGGAAACTTCTTTTTCACGGTCCACCAAGGACTCTGTACATTTAGGATGTCCTCATTGCAGGATGAATATACAAGAAGACACCAGGAAATATTAAATTATGTTGCCATATTAGATATCTGACCATAAAAGTAAAATTTGTTCATTTGACTTTCAAGGTCAGTTTCTCGGAATGCTGTGCCATTGCTAGTATTCATGCCCCCCAGCGAATGAAATTTTTATGCATTTGACCTTGACTAAGTATATAAGTGTTGTATTTGAGGTTTTGGGTTTTTTTTAAAGCTTATTTATTTATTTTGAGAGAGAGAGAGAGAGAGAGAGAGAGAGAGAGAGAGAGAGAGAGAGAGGAAGGACACACCCGAGTAGGGGAGGAGCAGGGAGAGAGAGAATCCCAAGCAGCTGACAGCCCAGGGCCCTATGTAGGGGCCTGATCTCATGAACTCTGAGATCATGACCTGAGCTGAAACCAAGGGTCAGACGCTTAGCCAACTGAGCCACCCAGGTGCCCCTGAGTGTTGTGTTTGAATGTCTTCGATCACAAGTGGCAGAAACCTAACTTTCACCAACTTAAAAGGGTTGATTGGTTTGGGTCTCTGTGATGGGTGACAGGGGTAGGCTTGCCTTAAGACCCACTGGGTCCAAGGGGCCCCTGGGTGGCTCAGTCGGTTAAGCATCCGACTGCGGCTCAGGTCAGGATCTCACGGTTCGCGAGTTCGAGCCCCACGTCAGGCTCTGTGCTGACATCTCGGAGCCCGGAGGCAGCTTCAGATTCTGTGTCTCCTTCCCTCTCTGCCCCTTCTCCTGCTCACACTCTGTCTCTCTCTCTCAAAAATAAATAAACATTTAAAAAAAAAAAAAAAGATCCACTGGGTCCAGGAATTCAAATGATGTCATTCTCCACATGGCTCTTGTCTCTGATCCCACCTTTCCTGGCTGTCAACCATGCTACCTTCTGGAGACGGGATGAAGACATGGTCACTGGCGACTGCAGGTGTACAAGTTCAGTTGAGCATCCCTTCCATGTCTTTGTGCCCATTTCGGTGAAGGACCAAGATCATACAGTGTCGTTGATTATTCATATTGGAGCTGTGGGCTTCTCTTCCTACCTTTGTCCCTGTCTGCCTGCACCCGTGTAAGTAAAACAGTCCATGAGGTCATCCGTTTCCTCTAGGAATTAAGAAACCCCCTCTGGAAAGTTGGTTTGCAATTCACTTTTATTTGTGGGACCGCCTCCCCTGCAGACATCAGAGCCCAGCGGTGGCTGAAACCCTAGAGTGAGTGAGGTCATCTAGTGATGTCTATAGGGTGTGGTGGGACCTGTGCCCTGCCAGCAGGTGTGTCCCCGCTGGTCCTCGCTGGTCCTCGCTGGTCCTCACGCCAGATGATGCCAGGCAAGATGCCAGACCTTGCTGTTTTTTCAAAGACGCTAGAAACCCAAATCTGTACGTAAAATTTTCGCAAGACCGAAAAAACAAATTGGTAATTAATTCAAGCATTTTCTAAATCCCTCTCTGGGCCCAACAGCACATCGTTTGCAATCCCTTGCCTCCTCGAACTCATTTTTTAAAGTATAAAACGAGATCGAGAGAGCTGGAGCAGTTGTCTCAAGGTTAGGTGGCGAAGGAGTGGCATCGCAGATCTCCCGGCTCCAAGCCCGGGTCCTTTTGAACAGACCACGTTCCCACTGCAGGGTCTTGTTTTCGTTGGCAACATTTTCCTTGCAGGTTTTAAAGCCAGTGCCACTTCTGTAAAAAGCCTGTAAAATGTTGGCCTTTATTCAATAGTTTCATGTCGGATTCAGTGGTTCACGAGAGGTAAAATTTTAGCATGACTTCATTCTTTTGGATGAAGCTGGCATCGGGCCAGCCGGCAAGGAACACCCATCAGAAGTCTGAGCTCGCAGATACCGAGTTGACAGATGGTAGGTGGTTGTGCCTATGTTATAAATTAAGATTCTAACCAAGAGTTTAAATATTTCTGATGACATTTTCATTTTAGTCAAGTAGCCGTTTATCAAAAGATTGACTTAACGATCCTTGTGCGACAGGAAAAAATGCCCGTAAGTGTATTACTTTGGGCTTTTGAGTTTATAGATGTTGGGGTGACAGACCTTTGTGCTTTGATTTGTCTCTACTCAGCTTTGCTATCGGAGCGGTTTCATCGGGCTCATCCACATAAAGCATTTATTTGTCTAGACGTTTGAAGATAGCTCCCATTTCAAAAGCAGGCTTTAATTAAAATACGCTTGCATTTTTTATTTTGTCCTCTCTGCAAATACAAAGATATTAACTTTTAAAAAATAGTTTTTAATGAATAGTGACGGAGCAGCTGTGGAAAATTGACCTCTTGCCTCAAGACAAATAAAAATACACTTCACAAACATTTGCAGCTGCCTGTTTTTTCCTATGTCTGTAATTGACTCTAATTTGCTCTGCCTGCCCCTCTGAACCCTCTGGACTTTTCGATTCCTGTTCCGTTTGCAGTCTGAGTTATAATGAGAGCCACACCATTCCCAGCGAGGGCTACATCCTTGAGTCATATTGAGACAGTTTTTAACATTCTTAATTATTTCAAGCTATATTTGTTACAAGATTTATATAAAATTATTTCCAACTGAGAGCTGGGGCTCAAGTAAATGGGTATTTTTTTTTTTAAGATTTTATTTCTAAGGGATCTCTACACCCCCAAGCAGGGCTCAAACTCATAACCCCGAGACCAAGAGTTGCGTGCTCTACTGACTGAGCCAGCCAGGTGCCCCGTGACTGGATATTTTTCTAATGGGAAATAAGACATTACAAATTAGGTATCAAATAGACAGTAAAAATCAGATTAAAAAAATCTTAGGCAATCTCCCCTCCATCCCCGTCCCCCAAATTTACTAAGAAAATCGGTAAAAGAAAGGGAAAATGATGCCTTTATGATATTTTTTTTATCCTAAGGACATTCTGATTGCAATCTCAGTCATAAAATAAGATATATATTTGGTATATATATTTGATATATTTGATATATATTTGGTATATATATTTGATATATTTGATATATATTTGGTATATATATTTGATATATTTGATATATATTTGGTATATATATTTGATATATTTGATATATATTTGGTATATATATTTGATATATTTGATATATATATTTGGTATATATATTTGATATATCTGATATATATTTGGTATATATATTTGATATATATTTGGTATATATATTTGATATATTTGATATATATATTTGGTGTATATATATATATTTGATATATATTTGGTATATATATTTGATATATCTGGTATATATTTGGTATATATATTTGATATATCTGATATATATTTGGTATATATATTTGATATATCTGATATATATTTGGTATATATATTTGATATATATTTGGTATATATATTTGATATATTTGATATATATATTTGGTGTATGTATATATATATATTTGATATATATTTGGTATATATATTTGATATATTTGATATATATATTTGGTGTATATATATATATTTGATATATATTTGGTATATATATTTGATATATCTGGTATATATTTGGTATATATATTTGATATATCTGATATATATTTGGTATATATATTTGATATATTTGATATATATATTTGGTGTACAAACTGCTGGTGAGATCCCCATTTTACAAGCTAATAAATGTAACAAGTTTTTAGAAGCCATCTCCCAGGCATTTGGAAGGGGCCCAACATAGGTATTAACACCTAATTGGGGCAATCGTATGTCAACCAGACAGCCTGTCTAATCTGCTAAAGTTTATTGTTACAACTCTCAAAGCTGGGTCCCTCTTCCCTGCTCCTTGTCAAGATCCCCACCCTCCCCAGAAGCGGAGAGCGCAGACTGCCCTGGGGAAGAGCTTGGGGAGGGAAGTACAGTCTCGATGACCTTTCACACTGCAGAAAATGTTTTCTTAGAAGCTCGCCTGAGGTCATTTTGTATACCTTGGTGGGGGGGGGGGGGGGAACCGGTGAAGGTTCTGATTCACGTTTAAATGGCCCTGCTGTTTGTGGAACCAAGAGAGACAGAAGGCATCAGAAGTTCCAGCTGTGATTTGTTCCAGTATCTCTGCGAACACCTTCAACTGTTACCTCCTGGAAGTAGGAATTTTAGTTTTCTACTCCTTCACTTCCGAAAGCCAATGAACCCTAGGGCGGAAATGTTCAAAGTGAATTATTTGGTGGGAAGGATCTTTCTATGCTTATTAACCAGAGTCACCAAGGAATTGTGTGTGTGTGTGTGTGTGTGTGTGTGTGTGTGTGTGTGTGTGATGAGTCCACTAAGTGGATAGTATCTATTTTGAGATACTGTCGTGAAGGGATATATGGAGGGGAAGAGGACATTTTTTTTTTAATTAAAAAAATTTTTTTTTTAACGTTTATTTATTTTTGAGACAGAGAGAGACAGAGCATGAACGGGGGAGGGTCAGAGAGAGGGAGACACAGAATCTGAAACAGGCTCCGGGCTCTGAGCTGTCAGCACAGGGGCCCGATGCGGGGCTCGAACTCACGGACCGCGAGATGGTGACCTGAGCCGAAGTCGGCGCTCAACCGACTGAGCCACCCAGGCGCCCCTAGGACATTTTTGACATTCATGGCGAACTTGTACCACTTTTGTAATTGTAAAGTCAGAATCTTTTTGTAGACCAGAAGCGATTGAGAAATTTGTAAAGTCTAGGGAATCTGATTTGGCATATTTATTAATTGATTTCCCTAAGAAATTAATTAAAGTTAAAATAGTATCCCAAACAACAGTCATGTCAAGCTCTGCATCAGGTTCTTTTTCCCATTGGGTCCTTACTGATCTTGAGTCTTACTCAGGTTTATCACCCTGCAGCTTACTCACTTTATTTTTATTACCAAATTGTTTTTTTTTTTTTAATTTTTTTTTCAACGTTTATTTATTTTTGGGACAGAGAAAGACAGAGCATGAACGGGGGAGGGGCAGAGAGAGAGGGAGACACAGAATCGGAAACAGGCTCCAGGCTCTGAGCCATCAGCCCAGAGCCTCACATGGGGCTCGAACTCACGGACTGCAAGATCGTGACCTGAGCTGAAGTCGGACGCTTAACCGACTGCACCACTCAGGCGCCCCCCAAATTGTATTTTTATTTTTTTTTTTTTTTTTTTTTTTTTTTTTTTTTTTTTAAATTTTTTTTCAACGTTTATTTTATTTTTGGGAGAGAGACAGAGCATGAACGGGGGAGGGGCAGAGAGAGAGGGAGACACAGAATCGGAAACAGGCTCCAGGCTCTGAGCCATCAGCCCAGAGCCCGACGCGGGGCTCGAACTCAGGGACCGCGAGATCGTGACCTGGCTGAAGTCGGACGCTTAACCGACTGCGCCACCCAGGCGCCCCCAAATTGTATTTTTAAATGCGCACTCATATTTAGGTGGTCGGAAGGTTGTGTAAGAGGTAAAGAAAGCCCACTTCAATACGTATCTTGAGATTTAAAAAAAATTTTTTTTTTAATATTTATTTATTTTTGAGAGAGATCGAGCAAGAGAGGGGAAGGGGCAGAGACAGAGGAAGACACAGAATCTGAAGGAGGCTCCAGGCTCTGAGCTGTCAGCACAGAGCCCGACGTGGGGCTTGAACCCACAAACCGTGAGATCATGACCTGAGCTAAAGTCAGATGCTTACCCAACTGAGCCCCCCAAGTGTCCCTGGAGATTTTTTGAAGAGGGATATATGAAATGGCCTTTTAAGGTAGTTCTCACTCGTGGGGTGCCTGGGTGGTTCAGTCTGTTAAGCGTCCGACTCTTGATTTCAGCTCAAGTCATGATCTCACGGTTTCGTGAGTTCGAGCCCCACGTCTGTGCTGACAGTGCAGAGCCTGCTTGGGATTCTCTCTCTCCCTCTCTGCCTACCCCTCTCCTACTCGCTCTGTCTCTGTCTCTCTCAAAACAAATAAATAGACTTTAAAAAAAAAAAAGAATTCTCTTGCCATCCCGTCTGGCCCCAATCCTAGATGGGTGCGCTGCTCTGAAAACAGCTCCCACCCACCACCTATGCCTGTAGATTCAGCTACCCCCATTCCATCTCAATATGGCATAATTTTTAGTGACTGTCTATCCTAATCAGATTAAATATCTCTGTATCTCCACGTGAGAGGTGTTCTTTGGCGGGGGTGTCTTTCTGTGTGTGTACTCTTGACTGAGCGAAAACCGATTATTAAACAAATGTGCTTGAGTAAGTAATTGCTTTGGAAATCAACTGTGTGTCCTTCCGTTTATAATTTGTTGTGATTTGGGGAGGTTTGAGGGATTTTTTTACTTTCCCTGTTTTGAAGTGACAAGTATTGTCAGAAGCATGATAGCTTTTCAGCGATATAGGTCTTTCCAAATTTAGAGTGCACGTACTGAAATCATAGTGGATATAATTGTAGCAGACCATGGGGGCATATTCAATTAAATATACGTTTAATAATTCATTCTCAATATGCATTTAATTATTCCCCTTTTTAAAAAAATAAGGAATCTTTTAGAACTTTTTGACACAGTGGAAGACTTAAATTTCAGGTGAACCGTTTTTCTTAAGTAAGCCCTACACCCAGTGGACATCTTAGGAAGTTGCTGTGGGTCTGACCTCATAGGCAGTCAGGTGCTCCAAAGGATCTTAGGGTCAGCCCGTTCCCACTGTCCGAATTTTATATTTGAGGTAACTCAAGTGAGTTGCCTGAGCAGGCTGGGTTAGTTTGCCTTGTCTCACTAACCCTCAGTTTCTTTATCTGGAAAGTGGGGATAATGATAGTATCTACTTCACTCTGTTGCATAGATCAGATACGATACTGTACCTGAAGTGCTTAATGTGATGCTTTGTGGGTGTCCCCTAAGTATTAGCAAGGTTAATACCAGGTATTAAAGCGAGGGAGGCAAAGGTGAGCCTCGACCTCGAAGCTCTCCCCATCCTCTTCCTTCACCACTCCCCTCTACACATGTTCTCTCTGCTCTCCCCCACCCTTGACTTATATGTGGGCACTTTGTCCTAAACCTTGGTACTAACCCTCCCTGCATCCCTTTGCCCTGGTTTCTATGGTTTTTGTTGAAGCTGACAACAAAACTTCTTTATTTGTTGTCTTTTTTTAAAGTTTGTTGATTTATTTTGAGAGAGAGCATGCATGAGCAGGGGAGGGGCAGGGGGAGAGAGAGAGGGAAAGAGAGAGAGAGAATCCAAAGCAGGCTCTGTGCTGTCAGCACGTAGCCCGATGCAGGGCTCAATCTCACGAATTGTGAGATCTTGACCTGAGCCGAAATCAGGAGTCAGACGCTGAACCGACTGAGCCACCCGGGCACCCCTGTTTGATGCCTTATGTCGGACCCCCGCATTGTCCATATTGGCGCCCAATGGCCAAGTGGAAAAGCAGAGCTTGTCCACACCTGTCTGTCTGGGGGGTGACTGTGTGGCATAAATGGAAACGAGGCCCTTCCCAGGGCCCTGGGGGACGCATCCTATAGCGTGGCCGCATGGGGGCATTTACAATACTTTTATGCCGTTGAGCTTTATAGGACCATGAATATGACTGTCAGTACACATAGAAAATGAAAAAATATTTGCCAAAGTGGTTGGACAACTATGAAGTACAATAAAACCTTTGTTTGCGAGTGTAATTTGTTCTGGAAACCTGCTTATAATCCAAAGCACCTGTATATCAAAGCAAATTTCCCCATAGGAAATAATGGAAACTCAGACGATTCGTTCCACAACCCAAAAATATTCACATAAAAATGGTTACAATACTGTAATATAATACGAGATAATAAAATACAAAATATAAAGAAAAATAAACAAATTGACCCACACTTTTGAAAACCGTTGTGGCTGGTGTGGGAGAGACAAGAGAGAGTTATTGTGTAGGACGACTTTCACTGTCGCTAACGGAATCACCGCCATCTATTGGCTCAATAGAATCTTCTTCTGCATGGGGGCCATTGTATATGCTCACACGGATGTTGACTACAGTACTAATAAACTTGCAATATACCGTATTTAATGTAACTGGCAATAAGGTGGCAGAGGAAAGGGTCTATATCTGCAGGCAGCCTGACCTGCAATGAAGCCAAGCATTCCTAAGCTTCCTCTTGTATGAAAAGCAAAGGACTGTCCATAGGTGCTTTAGAGTTACAAAAAAAACACACAAGTGCCATTTGTGGGCGCCTTCCGACGTTCTGAAAAATCACTGATTTCTGCCAAACACCACGGCCTGAGACTGAGCATCGGAGCATGGGAGACGATCACCCACAATCCCGCAGTGTGTGTGTGTGTGTGTGTGTGAGAGAGAGAGAGAGAGAGAAAGAAGAGCCATTGGCTCAGTTGTGATCACGTGGCATTCGGTGTCATGTCATGAACTACTCCTCTTGCAAGACCTCGTTCACTTATCCAGTTAAAATTGATTAGAAATGGTTGCTCATCTTGCGGAACACTCGCAGAACGAGTGACTCGCCACCCAGGGTTTTACGGCACTTCACAAGTATAACGTATGAGCGCATTTCTGTTGTGAGAGTTTATTGAGTATTTGCAATCCGAGGAACTTTAAACGTGGCCTTAATAAGATAGCTAGTGCTTTCAGTGTACTGTTTAGTTAACCCAATAAAATTTTCGTCAGCTCCAAAACCACTGTTATCTCCATAAAGTTAAAACTATTTGGATTTCATAAGGTATGCTTAATTTTATGGGGGGGGGGGTGTCATTCCTCCCTTCAACGTAGTTAACACAATTGTTTTATTTCCTTTCATGGATATTACATAGCGTATGTCAATTATAGCTATGTATCTGTGTTCCCTAGGTAAGTGTCTAGAAAAGAGAAAACTGCAAATGCTTTGTTAAATACGAATAATAGCAGACGTAAACTAGTGGTGATGATAATCATGGCTACCTTCGTTACCAGTTTCGCGGTGGGCCATGTGGAATGGTTGGGGCAGATAGAATGCCAAACTGGTAAAGTTTTCTCCCACGGAAGGCTTGGAAACCCAAGACTTTTGTCCTGAAATCTGAGCATTAGCAACCCAAAGCTCTGTGTGGAACACAGAAATTAACAAACAGGATTAACTTAACCTTATTCAGGATAATAGCTCATTGTCATTACCTCCATGAGCTCAAGAATGTGAACTAGAAACAAGGATATATTTTGATTTGTGTGATGTCAGACTAAGGGAGAAATTATCCAGGAAGTTAAATAGCCTTTCAGTTACTGGGCAGCCCTACAATTAGATACATTTTGAGGAAAACGATGAATTTTGTGTATGGGTGAGCCCATGTGGCAACAAAAGAAAATGTGCTTATAGAAGAAGATAATATAGGGGCTCACGGGCACACTATTGAAAAAACATTGTTTACTAATTAAAAGCTTTTAAATGGTAGGTCCTCTGGTTTGTGAAGCGTTTGTTCACAGGTCACGAAATCTAGCTACTCAAAACCTGACCGAGTGGTTCGTGGGGAGAGAATTTCTGGGGAAAAGAGAAACCCAAAGGAAACGTGAAGCTATTGTGAATGAAAAGATAAAATGCTCGTAAAGTAGCTGTCTGATATAACCCAGAATCGGGCTGCTACGCGATTATAAAGGGATAGACATACCAGGATACGTTGTAATCTGCAAAACAAGAGACTTGCTAGGATCTCTAAGATTCTCTTTTAATTTCCTCATCTTTTGAGTGTATGTAAACCAAGGAGTGAGCGTAATCACGTTTCATTTCTTACCTCTTTTCTTCTCTCATAATGAAGGTGCAACATTCCCCACGTCCTGGCGTGCTCTGATTTGTGAAGCTGGGATTTGTAGCAAGAAGTAAAAGTATGCATTTTCCAGACATTTAAATGAAACACTAGTCACATCTCCTCGTCCGGCTAGGGCCACATCGAGCTTCCCTCCCTCCCAGGAGCTGTCAGCACCTGCTCTCAGTGCCTGTGGCACTTACTTTCTAGACCCCAATATTTCTTCTCTGCTGCTTTGTATTTCACTGTGTGTGCGTGCTGCCCACCCCTGACCCGTGTCAACCATCGTGGAAAACTCTGGTCAGGGAGCATTTTGTACTGACCTCCCATGTCCAAATGATTATCCTGGCACTCCGTTGCTCTTTATGTCACACTCGACTAACCAAAACCTTGAACCTGAAGGACCCCAGCCGTCCTCCGCCTCTGCACCTGCTGTCTTCCCTCAGACTCGGCCAGTTCCCCACAACCCCTTCCCTTTCCTCCTGATAGAGGAGCCACCTCCCCACCTCCCTTTCCTTCACGCCCGCCCTGGATCCCCCCCCCCCCAGCCCAACTCCCACCGCGAGGTGACAGTGCGCTTCCCTTTCTCCTTCGCAGGCGCATCCGCCTGTCCATGCTGTTAACCACTGATGACTGCATTCAAGGCTGCTTTTCGGCCCTCCTGCCCTCGCTCGCTGCTCTCCAGCTTCCTTCCTTTACTCCCGAGGAAGAACTCCTGTCTCACATACAGATAATGCGTATTTTTATCTCCCGCCCCTGCCTCCCCTGGGAACTTCAGGGCCGCGTGGCCACCTGCCCACCTTGACGTCACCATTGAAGACATCTGAAGAGCACATCAGATTTAACACGTCCCAAACTGAACTCTCCTCCTAAAATGCTCTCGGTAAATGGGATCACGGTCTTTCCACTCACTCAAGTCCATGTCTTTACCATCTCAGTGTCCGCGGAATCTACTTCCTTTGTGTCTGCTGCCTCCCCGCTTCGCCCGGCTTCTAGCCTCTCCTCGAGTTCCACAGTAGCCTCTTACAGCCCTTGTTTGCGTGCTGTTCAGCCCCATCCTGTCACGTGCCCTCTTGATTTCTGCCTTCCTCACACGTTATCCTTTTATTTCTCTAGTTGACTGTGCCCTCCTCCCGCCACAGGGCCTTTGCACCTGTGACCCTACTTTCTGGAACCCTCCCACCTGCCTTCTGCTCAAGTCTAGCTCCTTCCATCATTCCTGCCCCCGTCCATGCTTTGTCACGCTTGCTCCCAGCCTGATGTCCTTCCCTTTCCCGACACTTGTCATTGTTTGAATTTTACACGTGTGCACTTTTTCTATCGATGTGCGTGCCCCTCTGGACTGTAGGCACCGTGAGGGTGAACGCGGCGTTTGTGCAGCGCTCAGCCCAGAGCAGACCCTCCCGGCTGGCACGTCTTGCTTTCTCTCTAAAGCAGATACTGTTGCCAGTTCTGATCCCAACAGCATGAGGCGTCCGAATGCAGGGATTTGGTTGCTCCTGCTTCCAAATCCGGTTTCGCTTTTTCAGTAACCACGCAGAACCTAGCTTGTGATCGGAATCTTATTATTATGTTCCCTCCAGCTTTTTTCTGCGTAACTTGGGGAACGCGATGTGAAGTGATTGCTCCTCGCCTTGCCCTTTGCCACCCTGTAAACGTCCTGTTTTTACGGACACTCTGGTTGGCGCAAGATACCGAAAAACCGATTTATCATCCAGCTTTGTTCTAATTGTGCTCCTCACCAGACTTGGTTTTCGCTTCCAATTCTCTCGCTTCCAAACTTTGGTATTCCGGTGCTGGTGTAAAGATACAGGTTTTTAAATTTTTCACAGATATACTGAGAATTGGTTTCTATTTAAGATACTTGAGTCAAATGAGTAGGAAAGAATATATGATTTAAAATTAGCCTAGTGATGGGGTGCCTGGGTGGCTCGGTCAGTTAAACGTCCTACTTCAGCTCGGGCCACGATCTCACAGTTGGTGAGTTCAAGCTGCACACCAGGCTCTCTCTCCCCCTGTCTCTCTCTGCCTCTACCCCCCCCCCCCAATAAATAAATAAACTTAAAAGAAAATTCTTAAAATTAGTCTAGTGTTTTTGTTAAGTGGCAGTTTCGTACATGGACCGTAACGTGGAGATTCTAATAATATAGTATACAGTAGGCTAAAAGTGATTTCTGATTAAGTTACTGAAATACTTTGAAAGGAACAGAATGGTAATTTGGCCTTGCACAAATGCGTTTGATACAGAGTTCTATCAAGAAAACTATCTGGATAGAACATCCATGTATGCAGGTTAAGGATTAACGGGTGGTTGTAATGAAGCTTGTTTGGGATGAATATAAAGTGCTTGTAAATTATAATCCACTACAGTGAATCTTAAGGGATTATTCTGATGATTTCATTCTAGAATTAGATTATATCATTTGCCATTTTAAACATCTGCTGCTGTATTTTATATCTGTACTTCCCAAACTCTGCCAAGGTGCCCTGGGGCACTGCAGCAAATTTCCCAGGAGTGCCAGGGATATTTGAGAATTTCCAGAGGAATGTGGTAGATACTCAGCATCTGTGAGATACCGTGCAAACGACTAGCTCGAGGGAGTCCGCGATTTCAGCTCAGATTATGCGACATTCCTTTCAAGGACATGGTATCTTTGGGAAGCTGGCTGCCCAGCAATTGTGTTTTAAAAAAAAAAAAAAAGGCAGTGGATCAGGAAATGCGGGTGGGGGTTTCTAATCTGATCATAATAAGGTTTGAGAATCTGCAGTGCATAACATTTTATATATGTACATTGTAAGTAGCCTGATAGTTTGCGTGTGTGTTTTCCGTTTTGTTATTAAAAAATTGTTAAAGCACGCAGTTTTTACAACAGGCATTTCTTTACCATGACTCAGAAAGCAAAAAGCATGAGAGGGAACGCAGAATTCTCCCCCCACCTTGGATGATGGCACATCTGTCCCCTTAATTGCTCAGGCCAAGGCCTCGGCCTCGGTCTTGGCTTCTTGCTTACCCCCCACATTCAGAACCTCAGGAAATGACGTTGGCTCCACTTTCGAAAAATATCCCCTTTCCTACCTACACTGCTGTCACTGGTCTCCCTGTCGCATACTTGTGCCCACCCTCACCCCTCCAGTAATCTTTTTAAACCCCAAGTTATGTCGACACTCCACCACTCAGAACCCTGCAACAGCTCCCATATCATTGGCAGCGAAAGCCAGTCTTTCCAGTGATCTCAGCCCTTCCTGTTTCTCTTCTCAAGTAATCTCCAGCCACAGGGGTCTCCATGTCCCAAGCATATCAGGCATGCCCTGCCCCAGGGCCTTTGCACTGGAATGCTAAACCCCTTTTCTCTCCAACCCTTGGTCTACTCCAACCCTCCCTATTTAAAATACTTCGGGGACCCCCACTCATGCCCACTGATGGGCGTTCCCTAGCCCTTTCTTCCTGCTCTTTTTCTTTTTTTCCATAGTCCTCTAACATAGTAGATAATTTATGTTACTAAGTTTATGTTTTATTTACTGACTCTTCCCACTCAGATGTAAGCTTCGGGAGGGCAGGCATCTTAATCTGTTTTCAATAACATATCCCAGGCACCTGAAAAAGCATATATTGAATGAGTGTTGTTTAATATGTTGTTTAAAAAAAATATCTTTAGGGGTGCCTGGGTGGCGCAGTCGGTTAAGCGTCCGACTTCAGCCAGGTCACGATCTCGCGGTCCGTGAGTTCGAGCCCCGCGTCGGGCTCTGGGCTGATGGCTCAGAGCCTGGAGCCTGTTTCCGATTCTGTGTCTCCCTCTCTCTCTGCCCCTCCCCTGTTCATGCTCTGTCTCTCTCTGTCCCAAAAAAATAAATAAACGTTGAAAAAAAAAATCTCTATCTTTCTTAGTTCTTTTGGCTTTTTGAACTATCAGAAAAGCATGTTCAAATCTTTCTCGGTAATAAGGGGTTGCCCATTTTCCCTGAGGTCCTAACAATTTTTGCTGTATAATTCCAGACTAATGAGGTACTTAAAATATGAATCCTAGCTTCTTGGCTAATTGAGCCTTTTATCATTATGTACAGGCCTTCTTTACCCTTAATAATGCTTTTGTCTTAAAGTTATTAGTTTACCCGATGTTAGTAAAGGTAAGCTAGCTTTTCAGTAATTTTCGGTACTATTTAATATGTTTTTTCTGTTCCTTTCAACCTTTTTGAGTTATGCTTTAGGTGTTTCTCTTGCATATAGCCTGTAGTTTTTAATTCATCTTGACAGTCTTTATTTTTAATTGTTTGTCCACTTACGCTTATTGGGATTATGTTTCTATCCAGACTTGTTCATCACTTACTTTCTATTTGTCCCAGTTTTGCAGTGTTTATTTTTTCCTCTTCTTTTAAAAAAAGAAAAAAAATGTTAACGTTTATTCATTTTTTGAGAGACAGAGTGCAACCGGGGGAGGGGCAGAGAGCGAGAGAGAGGACACACTGAAGCAGGCTCCAGGTTCTAAACCGACAGCACAGAGCCCGACATGGGGCTCGAACTCACGAACCGCGAGATCATGACCTGAGCTTAAGTCCGACGCTTAACTGACTGAACCCAGGCGCCAGTATTTTTTCCTCTTTTTAAAAATAATGAGTTTTATTTCTTTTCGGATTCTTTCCACCCCCTTTGCCCCTCCCCCCTTTGTACTAGTTTGGAAGCTATATACTCTGTTTCTCTACTTTAAATGTTTGCCTTTTAAATGTTACAATACTTAAAGTTGCCTCACTCTCCTGAACAATACAACAGGCACTGTCACTTTGCTTCCCAACTTACCTGCTGTTGTTACTCTGTTTATTTTGATCCCGAGAACTAAGCGTTATTACTTTATAAAGGTGATACTTACTCATACTTGTCTTCATATTTACAAATTTATTTGCTTACTAATTCTTTTTGTATCTCATACCTTCCGCACACAACATTTACTTCCTTTCTGAATTATATCCTTAGAGTCTAAATAATATGCTTCAAAGACTTGCAAGTTCCCTTAGTGAGGTCCATTGTCGGTAAGTTCTCGGGTGTTGTTTCTATGAAAAAGCCTTTATTTTGCCCTTTTTTTCTTTTTGGAAGACAGTTTTAGTGGATATCCCACATACGGTTTTTCCAATACTACAGGGCAGTGAATTCTGACACTGCCTTTCCGGGGACAGCATCAGACCCCGTGGGTTAAGGGCTCAGTCCCACAGACTGCCCTTGCTTCAGATGTCCCAGGCTGTCACCTGTGCTTCTCGCCTACTGGCTGTAAATCGGACGTGCCCTGACCCCCTCCTCAGGTTTGATTAGTTTGCTAGAGCGGCTCATGTAAAAACCACGTATGCACATTTACCAGGTTACTATGAAGGATGTGATACAAGATCCAGATAAACAGCCAGGCAAAGAGGTACATAGGCGGAGGCCCAGAAGGTTCCCGAGCGCTGGGGCTTCTGTCCCCACGGACCTGGGGTGTGCTGCCACATCCAGGCACGTGGATGTGTTCACCGCCCCCAGAAGCCCAGCACTTCTTGTTCAAGAGTTTTAATGGAACTTAAGCTCTAGCAACTCCCTTCCCCTTCTCAGAGGTCAGTGAGCGGGGCTGAAAGTTCCAAAGTTGTTCTTACTTGGCCTTTCTGGTGACCGGCCCCATCCTCTCTGGGTCTCTAGGGGCCTCACTTGGAGTCACCTCGTTAGCATAAATTCAGGCGTGCTCAAACTGGGTGCCTGATGAGTGGCAAAAGATAATCCTATCACTCTGGAAATTCCAGGGGTTTTAGATTTGTGCCAGGAACCCCGGTAATGGCCCAAATATATATTACTCTGCAGCACACAGTTTTATGTACACAGTATGTTTCACTTTGAAGGTAGACCACCGTCTTCGGGGCTTTCCAGCTTTGCTGTTGAGAAGTTGGCCGTCAGTCTGGTTGTCATTCCTTCCTTGTGTTCCGTCCTTTCCCTCTGGCCAATTTTCTTCTCTCCGCTCTTGGTATCTTCAGCTTAACTACACTGTGTCTACGGGCGGACTTCTTAGACTATTTTGTGTACATGGGGTATCATGTATCCATAGTTGCATAACTTCCATCAGTTGTGAAAACATTTTTTTTTAATTTTTTTTTTAACGTTTTATTTATTTTTGAGACAGAGAGAGACAGAGCATGAACGGGGGAGGGGCAGAGAGAGAGGGAGACACAGAATCGGAAGCAGGCTCCAGGCTCCGAGCCATCAGCCCAGGGCCCGACGCGGGGCTCGAACTCCCGGACCGCGAGATCGTGACCTGAGCTGAAGTCGGACGTTTAACCGACTGAGCCACCCAGGCGCCCCGTGAAAACATTTTCAACTTTATTATTTCAAACACTGTCTCTTCCCCCATGCTCTCTGTTCCTTTCCTCTAAGATTTCACTTACTCTCCCTTCAAACCCCCTGCCGTAAGCATTTTTTCTTCCTTACCCATTCCTTTGTATATTGCATTTTCATTCTTTGTGCTGTTCTGGGGAACTCCCTCAGACCTACCCTCCCGTCCACCAGTTACCCAGTGTGCTTCCAGGGCCCTGGGTTCGGGGCCTTCTGTTCTGATTCCAGTTCATCAGTTATAATTTTTTTTTTCTAACTGACATCGAAGTTAGTATATAGTGCAACAGTGATTTCGGGAGTAGCGTCCTTCATGCCCCTAGAATTTTCATCTTGTAAAAGTTTTATTGGATCCCTTTTCAACCTGATTGGTCATTTTGAAAGTCCCGTAGTTTACTCATTTTTGCCAGCCTGTCTTTTTCTTCTTCACACATTTTGCACATGGCTTCCGTTTCCTTTTCTGTGTCTGGTCGTCCTAACAGCTGAAGTCTTGAGACTAATTTTGGTTTCTGCAGAATCCCACTCTGCTTCTGTCTGTGAGCTCATGCTCCGCGGGGCTCTTGGAGGCCTGTGGCGGGGATGCTGTCCCCCAGACGCCGTCCCCCAGGCGCCATTTGCAAGTATTCCCCTCAGGTGAGGAGGCTACTTCTGCTTCCTGCAAAGGTGCTTGTTTAATGTCGAAGTGTGTGGTTGAGCTCCCCAGCTTTCCTTTGGCCCAACTAAGTGTCGAAATTGATAACAGTCTTCAGGGAAACCCATCCGTTCATGCTTGCTTGGTAGTCCCCTCATTCCCAATGGATTAAACTCCTGTTAGGAGAAGGAAGCCATCTTGGAGATGTTTCTCTCCATTCTATGATCCCAGCCGTGTGTTAACCACTCTGCTTTATCAAAGAGCTCAGTTTTCCCCCTTTGTTCTGTTTTGTTTTTGTAACTGAGAACCCTTCTGAGGCTCTTCCACTTACTGGAGGTGTAAATCTTCTGAGGGGTTTTCGTTAGTAGCAACAAGGGACGTATAGCTCGGGAACCAAGATAGAAAAATAATTTACCAAGAGAAAGTCCAGCCTTTCCCAAGTTATGTGTCAGAGCTGCCCCTGCCATTCGCTGGAACTCAGAACTTGATCCAACCCTTTGTCGCCTGCAACCATGTCTTTATTTTTATTCCTGACGCCTTTGAAACCCATTAGCCCTGGGGCCCTATGTCTCTTTCCCTTCTTTCGTGAAGGCTCTTCTTTTGGTATATTCATGCCCTGCCCCAGTACTTAGTTCCTGTAAGAAAGGTAAAGATCACACGGATGACAGTGTTGGTTTTTTGGGTGCCCAAATGTGTAAAGATATACTCCTGTTCATTAATTCAACAGAGATTTATGTCAGAAATTAAAAAGCCCTCTTTGGGGGCGCCTGGGTGGCGCAGTCGGTTAAGCGTCCGACTTCAGCCAGGTCACGATCTCGCGGTCCGTGAGTTCGAGCCCCGCGTCGGGCTCTGGGCTGATGGCTCCGAGCCTGGAGCCTGTTTCCGATTCTGTGTCTCCCTCTCTCTCTCTGCCCCTCCCCCGTTCATGCTCTGTCTCTCTCTGTCCCAAAAATAAATAAACATTGAAAAAAAAATTAAAAATAAAATAAAAATAAAATAAAATTTAAAAAAGCCCTCTTTGTCAGATAGCATTCTCTTTGCGGGTAGAAGTTGTCTTAGACATGCAATCCGAGAAGCTCTGGGCTGAGGCTCTGGAGAGGAGGTGGGGAGATACATGGGAGAAGCAGGGCCAGGTGGCCAGGAGGGCTCACCTTCCAGAATTCCTCCCTCGTCGCTGCCACCCGGGGGGGGGGGGGCACACCCAGCAGCAGAAGGGGAGATGAGCAGTCGGAGCCGGATGTGAGGTGGGGGCGGTAGTGAAGCCTGCAGAGGGAGTGAGGAGGGCAGCAAGAGAGATGATCTGGGATAGGAGGAGGAGGAGGAGGGTGGGGGGTGGGAGGTGCTCGTTTCCACCGGGTTTTCTTCCCCAAGATGTGTGTTCAAGTCCAGCACTTCCCGCGGAGAGAGTTCTAACCTGTGTCGTTTTGCTCTGTGTCTTTCTAGATCAATGAACTGAGCCATGTTCAAATCCCTGTTATGCTGATGCCAGATGACTTCAAAGCCTATTCAAAGATAAAGGTGGACAATCACCTTTTTAACAAGTAAGTACAAGTACGGCCGTTTAGAAGACTGACACGGCTGCCAGGAGTATGAGTTTTGTGAATTTCTGTAATTGCATTAGTTTTCAATGGGTGGGAGTAAAGTTTTGCTGATGAAGTTAATCCTGTGATAAACATAACCATCTGTCATTTTCAGAAAAGCCACGGCAGGCCCTCTTGGGTAATATCCTTTTGCCATATGGCATATTGTTCTCTGTGAATATCTTCTGTGTTAAAAGTGATATTCTCATTACAATTTAAATGTTTGAGGCTGTAAATTGCTTGGGAGTTTTAGCAGCTGTGGACCTGAGCGATCTTGGACAAAACTCTAATAATGCTGACCTTAGGAGCAGAAATAACTACTTCATAGAACAAGAAAGAGTTAAGGGACATTTTTCTAAAACACGATGGGATGCCATGTTGGGCAGTGAGAGTATTTCTCCTTCATTTGGCTGTCATTTTTGATGTCATTATGGAGCACCTCTTACGTATTAGCTGTCCACTGAGAGGAGGGACGAGGAAGTAGACGTGGCCCTGCCCTCAGGGGGCTCTCAGGCAGGTGCTTGAAATCTGACGCATACACAAATTACCGCATAATTCAGCGTGCAAAGTACGACCGTACAGGTGTGTATGTATCTACGGGTGCACAGAGGAGGAAGCAATTCCGAGTGAGTGGGAGGAGCCTTATAGAAATCTCTCCCGCCTGAGGATCAATTATGAAATGTCTTAACGTGGCCCTTGTTCTGATGTGCAGCTGATGTGTTAATTCTTAAAACTGTCTAGAAGCTGACCTTTTGAAGGGATTTTCCTCTATGTGAATTTATTTATTTATTTATTTATTTATTTATTTATTTATTTATTTATTTATTTAAGTTTATTGATTTGAGGGGTGGGGGAGGGGCGGGGAGGGAGACTCCCAAGCAGGCTCCGCGCCGATAGCGTGGAGCCCGACACGGGACTCAAACTCACAAGCCGTGAGATCACGGCCTGAGCTGAAATCAAGAGTCGGGCGCGACCCAGGGTGCCCCTTTTTGCCATGTGCATTTGGCACGTGGTTATTTGTGGATAGCATCAGCTAGGTCGTTGGAGGAGTGAGAGATAATGTTGTTTTGCAAACTCTAATCAGCAAGGACCTGAGGACGAATGGGGGAGCGCGTCTGTGGCTCGCTCCGCTGCCCATCCCGGGCTCCCCAAGTTCTCTGTTTTTCCTTCACCGTTTCCGTCCGTGTGGCCCCTTCTCTTTCCACCTCGTCTTTGGGAAAGTGGCCGCGAGGAGTGGTTGGGATTAGAAAGGTCGTCTAGTCCCAGTGCCCCTATAGGTGGTGAGAGGAGGCGAATGCCACCAGTCTGTCCCTGTGTCCCCCCGGGTTTACTGTGGGTTGTGGTTGGTTCTGGGCCGTACCAGCCTTCTGCGGGTGGGGAACCCCGGGCACTTTGGCCGCACGTGGAACTAGATGGCGGCAAAGTCAAGTCTACATCTAAACGTTGTTCCACACTATGACCGTTTCAGAGAAAACATGCCGAGCCACTTCAAGTTTAAGGAATACTGCCCGATGGTTTTCCGGAACCTGCGGGAGAGGTTTGGCATCGACGATCAGGATTTCCAGGTGAGTCCCTTTTTTGCTACCTTTGCTTCCAGTAGGGTTTCCTCTGTAAAATAGGACTGACCTTTTTTTCGTCACGAGTAATTATGTAATGGCAATTTTCATCTCACGTAGGAATGTTTCAGTGTCCTTTCTGAAATAAAGGCAGGGTTCCGTCAGTTAGGGGCCTCTGGGCAAAATGATGTTAGCGGTCGGCAGGAAAAGACCACTCTTCGGGAAGCAAACACGCACGTGAGCGTTGCAGATGATACTCTCACTTCCTAGAGGAAGTGGCCCGTCAGCACAGCCTTCTTTTGATTTCTGCCATCAGGCGTGTCGACAGTCAGTGCCAGTGTGTACGTTGTGTCTTGAATTTGCGTTTCCTGTAGTTACAGGGTCCCCTTAGCAATCACCAAAGTTGTATTTTCGTGCTGATTTGCTTGTTCAATCATCTGAACCCGACTCCCCTGCTCACAGCATTTTGTCAGAGGCCATGCCTTGTGCACCATGACCTGGAGTGGTTGGTGTGGTCTAGTGACCGTAGGGCTGTTGCACCAGCAGGAGCCTGCGGCTCCTGGGAACATCGTCTGTTCTTGGTGCCCACCACATAAAAATGTCCACTGTTGCTCCCCGCCCCACCCCCACCCCCGTATTTGCCTGGTTTTCTCAAATTTGAATTTTAAAATCAAGATCATGGGGGTGTCTGGGTGGCTCAGTCAGTTAAGCACCCAACTTCGGCTCAGGTCATGATCCCGCGCTTCGTGGGTTCGAGCCCCGCGTCGGGCTCTGTGCCGACAGCTCGGAGCCTGGAGCCTGCTTCGGATTCTGTGTCTCCCCCTCTCTCTGCCCCTCCCCCGCTCACGCTCTGTCTCCCTTTCTCTCAAAAATAAATAAACCTGAAAAAAAATTTTTTAAATAAAATAAAATCAAGATCATGGTGCTGTCCTAAGTGCCGATCCGTGGTCCTTTCTCCTAAGAAAGGACCTGACATCAGTTACTTGATCTTAATATAATCAGTCAGATAAGTAAAAGCCAAGAATTTTTTTTAAGAGCAGAAAAGGGAAGGGGTAGTTTCTGGTCTTTTAGGACAGTCTGTTCATTTTGCTGTGTGAGCACTGACTTCTTTGAAATCCCTCCAAATCCAGTAAACATTTCTTTCATTTGCTCCAAATCAGAATCCTGATGTATCCTACATTAAGTGCCATATTGCCCCCCGAGTGACCTTACAGTTTGAACATTGACACGGCTTTACCCTGTGTTTTCCTTAAAAAATAGGGTGTCGAAGGCAAATTGAGCTTAGTTAGTACATTTTCCTAAAGATGCGTGGGCCTCCCCGCCCCGCCCCACCCTGCCCTGCCCCATTATTGAAAGTTTCCCAGAATTTCTCACATGCTCACTCAGGCGTAAGAAGCCTCCAAGCTCCCATGTTTTGAATAAGTAATACTGGCCAGGTTGCCAGTGATATTCCCTCCTCTGTGGGCCAGGGCTGGGATTTCCACAGAGGTGAGTTCTGAGCAGAGGCTTGGGTGTGCCCGAGAAAGTGGAGGGGGTGGGGGGAAGGGTGGGGTGCACGCTCAGCTTTGGGCCTCATGCATAAGAGAAAGACCTTCAGTCAAACCTGGACTGGGGATGTACTGCTGAAAAAAATAAGTCACTTGTAAAGAATAAACCTTGGAACAGTAAAAAAAGGTTTGTATAAAATGAAAAGGAATGATTCTACATTATTTAAGAACTGCCAATACATTTGAAAAGGCCATATGGAAATAAACTGAGTGGTTTAAAGGAAGGAGTAGCTGACAACTGACGTCCTAAGAAACTCTCCTCCACCCGAGTCTCATGTCTCCTTTTTTGTTTTTTCTGATGTTTGTTTATTTTTGAGAGAGAAAGAGAGTACGAGAGAGGGAGGGGCAGAGAGAGAGAGGAGGACACAGAATCCGAAGCAGGCTCCAGGCTCTGAGCTGTGAGCACAGAGCCCGACATGGGGCTCGAACTCAAGAACTGTGAGATTGTGACCTGAGCCGAAGTCGGACACTCTGACTGGGCCACCCAGGCGCCACCCCCGCCCCCTTTTTTTAAAAATAAAACAACTACACTGGCATTTCACAGAAACCGGCTTTTGAGGGCCTCTGCTCCAGGATCATGTTAGGTCCCTCAATTTGTTACCAAAATTAAGTCCTTATGTTTCTTCCCATAATCAGCGCTGCTCAGTGAGATCAAAAATGGAGCCTTTACAGCCTGAAATCGGAACTGTAGATGAAAGTAGTTTTTAAAATGTCCTAAAATGACTAGTTTTGTTGCAAAAATACCAAGACATGAGCCAGTGTTCCTTCACCTTCCCCTCCGCCCCCCAAAACAAAACCATGTCAACTTGATATTTAAGTAAGTGCAAATTGCTGAGGACAAACTTTAAAGGCAAATCAGGCAAGTGGAGGAGGATTCGTGGAACTAACTGGCAAATCTCTTAAGCTCTTAGCAGGAGAAATCAGTACAGAGGAGAGCCAGTGTGAGTATAATTAATCATTTGAACGCCACTCCTTTCCTCAGCTACGCCGGGTACTTTTGGCATTTAAATTGCTGCTTTCTCTTTGGCAACTGTATTTCTATTAAAAAGAGAAAAAAAGGTGGGTGTTCAAAGTAACTTTAGCGAACCAGAGCTACGTGCTGGTTTTCCCCTCCAGTCCCACGTCGCTCTCCCAAAGTCTCTACCTCTTAAAAAAGTTTCGGGGGGCGCCTGGGTGGCGCAGTCGGTTAAGCGTCCGACTTCAGCCAGGTCACGATCTCACGGTCCGCGAGTTCGAGCCCCGCATCAGGCTCTGGGCTGATGGCTCGGAGCCTGGAGCCTGTTTCCGATTCTGTGTCTCCCTCTCTCTCTGCCCCTCCCCCGTTCATGCTCTGTCTCTCTCTGTCCCAAAAATAAATAAAAAACGTTGAAAAAAAAAATTTAAAAAAAGAAAAAAGTTTCGGGAGGGGCAGGCCCTGCAGTTTAACCTGAAGATGAGATTGTGGATGTGGGGCCCCACCCACTCTGTTGGCTACTCGGTTTGGAAAAAAGGAGGAAGTTGTGCCAGCTCTGGCTCTGAGTTCATACCTTGAGGGCCTCCGGGCATTGCCGGGGTGAAGGTGGAGGTGCCACGGACCTGGGCAGGGCCCGGAATGCCCAGCAGTGGGAACAGGCCAGGACTAGCCGGGCCATTGTCCCAGCTGCCCGGCACATCAACTCACCACCGCCCAGACATTGCGTCTCTCGTGGGCAGAACAAGGAACGCGTATCAGTTGACATCCGCAGTACCAAGTTAAATACTCTCTCTCGGTCTGATTTGAAAAGTGAGATCAGTGACCTGGGGTCTGATCGTCTTTTGACGGCACTGGATGGCTAGAGGGGACCGGGCCCCACGCTGCTTTGCTTTTCCTCGATGTGTTTGTTTTTCTGAAGTGTTTGCCTGTTGGACAAGTGGCTTTGCATCCGCGTAGTGATCGGGAGCCCCCTGCCTGGTTCATTTAGTATTTGGACCTTCGCGTTAAGTCAAGTGGGTGAATGGTGTCCACCTGCCTTGGGTGTGTGAATGCCTTTTTGCTGCACCTGGAAAAAGTCAGTATTGCTGAATCTGATCAAATTAGAACATAGTAATTAGGCTACCTAATTGACCTCTAGCAGCAAATTTAAACTTCTTGAGAAGAATTGAAAAGCAATCCTGCTATCAACAATTGTATCTTTCCCCTGGTTTTGGTTTCTTGAATGTCTTTTAAGAATGAAACTTTTTTTTCTCATAAGCAACAGTTCTAGAATATTCTTCATTAACAACAGTATCACTTAGCACACACGTGTATGTAGAAACCTCTGTGTAGGTGTGTGTGTGTATGTGTGTGTCCAGGTTCAGAACTTTCTCCAGTTTATATGTGTGTTTTCAAGTTACTTCATTGGTTTGTAAAGCGCTCAGTGTTGGATTATATTCTTCCGATCATTCGTTGTTGGGCCAAAGTGAGTCCCCGTTACCATGAGTTTAAGATATAAGGCATCTTTGAAGACGGATGCCCCCACGGAGGCTTCCACTGTCACTGGCCCTGAGGTTCCAGGCCGCCCGAGGCTCTGCTCCCCTCTAGGTGGATGATTTCACGCACGTTTACCACTCAGGGTGTGTTTATTTGTATCTATTGCCTGTCAGGCTCTGTGCAAGACATTATAGGCGATGCAGAAGGGAAGACAGAGCAAGGGGACTCCTTTTTGTTTGTTTTTTAAAACTAGAGACAGCTGTTCTTTTTTTTTTTTTAACTTTATTTATTTTTGAGAGAGAGAGAGACAACAAACACAAGCAGAGGGGCAGAGAGAGAGGGAGACACAGAATCCGAAGCCGGCTCCGGGCTCCGAGCTGTCCGCACCGAGCCCGACACGGGGCTCGAACCCATGAACTGCGAGATCATGACCTGAGCCGAAGTGGGATGCTTAACCCGCTGAGTCACCCGGGCGCCCCATTGTTTGTGTCTGCTGTTCGCTTGCTTTTAAACTGTTCCACGCCAGATTCTGTATTTGATGCTAATGAGATTTACAGAAACCCAGACGTCTTTTTTACTCGTCTCCAAAAAAAGCTGCGTCCCTCTTTCCAGCCTCTCCGAGGACCCAAACGTTTCACAACAGGCCTGGGAAGTGAAAGGGAGGCTTCGCTGAAAGTTTCTGAGCTGCGGGAGAGGACTGCCCGCCAGAGACCAAAACGTTCCGCAGGACGGGGATGAGGCGGTTAAGCCTCGACACAGCCCGTAATTGAAACGGAGGCCCTCTTGTTCTTTGTGGAGGATAATCACCGGGCTTTCTCTTTCTCTTCCCCTGCCGCGTCTCCTGAATTAGAATCCCTCATTATTTGCATCTGATGCACCTTCTCCTTTGTATTTGTAACAGAGAATTCTAATTTTAAAACAACTGATTCTAGAAGCATCACGTCTGAAACTGTTGACGTTGTCCTTTCGGGTTTCAAAATAACGTCTTTACGGCCTGGAGAAAGACCTTCAGGGTGTGCGGAGCCGTGGCAAAGAAAATATCTGCAGAAGACGGCGCCTGTCATCACGTAGATTTCCCCAAGTGTCACTTAGACTGAGGGCAGGGACTGAGTCCAGCGTGCCCACCAGGGTGCAGGCCCAGAACGTAGCCGCGGCCAGGCCTCGGGCAGGCCCGTAGGAAATACGTGAGGCAGAAAGGGAGGGAGGGCTGGGGTGCGGGGGGGGGGGGGGGGAGACCAAGGTAAGCGAGCCTTCTGGGCCAGAGCGTGGCGGCCGAGAGCCCAGGAAATGCTCAGCCCCTGGGTGGTGGCGGGACTGCGGAGATAAGGACGGGAAGCCGGACCGCAGGCTTCAGCCAGATTGTCAGCCCCGGAGCAGCCGTGTGGAGTTTGCACAGGGGAGTGATGTGAGGACGTGTGGATTGTCTAAAGATGACTGAGGGTGGCCACGCGCAGAATGCAGAAAGGGGAGGTGACAAAACCCGGAGCCTGTGCAGTGCCCCAGCAAAGTGAAGAGGCATAAACCAGGGCACTTGGGAGTGACAGGGTGAGGCAGAGAGCAGTTTTGAGACACACGTGACAGGAGTTGGGGGTGGCGGAGCCTGAGGGGCTGGGAGAGCGGGGGGGGGGGGGGGGTGCGAGTCCCGGGGGAGGGGCAGGTCGTCATGCAGTGGGGCAGCCTGGGGGGTGCTCGGGGTCAGGGTCAGGAGCTGAGGCCCGGGCCTGGGAGGGGTTGGCGTGTGGGTGCTTGTCTCTCGACAAACCTACCTACCTACGCTGTCACCACCTGGAACTTGCTCCCTGAACCATATCAACTCTTCCTTTTCCCATTGGGACTGTTGTCTCTTGAGCCAGCTTGTTCACAGCTTCTCACTCCCGCGGGCCTCGCGGCTGAGCCTCCGTGGGCCCCACAGCGCGTATCGGACAGAAGCTCCTCCCGGGGCTGAAAACCGAAGGATCGGACGATCTCCTGACAGACTTTTGGGAAAACTCCCTCACAACCCACCAACGTCATCAGATTTTTTTTTTTTTTTCTTGTGCTTTCTCTGCTCTTTCTTCTGAATTGAACCGGTTACCGTCCCCACCTGAGAACTCAGGCGTCCTGTTCGCGTGTGTTCCTCACCCTGAACCCACTTTGGGTGATGGCCCGTGATTTCCAACCAGGAGCGGACAGTCATCTTGTCAGGGAGGGAGCTCCTGTCCGGGTTAGACGTTGTGTTTGCTTATTACGATCCTTAGACACAGGTCTGGGGTATTTTGATCTCGGTCAGTTACCAACCCGAGGGTTTTGTTTTGTTTTTTTAACAGAGAGAGAGAGAGAGAGAGAGAGAGAGAGAGAGAGAGAGAAGAGGGGCAGAGAGAGAGGTGGGGAGAGAGAATCCCGGGCAGGTTCCACACTGTCGGCGCAGAGCCCGATGTGGGGCTCGAACTCACGATCCACGCGTGAGCTCATGACCTGAGCCAAAGTCAGATGCTTAACCGACTGAGATTTTTGAAGGAGGTCTCGTGGCGCTCTGTGAAGTTCCCGCATCTCTGCTGTTTTCTCTGCTGGCCATCACCATTCATTTGTGTGTTCTTTTCTCGCCATTTCATTATTGATAAGTGTTAAATTGCAATGTGTCTTGCTCCCCTTTTTAATGAAAGCCACTCTGCGCCTGGGATCACAGCTCAGACTTCCTTTGAAATTCCCAAAGAGCTTAACACACGACTTTGAACACAGTGGGCATTTAATAAATCCTTGGTGATGATGTTCAAGTTAGCGTGTTGGTCTTTCCCCCTCTGACGAGGTCAGAGGACCATCTGTGCTTTCTCAGATCTGTCAAACGCAAACCCAGGAAGCAGCCTCATTGGGTGGTTGCTCCTGGCTCCCCGCCTTGTGATTCGAGGCATGTAATCGTAATCCTGAGTTGTCCGCAGGGAGCGATCGGCTTCCAGGTTTCAAGTCCCCGAAACAGGTAGCGTGGGTTAGGAAAAAAGAGCGTCTCCTGGGAGCAAGGGGGCTGGGTTGAGGTTTGGATCTTCAGTGACTGTTGGCTGTGGCTGCGTCCAGTCACTTACTCCCGGTGAGTCTCAGTTTTCTCATCTGTGAAATGAGGGAGAAGGATGCGATGTTTGCTGAGGCCCTGCCAGCTGTCAACTCTCTGAATGTGTGATTAAGTCATCTCGAGTAGATGACAGTCGCCGAGGCTCTTATATACAATATTGACATGTTCTCTTTGTGAGATGGTGGCCTCTATACATTGGAGCATGACAGGCCTGATTTTAAGCGGCCTCTCTGTTGATTAAAAAAAAAGAAGAAGAAAACAACTCTCCATCCATGAGGTTTTTTTAAAATTTTTTTTTCAACGTTTATTTATTTTTGGGACAGAGAGAGACAGAGCATGAACGGGGGAGGCGCAGAGAGAGAGGGAGACACAGAATCGGAAACAGGCTCCAGGCTCTGAGCCATCAGCCCAGAGCCCGATGCGGGGCTCGAACTCACGGACCGCGAGATCGTGACCTGGCTGAAGTTGGACGCTTAACCGACTGTGCCACTCAGGTGCCCCTCCATCCATGAGTTTTAACAGAAATGCAAACCATATCAAAATGGGGGGCGGGGGGGGAGGGGGAAGAAACCAAAAATGCCTAAGACGAGGAGAATTAAGTGTTCAAAATGCTTGGGTATTAAAAAAAAAAAAAAATGCACAGGGGACCGTAATGGTTGCTAAATCATGACATTTTCATGAGAGACATTAGAAGATGGCCGCTAGAATGAGCTAATCAAATTGACCTTTACATTTCCTCCACTTTTCTGGACACCCCCCCCCCGCCCCCAACCCCGGACCTCCCACTGAGGAAACAAACCTCTTCAGTGTAGACTGTAGAGGAGTGGGGAGGAGGAAGGATGGCACCACTAATCCCTTTCTGAAGGGAAATGACGACAAATTTCCATTTAGAAGCGCACGAAGGCCGCTGAAGAGGGAGCCGTATCTCTCATGATCTTCCTTTATTCCCTGCGGAGGGCTGACGTGGTATATTGGAGCTTCAAACACAGCTCTTGAGGTTTGGGGACAGGGTGCTGTACGATTCGTAATATACGTGGCTGTGGAAAATGGAGGTGCTGAAAAAAAGTTCACTTACCAACTGGCAAGATAGGCAAGCAAAACTGGGCTCAGTTGTCAGATTGCTACCCGCCCTACCTCCAATAGCTTTGCCCCAGAATTTCAGTTTTTGTCAGAGTCCATCCTCTCCCCCCCCCAACTCCCCAGCAAGCCCAGAAGTACCCCACGACGCAGCATCTACTGGCTGTCATGTATCCCCTGCACTGGACCGAGGACAGGGCGCCCATAATGTCACTTCACTCGCCCAGAGACGGCCCAGGGGCTACAGCCAGCACCGTCGGTCACGTCGGGGACTTGCAAGAAGAAAGTTCGGTTCTGTCACACACGCCTCTGTCCCGTAGGAGCGTTTCTATGAAATGTCCGGAACAGGCAAATCTAGAAGACCGTGGATTTGTGGTTTCCTAGAGCGGGTCAGAATGGGAGTGACTGCTAACGGGCCCAGGCTTCTTTTTGAGGTGATGAAAATGTTCCAGAATTCATTGCGGGGATGGTTAACTCTGGATATATACTAAAAAAAACCATTGAACTTGCAGTAGGTGAATTGTGTGGTATGTGAGTTACAGCTCAGTAACGCCACGAAGACAGAAGAATGTTCGCGGTTTAAGATTCGTTTATATTCAGTATATGATTTTGTTTTTTCCTTCCACCACTGATTTCAGTTGCCTTTTTCTTGAGGGCCGGGCGTTGTGATAACGGTATTTCCATTTAGAACAAGTGAATTTAAAACGTTACATAGTTTATAATACGAAGCTAACACATGTATAGAAGAAAGGGGTAGCCAATGAACACAGCAGTTAGTTTTACATTTGTGATTAGATCTCACCCTAAACTGACAGCAAATCATTATCCGTTCCTACGTCTCTGCAAGCTAACAGCAGTAACTATTACTGAATAGCGATTAGGAGAGCGAGAAGGAAACCTAGAGACATGAAGTCCAACTTTCTTTGCAGATGATCAGGTAACAGAGTGAGGGGCGGGGGAGGGGAGTTGGGCGGGCTCGTCGCCCTTAACTTCTGACTTGCTCTATTTCTGTCATACATGCTGAGACCTTATGGGCAGTGACACTGTATCAAGGTCTGTTCATTCATATTTTGAATATTAAAGTGAGTCTTTTAAGGCCCCGCATTGAATGGGACTGTGGTTTCGTGGGAAGCCAACCTATTACACAGGTGACTTCCCGGACGATCAGTTCCAAGGTTGCTTTTCCAAACCTCCATTCCTCTCCTCAAGCCCTCATCTTTAGCCGGCACCTGCCCACCCTTCATCATTCTTGTTTCTCCCTCGAGGTAACAGAGGCAACGGAGGCCTGCACGTTGGGCTACCCTGAGTCCGTCCCCTCCCCCCCCACCCCTGCTATTCCTGCAGATTCATGGGCATCTTCAGCCAGCCTACTTTCCTCCCTTCCTCCTCCTCAAGAAGGAGGCACCCACTGCCCCCGGCTGCCTCCCCCCACCCTTTCTATTTCTTTAGAGACTTGTCCCGCCCCCTTCCCCTTTGGTGGAGGTAAGCGGGGGCCAAGGACAGGAGAAAGACCTTGCGGGTTGGGCATTTTCAACTTGAAAGGTCTTTATAAAATGTTTTAAGTTCTTTTATAAAAATATAAGTGGTTGTTATGGAGGGCTGTAGGAAATAACCTGCAAAGGTGAATGGAGAGTGTGTGGCTCTCAATTTTCACTGGGTACAAACTAGAGGCTTGGCCAGGGCGGGGACAGGAGGAATCAAGAGCAAATTAGAAGAACCTACTATGAGTCCTTCATTTTTTTTTTTTTAACGTTTATTTATTTTTGAGAGAGAGAGACAGAGTGTGAGTGGGCAAGGGGTAGAGAGAGGGAGACACAGAATCCTAAGCAGGCTCCAGGCTCTGAGCTGTCAGCACAGAGTCCGACGCGGGGCTCAAACTCGTGAACCGCGAGATCTTGACCTGGGCTGAAGTCAGACGCCTAACCGACTGAGCCACCCAGGCACCTCTATAAATCCTTCATTCTTAACTTCCTAACCTGCAGAATCATCTGTCGATATCAGTCTGCCCCTCTAAGTAGCTTCCAAGTTGAAATTTACTATTTATAATAATAGCTACTGTTTACTGAGTACTACTGTATTCCAGGCACTATTATAAAAAGTTTACATTCTCTAATTTAACCCCCAACAAACTTTTGATTGGTATTATCATTATCCTCATCATTATTACCTTTCTACACATGTGGACACTGAGGCACAAAGAGCTTAAATAACTTGTCCAAATTCATAGTCTTGATTTCTAAAGTTCCCGTGTCCAATTCCATGTTATACCGTCTCCTACTTTCCTCATCAGCACTGTTTGGAACTTGAAACATCAGGCCTCTGCTTATGTTAATGTGAGCCTGAGGAAATATGAGGAAACTAGATAGAGGTATGAATAAAGTAAATACAGAGAGATGGTCTCGACGTTCAGAATCTTCTGATGAGTGTGTACTTAGTAGGTTGGTGATAATGCGTTCTCTTCCGATGGCTTCTAGACTTGGGAATATGTAATGGGATGGACATTTCACACACTCAATGCCCTGAATTGCCTTTATATTGTGACTGTGTTGTGACCTTGACCCCAGATATCCCCAGGTCACTTTGTTTTGCATGTTCACACTTTTGAACTGAGAGGTTCAGAATCCCACATTTTGAATTTTTTAAGCACACCTTATTGCAGAATATATAACTCTCTAAGCTTTGTCCTTGACAGGGAATCTGTTCTCTAATGAGAGTAGAGCTCCACACTCTAGGCAGCTTTCTCATACACATGGACAGGTAGGTCAGGGTGAACATTCCTGACAGTAAATTTTTTATTTGGGAAATAGGAATTACCTTGAAGGTCTCTGAACCAGCCCTCTAAATGGTGCTTTGTAGGCCTTTGGTCAGATCAGACTTTCATCTCAGACTTGGTCTTTAAATCAGGTGGTCCAGATGAGAAAGAATTTTTTTTTTTTTAAGTTTATGTACTTATTTTGAGAGAGAGAGAGACGGCATGGGTGAGGAAGGGGCAGAGAGAGAGAATCCCAAGCAGGCTCTGCGCTGTCGGCACAGAGCCCGAAATCACCAGATCATGACGTGAGTTGAAACCGAGAGTCGGACGCTGAACCGACTGAGCCACCCAGGTGCCCTTAGAAAGATTTTTTTTTTTTTTTTAAATGGTGCCATCAGCTGGACCTTCTTTCTTCCGTGCGGATCTTGTCCTAGCTTGCAGATTTTCGCCTTAACTTCTTTTTCTGTTTCTTTCTTTCCTTACCAGTTGAGCATTGTAGAGAATGAGCCAGAGTTTAGCACTCCCGGAGGAAAGGATTGCTTCTTTCAGCCTTGGCATTCTTTGCCAAGAAAACCCTTATTGCTTTAAGCAGGGAAAGGCAGAGGATGGGGCAGTCTGTAAAGATAGGAGTCAGTCCCCAGAAGAGAATGAGAACCCCCAGCAATTCCCAGAACGTGTGGACTGATTAAAACAGGCACAATGAACTACGCCACCTGGTCAGAAATGTGAAGAAATCTCAGGATTGGTGCTGTCACCCCAGTGCACGGACGGGCCCGGCGGAAATACTGAGTGCTTAGGCATCTCCCAGCCGCCCTCTGTGCCATTGGATTGTCTGACTCCAAGCCCGGGACTCAGCCACACATGCTTTCCCTGTCCCGAAACCTGTTCCACAAACATCCATCACTTTCCGCTCTTGCCTGGAGAGAAGATGGCTCCTACTCCTACCCCTCCTCCCCCAAGTCGAGGAACGAACAGCTTCATCGTAGGATGAGTCAGGATACATAAATACACATGTTAATAAAAGTGCGAATTGAGGACTCTGGGCTGCATTCGCGTCGAAGCTGTTGCCGAGGATTTACCTTTCCTTGGCGAAACTGCAAACCCGAAGACACTTTTGGTTTTGGGCCAGTTCGCCCGTGCTCTTAAGTTGTGATTCGAAGGCATTTGTCACCACGGAAGAATCTGTGTCAACGGTCCCATTGTTGATGCGCCCCCAGACTCTCCAGCCCGGGGGGGATGGTGGCCGACTGCCCCTGCAGGGCCCCCCCACGTACCTCATCCCACCGAGGTGTTAACGCACTGAGGGAGGCAAGTCATTTCCACTCCGGGCTTCTATTTTCTTGCCTGTAATGGGATGGTTTGGAATAATCTCCAAGGTTGTTTCCAGCTGTCGTGCTCGTGGATTAAGAGAATTACTTACACACAGAGGGCCCCTCTGGGGGCTCCTGAAGGCCATCCCAAGCTCTGCTTCTCTCGGGCCTTCCTCCTCTTGGCCTCGCAAACTCAC
Source organism: Felis catus (assembly GCF_018350175.1). Lineage (NCBI taxonomy): Eukaryota > Metazoa > Chordata > Mammalia > Carnivora > Felidae > Felis > Felis catus. The sequence continues at coordinate 21,469,112 of NC_058374.1, read as the reverse complement.
CAAGCATCCTGTGTGATTCTACAGTCCGTTTTTCCTTTGGGACAGAGCGGAGCGCACTGAAGAATTTCAATATTCGGCTTTGCTAGGTAGCAGACTGTACCGAGGCTGCTCAGCGAGTCCTGTCGGCCCGCAGCCCTGACCTCCTCCCCTCAGCCCCTTTTCTTGGCCTTGCTGAAATTGTCCTGAGCCCATCTGCAATCAGCGAAGCGTCAGTTTCATGCTCCCCTAAGAACGATTGCCACCCCCTGTTGAATCATGGCCCAGACGTCCTAAACCATCATCATGCCCCTGCTGAGTGGGCATACTTTTCTGACTACACTTCTGTTGGGAAATATGCAGACTCACCCTCCGAGGTGAATCTCCGGTTCCTGGAGCGGCACGTCGTGCCTTCGGGTAAAGACGTTCTTAGAGTTATGAAAGGTCTGAGGTAGACATCTCATTCAGCTCCCCCTCTCCCCTGCTTTATTCTCCATCAGTTCACAAACACAGAAACTGAGGCTCAGAGAGGCTAAATGACATCCAAGGGTTGAGGAGTGACAGAACACGTACTGGGTTCCAGCCCGGCTCCCTACCATTACACAGTACTGCCTTTACACACACACACACACACACACACACACACACACACACACACACACTCTCTCTCTCTCTCTGTCTCTCTCTCTCTCTCTCTCTCTCTCTCTCTCTCCCCCCTCCCCCCACTACCTCATTTCAAAGACCACAGAAAGTCGATGATGATGATGTTAAGTAATGTCAAAAGTCTTTTCAAAAATTGCCCTTTCTGGCTTCCTCAGAGGAAGCTTCCGGCAGGAGGCTTAGGCATTATTACTTGACTCCGTTGTACTCCACAGTTTGGTTATCTTCAAGTGGGAAAATGCACCTGACCTTTCCTATCTCAGAGGAATGTTGTGAAAATAAAATACGAGCTAATGAGTTGGATTTTCCCAAGTGCTTGAGTCATTCCAAGGATCGTGCATTTTGTATAAATTGTGTTTTCTGATTTTCTGCTTGTCTAGGTCGTTCGGTGAACTTGATTCCCTGTCTTTTTACATTCATAGTGATTATAAAAGGTACATTCTTAACGGTGACAAGTATCTGTTCCTAACTTCACTGATTATTTGAAACCGAAGAGCCTTAAAAAAAAATCCTTACACATAGTGGAAGTAGGCACTGTAGGTTGGGACCACTCACGTGATTATTGAAAAACTGAGTTGAGGCAGAATTAAGATTAGAATTTGTAAAGTGTTATGACCAGGATTAGGACGTGGGCAGTATGCTCATACAGAGTCTATGATAAGTGCTTGTCAATATATTTGAAACTGAAGGGGGAGACAAAGAATTTGCAAGGAGGTAGCGTCTGAGCTAAGGAGTTACTGCTCATTGGATGAATCATTTCCAGCCCTTTGGAAATTCAGACGCTGCCTTGTACATATCATAATGAAACACTCCTTTAATGAATTAATACAGTGGATGCCATCAATTCTTCATCCTCACCGTAAAGCCTCCCATTTTAATCAAAGCAGAGTTGCACAGAATATAACGGGAAAGGTGTTCGTGCAGGTAAGTGTGTAATGACTTTACGCACTAAGAACACACAAAACACGTCATAGCCACCGTGCAGTGGACCCTTGGTTGTCCCACGGGCGGCAGACCTGCTGTGAGCAGCCCCATCTGCTTCAGATGACCCACCCCACGCCTGCTGGGTCAGAACCTGCATTTTAACAGGATCCCAGGTGATTTGGTTGCTCCTTAAAGTTTGAGAAGCACTTAGTGTGCAGCTTTCAATTGTATTGTCTTCCCAGTGGCCTCTGTAACACCTAGGAAAGCGATCTGTAAATATGCTGCCTTAATTCTGTCCTTTGCAGAACACAGGTGCCCTTTACTATATACCCCACCCCCTTCCTGAAAGGAGTTATTTGAAATAATTTTCTGCAGGTTAACGTGTGGGAGGAAAATGTGAGACCATTAGCCAGTAGCAATGACTGGTTGTTGTGGTTTTTTTTGCTAGCATTTAAAACCCCTAAAGGGAAAATTCACTCTGATTCTCTTCCTTTTTATTCTACTAAGGAGAATTTTTTTTTTTTTTTTGAGGGGAGAAAGAAAAACGTGATTGAGAATTAAACTCTTTATCAATATGGCCATTTTCATCCTGAAAATTATTTCCATCCTTCTCGGTCTAATGAATTTCAGCAGTCTTAAGAATGACTTAACACTGCCAAATCCTGCTATGTAAAGTCATTGCAAGTTGCATCGATTTTTTCCCCCCCTCTCCAGTTTCTAATAGGCTGAGGAAAGGAAATTCAGTTAATCGGCAGCATTGGCTTTGCACTTGACAGGTGTGGCCGCCACATCGCAAGCAAGACGCACGGGACAGCACCCAGCCTGGGAGACCCTCCCTCAGCCCGAGGCGGACCTTCAGGAGGTCTTACTCTGCCCCCGCAATTTAGTTCTGCTTCATATAGCCAAACCTTGCTGGATTTCATCTAGAAAGGAAGGGAAGGATAAGGAGACTTGAATCTACCAGACACAGAGGAACTCTCCCCTTGAAACTCCATGATGCAGTGATATCCCCTGCCTCTCTAAAGACGTCTGTCCCTTAACGAGACATTCACTGGGGCTTTGGAGTGCCCACTGGTAGAGAGGAAGTTGGAGGGGGAAAGGGTCTTTGCCTTTGAATCCCTCAGACACAGCCGAGTGGGGCCAGGCAGGGCAGGAAGGGCAACGCTGAGGAGCACAGGTAGCCAGGGTGGGGACCAGACTTCTCAGATGCTACAGGTTATCCTAGTCGGCTGAGTGACCAGTGTGAGAAGGTGGGGGAAGTGGGGGAGGTCAAGAAAACAGGAGATTGGGGTGCCTGGGTGGCTCAGTCAGATCTTCTGCCTCCTCTCTTTGCCCCTCCCTTGTCGGTGTGCTCCCACACACTTTCTCTGTCTCTCTCAAATATAAATTAACATCGGGGGCCTGGGTGGCTCAGTCGGTTAAGCGTCCGACTTTGGCTCAGGTCATGATCTCATGGTCCGTGGGTTCGAGCCCCACGTCGGACTCTGTGCTGAGAGATCAGAGCCTGGAGCCTGCTTCGGATTCTGTGTCTCCCTCTCCCTCTGGTTCTGCCCTGCTTGCACTCTGTCTCTCACACAAATAAATAAAAACATTAAAAAAATTTTTTTTAATAAAATATTAAAAAAAAATTTTTTTTTAGTGTTTTTATTTTTGAGAGAGAGAGAGCGCGCAAGCAAGAGAGAGAGAGAGAGAGAGGGAGACACAGAATCCGAAATGGGCTCCAGGCCCTGAGCTGTCAGCACAGAGCCCGACGTGGGGCTCGAACCCACGGACCATGAGATCAAGACCTGAGCCAAAGTCAGACGCTTAACTGACTGAGCCACCCAGGTGCCCGTAAACATTTTTTTTTAATCTTAAAAAAAGAAAGAAAGAAAGAAAGAAAACAGATTCAAACAGGAGAGCCACAAATGAGAAGAGGGGAGACGTCAGGGTGGGCTTATGTAGCTAGAGTGCCATTAGTGTGACCCAGATACTGGAATGAACTGGTGCTCCAAGAGCCCTTCCTCATCCACTCTCCAGGAGCTAAGTTGTTCTCAAAAGTGGCTGAAGGGGGGGGGGGGGGTGGAGGGTGGACCAAGTCAGAATCTCCGGAGGAGCTAGTTTAGAATACACCTGCCCCGGCTCCTCCCCAGGCATGCTGCAGACAACACAGTTTTGAGTAGTTTTCCTAGTTGAGGACCTGGGATCTGAGCCAGCGGCCCTGGAGATGGGATCCTAGCCCTTCCCCGTACTAGCCGTGTGACCTTTGCCCAATGATCAACCCATCTCTTCTCCCGTCTCCTCATCTGTAAAACTGTGATAATATTAATAGTAACCATTTCATGGAGATGTTACCAGAATTAGGAGAAAGAAATGCTTTGCACCTGCTGTTTAGGAGAATACCTGTCCTATAAGGAAACCACTCAGGGAATATATATATATAAAAAAAAGGTTTTCACGACTGGAACCTAATTTTATTCAGAAGAAAATCCGAGCCCTGTCCCACTCAGAAAAGAACAAGGTGAGGGGCGCCTGGGTGACTCAGTCGGTTGAGCGTCCGACTTCGGCTCAGGTCACGATCTCGCGGTTCGTGGGTTCAAGTTCCGTGCCGGCCTCTGTGCTTGGATCCTGCTTCGGATTCTGTGTCTCCCTCTCTCTCTGCCCCTCCCCCGCTCACACTCTGTCTCTTTCTCAAACATAAATAAACATTTTTGAAAGTTTTTTTTTTTAATTTTTTTTTCAACTTTTATTTATTTTTGGGACAGAGAGAGACAGAGCATGAACGGGGGAGGGGCAGAGAGAGAGGGAGACACAGAATCGGAAACAGGCTCCAGGCTCCGAGCCATCAGCCCAGAGCCTGACGCGGGGCTCGAACCCACGGACCGCGAGATCGTGACCTGGCCGAAGTCGGACGCTTAACCGACTGCGCCTCCCAGGCGCCCCGAAAGTTTTCTTTTAAAAAGGAGAGAACAAGGTGAACACAGTAACTTTGATTGTAATTCTAGGATTCGCCTACTTTAAGGACACTGGAAGCACAGTACGGATCCAAGCTGTCTGCATTACATTTGAAAGACTACCCGCTTGAGTTACTATGAATATACAATGTCACCCTACTTACACCGATTTCTTCCAAACGGAACCGTGTTTGAAGACTTGTGATGACAGCACGTGATCTGCAAATGAGAAAGCCATGCCTCTAACCAGTCTCTTTCCTCTTCCCTCCAACCTTATCCCAACGGGAAGAATTCCTTGACGAGGAGCGCACCCCTTCCCAACGACTCCCAGGCACGCAGCGGGGCTCGATTCCACACTTCCTATGACAAGAGATACATCATCAAGACCATCACAAGTGAAGATGTGGCCGAAATGCACAACATCCTGAAGAAATACCACCAGGTAACTTTTCTTTATTTGAAACTCTTGAGAAAGTGAACTGAAACTCACGATGAATTAGGACCAAGACCAAAGATCTAGGTAGGAAATGATGAGAACACATTTGGCATAAAAGTCGCCTCTAGCTGGGTTTCTTAACATTACTGTGGCCAGATGACTGATAACATTCAGGAATTCTTATACTAGGAAGATCATTAGTGACGTATAAAACATTCGTCATGTGAAACTCTTCTCCGTAATAGTTTTGACGATGACCGTTCTGATTTTAAAATCACTCGGTTTAAGATTGGGCAACATTTCAGAAGTGTTTCACCCATGCCAGAAGTTAGGTGTTGACCTCTCGAGGACTTATTCGCTTACATGTCCAAATCCTGTCCTGTTTTCTCGGTCTCTTCCTGTCCTGGCCCCAGAAAGGTCCACCCCACTCTCAGAAAATTGTTTGGTTTGAGAAAGTGGGTGATTGTGTTTCCTGCCTCTTTTTCACCCCTCATGTTATCCCTTTATAATCCCCTGGGGATAAAATGAAGGTACCCTTGGGAGCAGCAGTCTGTCCTTCTGTCTCCCTCCCTCCCTCCCTCCCTCCCTCAATCTCAATAAATTCCAATGTAAGTGTGCCTGATAGAACAACTGTTCTCAGGGCCCAGCCAGAGGTACAAAAGGCTCTTCCACTTACTGTGGAATACGAGCATGCAGTCCAGTATCAGACAATCCTGGGTTCAAATCCCAGCCCTGTCGCCTACTAACCACATGACTTCTGGACTTCAGAGCCTCATTTTCTTCCTTGATTTATACAGTGGAGATAATAACAGCACCTAACTCTGGAGTCCTGAGGGTTGAACGGGAGAATGTACACCAGGTACTTTTAGCACCCCGTCTGCCATACCTTAGGAGCTCAAGATATGGTGGTGGGAACCATTCTCATTAAGTCATACAACAGTGGCGTGAATGTAACCATTGCTTACAACATCATAGCGGTCCTCCTCAGAGCTCGTGTTTGAACCACACGCTAAAACACGTACATGTGCGTGCGCGCGCGCGCACACACACACACACACACGCGCGCTTTTAGAGTCCTGCTTTGTTTTTTTACCTGAATACCTCCAGGTAACGATTGGCTGCACAGAAGGTAGTCAGACAAAGTGCTGAGGGCCCTGCCTGTGTTAACCAAAGGATTCTGAACCATTATTATGTACCCGCCTCTTAAGGTGACTGTGTTGATGGCAGTGCTCCTTTGGACTTGTGAGCTCCCGAGATGTCTGTTTAAAAGTCATTTTCCGGGACGCCTGGGTGGCTCAGTCGGTGAAGCGTCCGACTTCAGCTCAGGTCATGATCTCGTCGTTTGTGAGTTCGAGCCCCGCGTCGGGCCCTGTGCTGACAGCTCAGAGCCCGGAGCCTGCTTCAGATTCTTTGTCTCCCGCTCTCTCTGCCCCTCCCCCGCTCATGCTCGCTCGCTCGCTCTCAAAAATAAACATTAAAAAAATTTTTAAATACATAAATAAATAAAAAATAAAAGTCAGCTTCCTTCCTTTATGGTCACGCACGATGTTCTGACCATCGTGGATCATTTCTGCACAGTTGCTGTTTCCTCCCATCTTTGCAAATGTGATCGACTGCATTCTGCTCGCAGTGAAATCTGTCAACATCTTTGAGCTATATTCTGTCTCAGGAAACGGGGGACTGCGCCTGATTTGTTTTCTAAAAACATTAGTCAGCCTGTAAATTCATTTCCTATCTAAAAAATCTTTTATAACATCTGTTCCTTTTGAAACCTGTTCTAGAGCATTTATGCTATTGCCTAATACGAAGGACGCTTTAAAATGCCGGCATAGTACAGGCGAGGGGGGAAACACTAAGGCACTCGCTTCTGAATGGATTGGATTGTAAGAGGCAGCGTTTACCTGTTCACCTTTTCAGCTGTCTACTATTTCATGTTCCCCCTCTGGAACTTAATGTCATACTTAGACATTCTTTTTATTCTTTCTCTAAATTGCCTCAGAACATTCAAAGCAAAGTGATACCTCAAGTGACTGATGAAAACATACCCTTCTGATACATGACTCTGATACTGTTCTAGTAAAAGGTGACACACAATTCAAGCATCAACTCCTTGATGACAACGTTGAGTTGAGAATTTTTTTGACTTTACAGAAATCACCGTTTGAAACGTTTTCTCCCGGGTAGTCCCTGTACCCTAACATGCAGATCTGACATAGTGTTAGTATTACATAAAATACATCAGGGATCAAAACAAATCGATTGACGTGCTCCCAGGGCTTTCAGAGCGCTCAAGATTTCCTTCCGTTCCGCTGCTAGAAAATTGTTATTTTCTCGGTATGTTCTTCATCCAGAAAAGTCTCAATTAACCAACATCTGGATTTTTCTTTCCTCTTAGAAATAGTATTTTTAAATATAAAGCGTCTTGATCATTGAGAATCACCATTGTTAACACAATTAATGTAAAGGACGTGACGTTGAAAGGCAGGAGACATAGATCCTAGCTTGTTATGAAATGGCTACTTAGGCGATCTCTGAACCTCAGTGTCCCCACCTGAGTTCCATTCATTCATTCATTCATTCATTTGTTCACGGTCTTACTCTTGACCTAATTCCAGAAAGGATATAAGGTGGCCTTCAAGGATAGAATCAGTGGGAAGAAAGGGAACGTAGAAGAGGGAAGGAGGGGGCGAAGGCACAAAACGGAGCGTGGGATGAGCCGAAAGTGTCATGCCATGGTGACCAGTGTGCTTGGTAGCATGAGATCCGGTAGACCGCAGTTTCCTAGCATCCAAAGCGGAAAGAGAAACCTGAGTGAGTCAGTTACACGGCTGCTGTGCCTGAAGGTACAGATGGATCGGTTGTTCAGGAGGAACACAACTGTTCTTGGTATTAAGATCAGACAGCGCTGTCTTGAGGAGCACCCCACCGAGGGGGCATGTGGCACAATAAACGTCATCCTTGCAAACAGCCGTGCAGCACAGAATTTCCTAGGGCTTTAAAAGAAAATCATCATCGTAGGCTGCTGAAACCAGACGGTAATTACACTCGATCGACACGATCGTGCCAGGGAGGGGGCAGTTTGCACGGGTTCCCCGGCCCTCTGCCGGCCTGGCTTCCTCCAGCCCGAACTTGAACCTTCTTCACGCTGCTCCTCTCACAGGCCACCTTCCGATGAGCTGTGGGTAACTTTCCATGGTGCTGAGCTCAGCCCTGCTCGTGCCCCTGGGTTGCTGTTCCGGGCGATCAGACACAGGCCGCGTCATCTGCAATCCAGGAGTTGTGGTTCTCTGCTCTGTTCGGTGACGCTCAGAGGCGTCTGAGATGCACGTCAGGCCTTTCTTCCCGCTTTGACTAACTCTGGGATTTTTCTGGAGTCATAAATTTCTGTCTCTTGCTTTAGCGGCAACTGTCAATTCTTCCCTTTCGTGTTGCTTTTCGCCGCCTTTACCTTCTGATGTGCTGTGCTTCTGAACCACCTGGGCTGGTAGACAAGCAATGAGACTTGTTCACATTACCTGTCAACGGACGGGACCGGCCCTCCGAGAGGGTGTCTCCTGTGGAATAAACGGATGGACTTGCTGATAGCTGTGGTCATGGCATGGCCCTTTGACTTCTCTTTTCCCTTCTCTTTTCCTTCGTTGTTTTCCGTTTTGATGAAATCTCCCTAGAGCCGCAGCTATGGTCTGGAAGGTCAGAGAGCAGGCCAGTGTCTGGAGAAGTGGAACATTGCTAGATGTTTAAATACATTTTTCCTGGGATTAAGCTTCTGACGAGCCTACCTCCCCGGCCACGCGGTGTGGGAGAGGGTTCAAGCCTCGGACTGCGGAGCTGTGTGCTCACTTTTGCCTGTGACCAGCGCCGCGACCTGGGGCAAGTTACCTAACCTCTCCCTGCCGCTTCTCAGCCTATAAAATTTGGATCACAGAACCTCCTTCATCAAGCACCAACCTCCTTAGGTTTTGTGCTAATTAGGCGAATTGATTTTTACAACCTGCTCGGGTTGGTGTATGGTCCGTGCTAAACAAATGACTAAGATAAATACTGTTCTACTCCCTCCCGGTGTTGAACCCCGTGAACTCTTTCGATCCACTGGGGGGCCTGGTTTCTGATACCGTGTGGTCCTGTTGCAGAATTAGGAGGATTCAAACCACCAGGAGTTCGAATTTTTCCCAAGTCCTGGTATCTTGCTTTTAGTGTTGACATGTGGCCGAAATCCTACCCTAATTTCTACTCAGCGTCGTCTCTCAGACCAGCGGGAAATGTCTATTTAGCAAAGGAAACACTTACAAGTCTCTTTTACTTTATTTGGTTTTCTCTTTGTTTTATTTGGGAAAATAACCTAATGTTTTGGTGTCAACGCCATCTTCGGATTTTGTCAGGCTAGAGTAAACTTGGGTCTTGTAAGTGACGATTATCAGCTGACTGGCCCGACCGTGTCAGAGAGCATTCGAAAAGGGGGAAAAAAAAAATGGCCAAGAACCTGCTTGAATGTCTTACTTCCTCTTTAAGTGAGTGATTCTTTGTTTCCCACCGGCTTGAATTCACTGGGAGTTTTGGTCTTCTGTCCTTCAGCGTTAACTGAAATTCAGAGTCAGTGTCAGTAAAATTTTAGAAGTTTCAGGAGAGGGAACAAGTTAGTATAAATGATCAAGAAATGCCTAAGAGTATCTTTTGAGTTTTTGCAATTCAGGGTTTAAAAGCGCTTCTTTTTTTATTTCAAATGACTGAAATGATCAACTGAAAGAATTGATAAGGTAACCCCCCCCCCCCAATCCCTTTTTATCCTTGGCAATTGGGAAACAGTAACTTGAGCTGAATCTGGATGTTATGCGAGTACCTCACATCTCAGCGGAGGATTTAGAGTGAATGCTGGGCTTTTTTTGGACCCTCTCTGAAGCGTATCTTTTGACCTTCCCACGAAGGACAGTGGTGTCGGCGTTATCATTCGAAGAGTGAGCCACGGGTAGAGGAAAACCCAGAAAACAGGCACCATAAAAGCCAGCCGTTAAAACGACCAGTGTTGGCACAGGAGAAACAGTTACAGACCACATCATTGCTTCTCAGACTTTGGTTCTAGGCGCAGCACTCGAGCCTCCCACACAAACGCGGATTCTGACTCCGTGGGTCTCGGGTGGCCCGAGATGCTGCGTCTCTAACGTGCTCCCAGGTGATGCTGATGAAGCTTCTTAGGCGGCAGGGCAGTATCTCCTTTCTAGAACTGGGGAAACACTCCCGAGTCTGCCCTTGGGTTTTCGGTTGCCTGTCTGGAGAAGAGGTCTGTTAAAATTTGAAAAGGACATTAAAACTTTAAGTCCAGGAGGTGCCGGGGAGCTCTGAGCTCCCAGCAGGGCCTCTGCCCTCAGAAGCCGCAGACGCGTTTCTTGGTCTTAGAAACAGCCAGAAACATCGGGAAAAGCCTTTGCCATCTCTGGGGTCCCCAGGGAGTCCCCCCACCCCAGCTCTACTTTGCAGGTGGGGAGTTGCTGCTTGCTAATGAATGGGGTGCTCAGAGCCCTTGCCTCCCGGCTCCCAGCTCCTGGCTCCTGGCATCCTACACATTGGGTCTCAGGTTTCCGGGGAGTTGCCCAACCCACTCACGGCACCTGCCTCCTGCAGCAGATCTTCTCCAGTTTCTGGAAATTCCGCCGACCTTTTCTCTTTATACATCGTCTTTTCTCCTCTTGCCTCTGTAACAGCTAGAACGTTCTCATTCTGGTCTCCACGGCTCGTCACTTCTCTTTGTCATTTTCCACCTGCAAACATCTCTGCTCGTGAGATTCTGGGGAAATTCCTCAGCCGTACCCGTTCCAGCTCTATGTCCTGTTCCCCTGTCTCACCTATTCAATGCTTTTTGTTTCTATAATTCTGTTTTCCTTCCAGAAGTTCCATTTTTACATATCTGCCAGTTCATTCCTGATAGTTGCTTGTAATATGCCCCTGTCTGAAATGGCATTCTTTATTTTTAGTTTTTTTAACTTTTAAAAAAATGTATTTCTTTTTTAAGTAGCCTTCACACCCAGCACGAAGCCCAGTGCGGGTCTTGAACTCACGACCCTGAGATCAAGACCTGAGCTGAGATCAAGAGTCAGACGTTTAACCAACCGAGCCGCCCAAGCGCCCCCATCTTCTGTCTTTTAAGTGTTTTATGCAGAGCTGTTCGAATTCTCTTTCTGATAGTCCCAACCTTTGTAATTTCTGGGAACCTGAATTTGTTGTTTCTCTCTGCCCCTCCCCCGCTCGTGCTCGCTCGCGCTCTCTCAAAAATAAATAAACATTAAAAAATTTTTAAAATATATAAGTTAAGTCAAGATAAAAGCCTCAGAGCAACCTTCCCAAGCAGAAGCCCACACAGTGTGGGGTCAAGATGTAGACTAGGGGTCATACCTAGGTAGGGTAGAGTAGGGGGGAGGGGCAGGATTGGGCAGACGGGGAGTCAGACCGCCATGCAGGCCAATGAAGCTGTGGCCGACTGGTGCGGTGTTCTTGAGCCCTCCCCCCGAGAAGCTCCTGCGTTGGGCCAGAGTGACAGGGAGGCAGGCGCAGAAGGAGCCTGCCAACAAGGCCGCGGACTGCGCTCCACAGCTGGGTGGGAAGGCCTTCCCCAGGGGCCGCCACACTTGCCTTCTCGTCTTTGGTGGTCCCGGTGAGCTCCTTGCTTAACCTCCAGAGGGTCCCCGAGCTCTACTTTAGGCAAGGTGCCGTCCAGAGAGCTTTCTCTGTGCCGAAGACGGTGAACGGGGAGCACAACGTGTTTCTGTCACGATCTACACCTCGTAGCGCCCTGCCCTTCCTGCTACAACTTCTCTGGCCCCAGTTCCTCCTCCCGGCCTGGCTCCCAGGTACCCCTGCTGAAGCATTTGACCTCCCAGTCCTAGGCACGGGCCTCTGGGGGCCCAGCTCCTGGCTGTTTGGAGGGCAAGAGGATGGTTCTGGAACCTGCCTTCTTTGACCAGCTCAGCCTCGCGTCGAGTGTGGTTCTGGAGGGGCCTTAAGGTCTCAGATCTCCTTAGGATGAGGCTGGAACGGTCATTCTGCATTTTCACTGTAGCCAGGAAAAAAATGCCCTAAGCACTTACTTGAGTTTATTTATTTTGAGAGAGACAGACATAGCCTGAATGGCAGGGGGTGGGGGAGGGAGAGAGAGAACCCTAAGCAGGCTCCACGCTGCCGGCGCGGAGCCCGACGTGGGGCTCCAACTCACGAACGGTGAGATCGTGACCTGAGCCCAAGTCAGACACTCGACCGACTGAGCCCCCCAGGCGCCCCTCTTTCTTTCTTCTCTTTCTTTCTTGTTGGCGCAGTGATCTATAAACATAGCCAGAGGCACAATGAGGATTACAGGTAACTTACCCTTTCAGAAACATTAAATGAAACGAGACTTTCCGTTGACGTATTAATTTGATGCTATATTAAATTGTCACTCCAGGCCTCTAGAAGAATGAGTGAAACATGATAATAACAGCAATTTCCAAAGCCAGGAGCCCAGGTTCGCACTTGCATGCAGAGCTGTAAATATTGATCTGTTGCGGGACATCACTTAGAACCTTCTCGGCTGAAACCTTCAGTCGGCTGTGGGTCTTTTCATGGCGTTTCATTTTGCGCGAGAGGAGCAACAAATTGGGGATTCGTAAGACTTGTTATTCTTGTTGAGTGCCTAAGCGCGAAGGAGACGGAGACCTTGTTGTGGTGGTTTGGCTTTATAGGATTTCAAATTTCTGATTTCACCGTGTTAATTTATCATTGTGTTACAGTTCTAGCAAACCCGTAGCTATAGAGGAAAAAGTTCTGAGGAAGAATGATGAAGAGATAAAATTCAGTTTTACTGGTTACCCCGTGGAATCCTTTATAAATTTTTGTTAATGTTTGTTTAGTTTTGAGAGAGAGAGAGAGACAACACACACCGTGCGAGTTGGGGAGGGGCAGAGAGAGAGAGGGAGACAGAATCGGAAGCAGGCTCCAGGCTCTGAGCTGTCAGCACAGAGCCCGATGCCGGGCTCGAACCCACAAGACGTGAGATCATGACCTGAGCTGAAGTCGGCCTCTCAACCAACTGAGCCACGCAGGCACCCCTACAATTGCATTTTTTTAAAGTACTATTTATTTAAGTAATCTCTACACCCAACATGGGGCTTGAACTCACAACTCCAAGATCAAGAGTTGCATGTTTTTCCGACTGAGCCAGCCAGGTGCCCAGACAAATACATTTTTTTCTAACAAGTACATTTTTTTTTTAAACATATATTTATTTTTGAGACAGACGACAGAGCGCAAGCAGGGGAGGGGCAGAGAGAGAGGGAGACACAGAATCTGGAACAGGCTCCAGGCTCTGAGCTGTCAGCACAGAGGCCGACACAGGGCTCAGACTCACAAACTGGGAGATCACCACCTGAGCCGAAGTTGGACACTTTGCCGACTGAGCTACCCAGGCGCCCCTCCAACAAGTACATTTTTTTTTTTAAATGTTTATTTATTTTGAGGGAGAGAAAGTGCAGGTTGGGGAGGGGCAGAGAAAGAGGGAGAGAGGGAACCCAAGCAGGCTCCAGACTGTTAGTGTGGAGCCCGATGCGGGGCTGGAACTCATGAACTACGGGATCAGGACCTGAGCCGAAGTCAAGAGTCTGACGCTTAACCAACTGAGACACTCAGATGCTCCCCAGCAAGCACATTTTTTTCAAAGAAGACATAAAAAAGTAAAAACTGTTAGTGAGTGTTGAAAACACAGTTGCAGACAAAAACATTGCCAGCAAATATAAGTTTCTGAGAGTCCTCTTGAAAAAAAAACAGAAGCCACTCTGATAAATAACAGGTAACAGGAGGTGTCCAGCCATGAAAATACAAGCGTGAAAAATAATAAAAACAATATTTTAAAATGCAAACGTAGGTAATGCGGGAAGTGTAACACTGAGAATATAGACACTGAGCCCAAGAATAACTGTCATTGTCTTAGCTCCATATAGAAAGCATAGTAGGAATTGATGGCAATCGAGTTCGCTTTTTTAAACTTGGAGAGGACGCGTTCAGTGCCTGTTCCGATGAAAACTCAGGGTCATTGCGGAGTTGCACGCATTTGAAAGCCATCAGTGCGGGCGCCAGACCGAGCTTCTCCGACGCGAGAGAAGAGCTAGGCTGCAGGTGACCCAGAGCAGCCACCGTCATGCCCCAGATAGGAATGGCTCCGAAAAATGCCATATTTGAGAGACCCTGCAGGGATGGGGTACGTTCGGCCCTCGCTCTCGGGGAAGAATCTCCTCTGCTGGCTGATGCGCGCTCTTTCTGAGCCCCACGTGGATGATTAGCATGGCCAGAAGTTTGGTCCGTTGGTGGCCCCATCTCCCTCGGGACCTTGAGTAGCAGAGGACACAGGTTGCAGACCCTTCCGACTTCTAGAAAGGAGTCCACCGGGCTACGGCAGGTACCGCAGTTTCTGAGTCTGTAGATCGAGGTTGCAACAGAGCAGGTAGGGGACAGCCGTGTGCCCGGGGACGGCCCGCCTTGTAGCCACAGCCAGACAGTGGCTGAACGTGAAAGAAATACTTACACTTTTCTTAAGGAGTCATCCTCAGAATTAAGTTGTTATTTCTCCATTCTCATCATCTGGAAATTAAGCCTGTAGAAGGGAGGGAGCAAAGGTTTCCTTAGATTATCTTGTGATTGAGTCAACAGTGTTAAAAAGAAATAAATACCTAGCAGATGCCGGGGCTGTTTTTAACTATTTAAAAAAGAGAGAGAGAATTGGTTATTAAACGCACAATATTATAGTGCCCCCAGTGCACGCCTTTCTTATCATTTTTGAAGCATTTTTGTCCACGTTGTGGTGTAAATTCGTCAATGGTGTTTAAGTTCTTGAAGGGAAAGGGCTCAGGCCTCTGATCCTAAAAGCAACGTGAGAGAGAGATACAATTTGTTAGTGTTTATTTTATATTTACAAAAATATCGCCTAACTTTATAAACAAATACGTACACACATACATATGCAAAACTATTCATTTTTAGAAAGCCTTTGTTCTGTGAAGATTCATTGAAATTGGGAGTCCTGTCACGTATTTAAAATAAAATCCAGAGGTGCCTGGGTGGCTCAGTCAGGTAAGCTTCTGACTTCAGCTCAGAATATGATCATGCAGTTCGAGAGTTCAAGCCCCCATCAGGTTCCCATCAGGTTCCCTGCGGTCAGCACAGAGCCGGCTATGGATCCTCTGTCCCCCGCCCCCCTCTCTGCCCCTCCCTCCCTCCCTCTCTCTCTCTCTCTCTCTCTCTCTCTCTCTCTCTCTCTCTCAAAAATACAATAAACATTTAAAAATTTTTAAATAAATAAAATCCATTTCTCAGCATTTGGGGAACACATCAGGTGCCCTAGAAAGTCTCCCTCCCTCTCTACCCACTCCCTTTTCCGCCCCTCCCCCCAGGGTCTTGGTTTCATCTTGCTGTGGCCTGACTCCAGGGCAGTCAGGCCCCCCAAGTCCCATTCCCCTGGCCTTTACATTCTTCACAAAGACCCTGTGCCCTCGTACTGTTGTCACCCCTCTTCCCTAAATGCAGAGGCACAGAGAGGTTGAGTGATTCCCCGGAGGGTACACAGCTAGTGAATGTGGAACCAGACGGGGCGTGGGGGGGGGGGGGGGGGTAGCAGCGCCACGCGGCCGAGTCGTGCAAAGGGCCCAGCTACAGCTCCCGCCGAGAATTGACAGTCTCCCGGATGTGGGATTACCCCGGGAGTTTGTGTGCGTGGTTTGCACACGCGACCACTGGTGTTGCCCTTGGTGTGCAGCATTTCCTGGGTCAGCTGGTGAAAACCCGAGAGGATGACCGTTCAGGCCCCTTCGTGCTGGCTCCCGCGCGCAGCGACCCGCCTACCAGAGCGGCGGTCCCCCGGCCCCCGCGTTCACAGAGCCGGCCGGACGTCCCTCTCCCGCAAGGAAACCGTGCAATCTCTCCCCAGAAATGCAGCTAGTGGGTAGAGTTGCTCTTCTGCCAAGTTTTGACCCATAAGTGCTTCCTAAACCTTTGTCACCGACTGTTGCCCTGTCGATCCTGGAATCTAATACGATAGGCTTGAACATGGGATGTGGTTCTGTGTCTATTCCAGGTGCACGTCAGAGAGCCTCAGAGACGAACGTGCCTTTGAGCGCCAAGTGCGTGTAGAAGCTGGGAGATGCAGATCAAACTGATCTGATTTTTATATGCAGTAATTTATTTAATCGTAAAGGTAGAGGAATTGTAGGATGTCATCTGCATGGGGCGGGGGGGGGGGGGAACCTTGATGATTTCCTGTACAGTATTCAGAGTTTCTTTATCATGTTCATAACCTGAATAATAGTATCCACTCTGTTCCATGGTGCTCTGTCGGTTTACACGGATTTTTTTTTTTAATATTTTTAAAAATGTTGTAATGTTTATTTGTTTTTAAGAGAGAGAGATAGTGTGAGCAGGAAAGGGGCAGAGAGAGAGGGAGACACAGAATCCGAAGCAGGCTCCAGGCTCGGAGCTGTCAGCACAGAGCCCGATGCGGGGCTCGAACTCACCAGCCGTGAGATCATGACCCAAACCGAAGTTGGACGCTTAACCAACTAAGCCACCCAGGCGCCCCCCCCAAAGATATTTTTTTAATGTTTATTTATTTCTGAGAGAGAGCGACAGAGCATGAGCAGGGGAGGGGCAAGAGAGAGGGAGACACAGAATCCAAAGCAGCCTCCAGGCTCTGAGCTGACAGCACAGAGCCCCCCACGTGGGGCTCGAACTCACGAACCGCGAGACCATGACCTGAGCCGAAGTCGGATGCTTAACCGACTGAGCCACCCAGGCGCCCCGTTACACAGACATTTTGATTAAAAAGACTTCATTTACTGGCAAGACTTGTAAAAGATGGGCCAGGACGAGAATAATCCGAGCACAAAGAGGGGTTGAGCAGCCAGACTGAAACTGGTGTGCACCCCCCACCTCCCAGGGCTGGGGACACGCCCTCCGGGGCCTCCAAAATAGCGACGCAGAGCCTGCCTCAGAGTAGACGCCAGTCCAATGCCTGCCAGTGAGTTTGGAGGACAAAGCCGACAGGTGCAACGGTGAAATCTCTTATGAGAGTTTTAAATGAGAAGAATCGTTACTATTACCACTGTCGCCTGCAGGAGGAGGAAGAATGTAGGGCAGCACAAGGCATTGTGTGAAGTGTTTCGAAACACTTTCATCTCTAATCTTGACAGTAACCCTCCTTCATGGTAGGAATTACGGTGCTCATTTTCCAGAAAATGAAACTAAAATGAAAAGTGATTTAAGAGCTTGCCCGAGATCCCACAGCTGCTAAACGGAGACACCAGGAGGCACATACATTCTTTCCAGCTCCCACACCCATGGTCTTTCTACCACCTTCACACAATGTAGACTCCCGTAGTCTCCAGGTTTTTAAGGCTCCACCCAAGGTCTTTCTTCATAGGGGAGGGACAGCAGCCCTTTTTATTTCTTTCAATCAGAGGTAAGAGGTTTTATTTTCAACCAATGGCTCTTTACCCCCTGTTTTGTATCCGCAAAACTCAAGTTAATTTGCTGGGTTTTTTTTAAATGTTTATTTTTGAGAGAGAGAGAGAGAGAGAGGCAGAGAGACAGAGTGCGAGCGGGGGAGGGGCAGAGAGAGAGGGAGACACAGCATCCGAAGGAGGCTCCAGGCTCCGAGCTGTCAGCACAGAGCCCAGCGCGGGGCTCGAACTCACGGTGAGATCACGACCTGAACCGAAGTCAGACGCTTCACCGACTGAGCCGTTCAGGTGCCCCAATTTACTATTTTTTGAAAGGAGACAAATAGAAAATGTTCCACTGATCTGACTTCAAATTAAGAACAAATTCAAGTGACATTCTACTCAGAAAAATGTGTCAAATTAAAATGTGTGGCTCAGTTAGGG
This sequence comes from Felis catus, assembly GCF_018350175.1. Lineage (NCBI taxonomy): Eukaryota > Metazoa > Chordata > Mammalia > Carnivora > Felidae > Felis > Felis catus. Next base: position 21,451,296 of record NC_058374.1, on the reverse strand, counting down.
TCAGTATGGTAAAAAAGCAAACAAACAAAGGCAAGAGCATCTTTAAAACCCGCCACAACTCTGGGTGGCACAAGTCAAACTCATTTTCTGATGCTGTCCATCTTTAATGATAAAAATAAAGGTCTTTTTTTTTTCTCTTAAGATGGTTAAATATTATCGGAGTTGATTATTGACAGTGCTTACCACTAAAATGTTTGAAAGGGCATTTTGTTGTTATACAATGCCCATTGTAAAATGAAAAAATTCAAACGATATAATTTTTTTTTTAAAAAAAAGGGAAGAAAGCCAAATTACCCAAAATTCCACTATTAATACGTGGTGACCATTCTTCCAGGCTCCTCCCTGTAAATACGCACAACGTGTGTGATCTTAACAATTTTCACAATTTTGGAATCTTACTATTCGTGCTGTTCACGTCCTAGAGATTTCACATACATCTCAAGGACCTAAAAGAGCTTTTTTTGCAATATTCTTTCTCCCTTCATTTTAAAGAGAGGAAAAACCTAACTTTCCTTTGAAAAGTGCAGTGGGACCCATTTTATAAAGCTCTGCTTTCAAGGAGAAGTGTCTCCATCTTGTGGCCCTTTAGAGGACAGTCACCAATACCTCTCGACTCCTGTTGTGTTTTTGCAACTTTAATCAGAAATGGCGTCAAAGCTGGTGCTTGGCCAGTGGCCTTGATGAAGTCCAACAACAGGCCAGAGAATCTCCATCTGACCTGGCTATAGAGCAGGACCAAGCTCTCCGGTGTGGCACCTTCCCTTCATGCACTGCTCTGGCGGGCCGCCTAGCCCGAGACATCAGAGTGGTGGGTAAGAAACAAAAACTAAGACTAGAGCCAGCCGTCCCAGCTTCCCACTCTGAGCTCTCTCCGCAGTTTCCTCTTCAATCACAGCTTCAACGCTGTACTTTAATCACACCGTTAAAAGAGCTGATCTTGGTGGCCAAGTGACTCTCCCTCAACCTCATGAAATCATCACCTGGGCTTCTGGGGGGGGAAGGCAGAGGCCTTGGGGAGGGTGTGATTTCTCTCTAGAGGCATTAGCAAATAGGCCCGTCACTTGCCCTCTGGTCTAACACTATTATGTCCAAGATTTGACTGTGCAAATTGGTTTGGAATGTTAGGAAAAAATACCTCTTTGGAGATAAAAGTTGAATTCTCTTATCTGTGTAAATGTGGTGAACGCGGATCCTGTGTCAGGCAGTATAAACGTGGTCATTTTCTGTAACTAGGACCTTAACGGTTGGAGGGTTTCACTTTGTCCGCCCACCGTAGGCTGAAGAGTTACGGTTTACATCTGAATGAGCACCTTTTGAGCGCATGCTTTGTTCCTGTCTCTCTCTCTCCTATGCAGTATATAGTAGAATGTCATGGGATCACCCTTCTTCCTCAGTTCTTGGGCATGTACCGGCTTAATGTGGACGGAGTGGAAATATACGTGATTGTTACAAGAAATGTGTTCAGCCACCGTTTATCTGTATATAGGAAATACGACTTAAAGGTAAGACTGTGTGAATTTTCATTAAGTAATTGACCAAATGTTGTAATTGATCCCGCCAAATGCTTATTTGCTGCTCAGAGCTTAACGCCACCAGGCAGTTAGCCTAACAGTGCTGTCCTTCGAGTTAAACAAGAATCACTTGTGGGCTTTCCCAGAAGACCGTTGCACGTTGGGAAGTAGCACATCTGATTTTTTTCAACAAGTTATGTGTTGAACACCAGCTAGGTGCCAGGCACGGCTTTGGCGCTGGGAACGGTGTGATGGACAGAACAGACCAATGCTGTCCGTACTCAAAGGAGCTCATACCGTGGTGGGTAAAGATGGACAGTAAGTAAAAGCAGTGAGTAAATCCCACAGCATGTTAAGAAGGGCTAAGTGCGATGGACAGAGGTAAAGAAGGGGAAGAATGGGGAAGGGATGCAGCTTAAACAGGGTGTCAGGGAAGGTTTCACTGAGACGACACGGAAGCCGACCCGGGGAGGAGAGCGTGAGCTGAGAGAACGGCATTGCCAGCAGAGGTCGCAGGGCCTGAGGCCGGCTGTTTCAGAGACCTTAAGGGACAGGCACACCACTGGAATTCTGAGTGGAGTGGGGTGAACCGATTCTTGGATCGCCGACCTAGGGGGAGAACGTCCAGGTTGGGAGCTGGCAAGCTGCGACCTGCCTGTGTGGCAAATCCGACTTCGCCATTTTTGTAAATAAAGTTTTATTGGAACGCTGCCACGGCCAGTATTTCTGTCTCACGGGTGGTGGTTTTTGTATTACAGCAACAGAGTTACCTTGTACCACAGCAACTGTTTTGGACCCCAAAGCCTAGAACAGTTAACCAGCTGACCCTTTTTAGAAAAAGCTTGCCACCCTTTGGCCTTTACCAGGAGATCGCGAATTTTTTTTTTTTCTAAATTTTTTTTTTTTCAACGTTTATTTATTTTTGGGACAGAGAGAGACAGAGCATGAACGGGGGAGGGGCAGAGAGAGAGGGAGACACAGAATCGGAAACAGGCTCCAGGCTCCGAGCCATCAGCCCAGAGCCTGACGCGGGGCTCGACCTCACGGACCGCGAGATCGTGACCTGGCTGAAGTCGGACGCTTAACCGACTGCGCCACCCAGGCGCCCCCTTTTTTTTTTTTTTTTAATCTCAGACTCCTTCGTTCTTAAAAGAGGACCCCTAATACAGCCCCTATGGAACGTCCTCAAAAAATTAAAATAGAATGGCCACATGACCCCGTAACTGCACTGGGTATTTACCCAAAGGATACAAAACGCTAATTAGAAAAGATACGTGCACCCTGTGTTTCTTGCAGCGTTATTTACCATAGCCAAGATATGGAGGTGAATGGATAAAGATGTGGGGTATACACACACACACACACACACACACACACACACACACACTGGAATATTACTCAGCCATAAAAAAAGAATGAAATCTTGCCATTTATGACAGCACGGATGGATTTAGAAGGTATAATGGGAAGCGAAGGAAGTCAGAGAAAGACAAATACCATACGATTTCACTCATGGAATTTAAGAAACAAACAAAGAAAAAGAGGGACCAAAAAAAAAAAAAAAGTCTTAACCAAAAAGAGCAAACTAATGGTTACCAGAGGGGAGGTGGGTGAGGGATGGGTGAAAGAGGTAAAAAGAATTAAAAGCACAGTTACCACGGTGAGCACTGAGTAATGTATATAGAAGTGCTAGGTCACTGTGTTGTACATCTGAAACTAATGTAACATTGTATGCTGGTTATATTGAAATTACAATTTGTAAAAAAGAGGACCCCAAAAAGCTTTTGCTTCTATAGGTTATATCTACTGCTATTTAATGTTAGAAATTAAAATACAATTTTTCTTTAGGTTTATTTATTTTGAGAGAGAGACAGAGAGACAGAGAGACAGAGAGAGAATCCTGAGCCGGCTCCTTACCGTCAGCATAAAGCCCAATGCCAGACCCAAACCAGAAATCATGAGATCATGACCTGAGCTGAAATCGAGAGTCTGACGCTTAACAAACTGAGCTCCCCAGGCACCCCTGAAATAGGAGATTTTTAAATGCTTGCTTCATTTAAAATAAAAGACTATTATTACATGTTAGCATGTTTTTATGAAAAATAGCTGTATCTTACAAATCAAAAAATTTAGTGAGACAGATGGCCTTTTTTTTTTTTTTTTTTTACATTTGTTGCAAATCTCCTTAATATCTGACTTAATCTGAGACAACTGGAATGTCATAGCTGGTTGTGCTGTCAGCCTGCTAACGATGTTACTTGATTGAAGTGTATGAAGAAAGTCCGACCTTACGAAGATACGTGGTTGGAAAACGGGAGGGTGGGTGTTTTAAGAACTTTCTCAGAAATTTGCAGAGACTCTTCTTTGATATTACACCAAAACTTGACAAGTAGTAATTTCTTAAAGCTCAGTTACACTGTGGAATCTGAAATCACATCAGTGAACTTTCTGTACTTATCTCTGCATAATCTACAGGTGCATTTACATATAGCGGTCCGAAGACATCATGCTTTGGTCATTTGGAACAGATGGTTCACTGAGTTTCGTGCTCTTCCAAATATTGACACATTTCATTATACAGTGTCAAGGAGTCATGGGGCACCTGGCTGGCTCAGTTGGTTAAGCTCTGACTCTTGATTTTGGCTCAGGTCATGATCTCATAGTTCTTGGGATCCCGCCCCCCCACTAGGCTCCGAGATGACAGCACAGCTTAAGGTTCGTTCTCTCTCTCTCTCTCTCCCTCCCTCCCTCCCTCTCCCTCTCCCTCTCCCTCTCCCTCTCCCTCTCCCTCTCCCTCTCCCTCTCCCTCTCCCTCTCCCTCTCCCTCTCCCTCTCCCTCTCCCTCTCCCTCTCCCTCTCCCTCTCCCTCTCTCACTGTCCCTTCCCTGCTCATGTGCCACACATGCTCTCACACTCACTCTCTCTCTTTCCCAAAATAAATAAATAAACTTAGAAGTCACATTAATATCACTACAAGTCTCATCAGTATGGAGAAGCTGTCATACTCACAGTGATGGATAGAAGTTTCTTCAAACTCTGATTTCCACCCAAAAGCTCAAATTTTACCATTGGCAGCAAGCCCTGGGAACTGTTTTCTGTGATGTGCCAGCACGCAGCACCCCCCCCCCCCACACACACACACATAGCGGAGCCCCACAGCTTTGTTCTTCTTTGAGCAAATACCTACCAAATGCCCGGATCGGAGTAAAGACATTGCCACTTGATCTTCCAAGCAAAAATGTTGCTGTGATGGAAAAAAGTGGCTAGTTGAGCTCATAACTCAAACCACCACAAAAATGTTCTTTTGTTAACGTTTCTTTATTTTGAGAGAGAGCGCGTGCGCACGTGCACGCATGAGCAGCAGCGGAAGAACCGAGAGAGGGGAAGCGATAGAATCCCAAGCGGGCTCCGTGTTGTCAGCGCAGAGCCTGACGCGGGGCTCCGTCCCACGACCGTGGGATTGTGACCCGAGCCGAAGTCAAGAGTCAGACGCTTAACCCACTGAGCCCCCCGGGCAGCCCCCATCACAAAAATGTTCTTAAAACATTTCTTCTTGATAAACGGGAGTGTTTTCTATATCGTCCCACAAAAAATACTGAAAAGGTATTGACTCCACGATCAAGATTTACTAACTTCATTGCTTTAAGGACATGTTTGTACATACATGTAATATGTATATTTTTGTATGTATTTTACGGCCGACCGTATCGATGAGTACCACTGATGCCACTGGATGGATGCTGAGCTGCCCACATTTTACCCATTATTTTTTTTTCAATATCCGTGCAAATATCAAGACAGTGAAAAAAGTAGAACGTGTCTCAATGGTATTATAAAGATAGTTTTGACTCTGCAGACCATGAAAGGGTCGTGGAACCCCAGGATGCTCAGCACACTTTGAGAAATGCTAGTCTAAGGGAGAGAAAGTGGTGCCTCATTCAAGCAAGCACCTAGTAAACATAGCTTGATGTAAATTATACTTATAGCCTGGATATTATAGTTGTAATTTGACTTCATAATTTCATCTCCCTCCTTAGCTCGTAGAAAAAATAAATTCTGTTCTTGCCAGGACTTTCTGTTGTGACGGAACCTGGACATCTGGCATCATCTTGTGGCTCACACTCTTGGCCATGACTTAACCTTATTTTCTATTTCTGTTTTTTTATTTTAAGTTAATTTAAATTTGGGTGAGGTCCCCCCCCCCCCCCCGCCCCACTCCCGGCTAATGATCTGCATTTGCATAGAGATAAAGCTTCCCTGAGACTCAGAGCCAGGTAAATTCTGTTACAGGGGGAATAATACACACACAGCGACCAGAAACTTGGCTAAAGATACAAAGAGGAAGAAGCAGTTTCTTCCTCTGACCAGTAAGCGTAGACAGTGCTCAAATATCGCAAATATCCTGTCTTGTTGTTGTTGTTTTTTGAATTTGAGAACATTCTTTGTTAGAAACCAGTGTGTAAAGGAAGGTATTTGTGGTCTGTATTCAAGAATCCCTGAAGAAGGGCAAACAGGCCATTGCAAGGGGCAGCGGCTGGGTTTGTGCAGAGGAGTACGTGCTGTGGTTGTGGAAAGGGGCCCCAGGTTTTCCTTCTGAACCACTCACCTTGTCATCGTTTCGTGGGTCGGCTTTGTGCTCCCCTGACGCAGCCCCGAGAAGCACTGAGCATTTCCCCTGGGCTGACGGCAGGATCTCACACATCCACCAGACCCGGGAATGCCAAGCACCAGGGGGGTGGAGAATTGGCCCCGGGGTGGTGGGGACTCCAGCCTGGGCCCCCCGTCCCCAGTATCAGGAGACTCCTCAGTCCGAGTCTCTCATCTGTGAATTACAGGCACTTTTTTTTTTTTTAATTTTTTTTTTTAATGTTTATTTATTTTTGAGAGAGACAGAGACAGAACATGAGTGGGTTGGGGCAGAGAGAGAGGGAGACGCAGAATCTGAAGCAGGCTCCAGGCTCCGAGCTGTCAGCACAGAGCCCGAACTCACAAGCTGCGAGATCATGACCTGAGCCGAAGTCGGCTGCTCAACTGACTGAGCCACCCAGGCGCCCCCACGGGCTACTTTCTAATCAGTGCCTGAGCTGCTTGGATGCAAGATGGTCACGGAGTAGTGAATTTTGATTTAAGAATGGCCAGTCGAGAAGCCACTTTAACTTCCCTCAAGTCACAGATAAGTTCTCTTAATGGTTGGCTGAGGCAAGTATTCCAGGGCAATAAATGGGTGTGCAAGAGGTGATCAGGTAAGCGCATCACCGCTGACCTGAGTGGGGGGGAAGGGAGAGCAGGGAATCGGTCAGGATCTTTCTCCAGCCATCGATTCAGGGGACGCCGGGCATCGATCGCTATGTGAGATCCTGCTGTGGCCGCTGAGGAACCCCAAGAATGAACAGTTCTTGTCGTGATGACAGAGCTCGGAGCACCAGTGCAGCCGAGCGGAATTTCTGGGATCAAGAACTGTGTTTTCTTCCACTTTCTACCTCTGTGCTCGGCCGGGCGCCTGGCACAAAGTGGGGTGCGGGTGAATGCGTGGGTCTGAAGGGATTCCCAGAGTGAGGGGGCCCGGGAGGTACACACGGGTTACTCACGGTAACGAGGAAGACATTTCTCGGAAACGGACAAAGACGGGCAGAGGGCCAGGCGCGCCCATAGCTGGAAGACGTAATGTGGGGGAAAGGGGCATTCCGTGCCCCCGTGGCCCCTGCAGCCACTTAGTGGCCCGCTTCCCCTTTGAAGACCGTTAAGACCAACCATTTCTGGCAGTCGGGGCCAGAAGCAGAGCGTGGTTTGGATCCAACGTTGAGTGATTGATCACTCAAGTGATTGTCAGGTTTTGTGATTTCCAGTGGGGGGGGGGGAGGGGGGACGAGAACCAGGGAGAAGACAGCTCGGGTGACAAGCTAGGGAGAGGATTAGAGACGAGCCAACAGGAAGGTCTGCGGAGCGGGGAGCACCCACGGGGCAGGGTCGTGATCGGGGAGGGGACAGAGCCCACGCGGGCTGAGGCGCCACGGGGAAGTTGGCGCTCACGTGTTCTGCGCTCAGCCCTGGCACACGCGCGTGTTTTAAGCGTGCGAAGCCCGATGCCTCCCGTGTGCCTGTTTTCATGACGTGTTTGTGTTTCAGGGCTCCACGGTGGCTAGAGAAGCTAGCGACAAGGAAAAGGTGAGTACCCTGACCCACTCCCAGCGCGGTCCTGCCGACGTGCGGGAACAGCACCCCTGTCCCCCCTCTTTCCCTCTCGCCTTCCGCCGCGACGCTCCCGGCTCCCTTCCACCACACCAGCACCGCACACCAGCACACCAGCACACAGTCACCCAACTGAGGGGTCGCCTGCGGCCCTCGCTTCCTCGGATGAGGTGCCCCCTCCCTCTGTGTTGGCTCATGGAGTAGTTCTTGGTTTTAAGGGTGGGTGAAAGAAACGTTTCGCGTGCAACCCGGTCTTGAACCCGGTCTCTCGGGATCCAGACTGGCAGGCACAGCTCAGCAGCCGTGGGGTCCCGGCCCCACGTTACCCCGAACCAGCGGGCGGGAGCTCGAGCGCTTTCCGCGCCTCCCTGAGCCCTGGCTTCGCACCTGCAAAATGAGGGGCGGCAAAGCTTCAGCTTGACCTGTGAAAGGTTGGCTCGGATGAGCTTCCGACTCCCTTCCAACTCTAAGATGGGGTTGGAATATGTGTCACTTGCAGAATTGGGGATGGAGAGACTGCCTCTTTTTACCTTTTCCGGAGTCACCGGACAGCAGGCAATATTTGAATCCCATCTCGTTTATTAGGCAAGATGACAGATTCAACTTGAATCCGTTTGATTAAGAATGTGGGAAGTGGCTTTCTGCGTGTAAATCTGAACTGACCAAAATCGACATTGGCTTCTATGAAAGGGACCTCTGTACCCTCAGTTATTCCCCCTTGTCACCTTGGGAAGTGCCTTTTTTTTTTTTTTTTTATTTGACCAAACCGTTTGGAAGCTGGGCTCAAGGTTTTCTGGTTTTGTTTTGTTTTTAAATTATTATCTTAGAGTGGCGTCATTCCGTCTAGATTTGCAGTTTATATTTGGGAGATCTGCTGTGTTCATTCAGAAGTGTTTGTGAATGCTTTCGTGGGTACCATCCCTACAGGCTTCAGGGACTAAAATAATGAACGACACAGACCCATCTAGGAGGCGATACGGACGTTAAATAGGAAATGACCATCTCGTGTGATAAGCGGTTTAATAGGGCACATGTGGCCCCTGACTCTGGCTTGGTGGGGTCGGGGGGGAGGGGCTTCCTGGGGGAGGTGATGTTTGGAAACCTGAGGACAAGTCAGAGTTAGCTGGAGGGAGGGGTGAGAAGGAGCATCCTGTACAGGGGTGCAGAGGGGGCGCACCGGGCGCCCTAGCTGGAGGGGGAGGTAAGCCGCACCAGTTGGAACGGCTATTGAAATGACCGGGGTAAAATGGTGGCCGGAGCTGGGATGGCCGACAAGGATAGGTTATGGAGGTTTAGGAGGAAGCATCCACAGAGCTCAGGGATGTGGCAGGGGACCAGTGCCAGGGAGTGTGTGTGGAGGGAGGGCGGGGTTCGGGATGACCCCCGGCTGTCTGGTTTGGACGGTGGGGAGGGTGTCGATTCTACTCACGGACGGGGGAGAGCAGAGTGGGAGGAGTTTGAAATGTCAGTCCCCCCTCCCCCATGACAGAGATGCTCATTTGGCATGAGGCGCGGCAGGGAAGGTTTCAGCCGGAAGCAAAGGGGCTTGGAAACCTCCAGGAAGGATGATCAGGGAAATATATGAGACCGCCCAGGATGAGAAGTGTGTCTGGAACCAGCCCAGAAGAGCATCGGATTTAAGGAGTGGGTTAAGGACGAGAGTCCTGCAAAGGATCGGCCAGAGAGACACATTTACTGAGTGTCTTGTGAGAAATGCCCAGTGAACCTTGCCCCTGGTCTTAGGAGACGTGCACTCTGGTCGTAGCCCAGAAACCAGAGAGAGAGAACTGCCCCGGAGTCAGATAAATTAGATACTTCTGCAGGCTCAGGTAGGGTGAGGACTGACAGTTATCCATTGGCCTATCACCAAGGAAATCTCTGGTGACCTTGCCTGTGACAGTGGGTGCCACAGAAGCCAGAGAGCAGTGGGTTAAGAAGCGGGGAAGAGAAAGGGAAATGCTGGCTCCTTCTTCGACCATGTGTATTTCTACTGTGCACTAGTGGGTGTATTTTGACATTTCGGACCTCCGCCTACAGCACCCTGAAGGAGCCAGCTTTGGCCAAAAGCAGCAGAAACAATGGACTGTGGGCTTCCGTGTTGCTATGACTAAACAGTTTTTCCAAGGTGCTCAAGACTCAAGTGGGTATCTAAGTTTGAGCCCGTGAGAGACTCAGAGGTTGAGTATGGGCGGGTTTTCTCCTAGGAGAAAAATAATCTGGACCATCTAGAGAGCCACACAGACTCTTCTGCGTCGTCACAAGAAGCCAGCCCCTGAGGAGGAACTGTGGTTGGGGTGGCATCCACTTCTCCACGTCGGTGGCTCTGTTTTGCCTTTGCGCCCTGGTCCCTTGAGATCATTGCTAGCAGGCCCCACCCTTCCCGCCCTCTGTTCGTTTTAATGTCTTCAGGTTTGCTCCCCAAGGGCATGGTCTGCTTGGACAATAAACAATGCCCAGAAAGACAGTTACAGGCCATGGGGTGGTTGCTGCTGAAGCCAAAATCCGCAAAGGAGGACATCTACGAAGAAAAGCCACAAGTATTTGACATCCTCGAAGCTGTATTCTTTCATCAGAAGCAGACCCTTCGTTCCCTATCCCTCCCTCTACTCTCTGCCTACAGGACCACGCACTGCCCAGAATGCCCAAGGCCCTCACCGCCCCCTTCACCACTGCCCCCTTCACCAAAAATGCTCCGCCTTTTACTGGTCTCGGTGGCTGTGAAAAAGAGTGAAATGACAGAATTTCTAACAGCAACCCGCTTTTCTGAGGCGCCTAAAATGCTTAGAATGCTTTTCTCATATTCTGAATTGTTCCTCAAAACATCTCCCTGGGAGATGGGCTTAGAGAAGTCAGAGAGGGGAACGACCTCCCCCACCTCACATCGGGACCGATTTGAGACCCATGAACTTACGTTCCTGTGGGGCGTCGCACAATCAGTGGCAGAGGTGAAACCTTCCCTTCGTCTGGGGTTTGTGTTTTTACTGTGCGTTTTGATGTCTTGGGCCTTAGAAAGGCAAATAGTGATAACTGACATTGGGGGAGTGTAAACCTTACACGAATTCGGTCGGATCATCCTTACCACCAGGTTGGTGCTCTTATCACTTCCTCTGAGTAAATGAAGTTAGTTCGCAGACAGGTTCAGTAACTTGTCCAGAGTCCCCCAGTTACGATGTGATACAGCCAAGGGTCTCAGCCCAGAGCTCACGCTTCTGACCACTGTGCTGTTAACCCTCTGAATGTCTGGCAGCTCTCGGTCTCCTGTTGTAAAAGGACATAGCATCAAAAACTCATGTTAATCCCGTGAATCATGAAACATTCACTGCCTTGACAGAAACAATGTTTCGGAGTTAAATACGGTGCTGGAGCAGTTCATTCTGAGTCTTGATCTTAAAACTCTTAAAGTAGCGACATCAATGGTTCGGTTTCATGCTATGTTGGCAAGTTGCCTCCGTTTTTGTTTTTGTTCTTGTTTTTGTTTTTAAGATATAAACACAGGCGACCTCCCTGTGTCTTACACCGTGTACACATTAACGCGGTCCACACGATTGCCCTGGGGAAGAATTCCGTGCCCTCTACTTCTGTCGGGGCGTGGGGTTCATGACAAGTCTTCTTCCACTAAGAGGAGCTCCACAAGGCCACCCGCCTGCCCTTGTCGTTTACAAGTGCTCACCGAGCAGGGGGCGAGAGGAAACACCTTAAAGATAAGGAATATAAAAGTAATGCAAATTTGTCATTGGCGGAGGCGACGCCCCCCCCCCCCCGCCCCGCCCCACCCCTGCATTGGCAGGAGGGCATCAGGGCTCTCTGATACGGCGGTTTGTTTATAATCTGGCAACAGCCGAGGGAATGGTCACTAAACTGTCCTACTAAAAAGAAATGAAATGTATTAATAGAGCTGAGCTCCTAAAAACATTGGGTTTTCAAGTTCTAAAACACGTCTTTGCCCTTCTTGCCCTCTCAACTTTCAGGTTTTCTTTCCACGAGCAGTGGATATTTTTCATCTCCCAAAAAACATGCTGTTCTTTGGCTTCGCCAGCAAAACCACTGATGTCATCAAAACAGCCGCCGTTAGATATATTTATTTTCTGCATTTTAGCCTTTCACGAATGGAATCCCGCGATGTGCCAAGAGTCTTCCCATTGCTTTCACCGTGTAACTATATTCTCCAAGAAAAAAAAAAAAAGATTGTCACGGTGCAAAGGATAATTTTCGTAAAGAATCCCCACGGCCTTGGCTTGATTCGTAATCGGGCTTGAGAGTTTTCCCTTTCATTTGAATCTCCGTAACTGTCTTCATTGCCCAGACTTCCAACTTGTTGGTGACAAGTTTTGAAACCGTCATTTCAAATATTTAGTGATCTAGGTGCAGACAAGTCCCGTCCCCTGATTTCAGCTCCCTCGTAATTAGCGTGATTTGCATTAGCATCATAATGACGATGGCGCTGAGGGAAATAAAGAAGTTCTGTTGCAACAATAATGGAATCACTTTCATGGCAACAAGTATCAGAACACGTACGTGCAGATGTCTTGAATTTAAAAAAAAAAAAAAAAGACCAGGGCTCTTTTTTTTTTTTTAAGCCGTCGTCAGATTTTGACAGCTGCTATGACTTGTTTTATTCTTTAATTCTTTCCTTTTTAATGGAAGGGCATCTTCCATTCATGGCTCCGGCAGTTTACCTCCTCTAAATGAGACAGAGAAATGCGAATCTCCCTGGTGGTCGATCTTTTCACAGCTGCGCTGCGATTCCAGTGTGACATCGAATTAGTAATTATAGCTGAGCGGACTGCTTTTTACAAATGACAGCCCGAGCCACGCTGCCAACAAGCAAGCCACTCAGCAGGGAATCTAGGGAAGTAAAAGAAAACATAACTGGACTCACTTGATTTCTGGGGGATTTGACCTGACTCTTTAAAAAGCCCATGTTCTTGAGCGAGAGAGTCCTGGGGACTTACACAAATATGCATTTTGTTCATCGCTCTGCACAGTTCTTCTTCAAACTCATGTCTGATTTGCTTGGGTGAAGTAAAGCCTGTGTAATGGAGTCACTAGGTCGCAATAGGAAGACTGCTTCTAACGTAGAACCTTCTAACTGCTTCTGCTAACGTAGAACCTTCTCCCTGGAACCCATGTGAAAGAAAACAGCTGTCCTGCAATTGACATTTGTGTAACTATATCGGCAATAATCATTGTTGACACTTTGATAATGGGCTACAGAAAGCTGCCTTGTCGATCCCTGGGCATTGTGAATTGCACTGGCAATTAAGTGAGTGTCATTGTCTCTGACACTTTACCTATTACTGACCGAGGCGTCAGGCGAATTCATCATTAATACCCTTACATCGAAAACTGCTTTCCTAAGCCTGTTTCCAGCATTTCTTTTGCGATCTTTACATTGTAGGAAATTGCGATTAATTCCTCCCTATGGTTCTTTGGGATGCAGTTAAAGCCAAGGGGACAAAGACGCTCGGAGCGTCGAGCACAGCAGCGTGTCCTTCTGGGAATCCTTCCGCTGTCGGCTGATGATTGGTTAAAGCTAGATTATCACGGGTTCTAAGCCCTAAACTCAGCTAACGCTTTAACCTTCTTCTGTAAACTCCCTTTCCTCCCCGGATGAAAGCGAATCGGTTCCCATTGCCAGCCAGTGTTAGAAACGCCTCTTCCAGCGCCCAAAGTGCAAGGAATAGGTTCCTGCCAGGGCCAGGAGCGGGGTCTGTTTCTCGGACCTCAAGTTAAAGGCAGCGGCACTAACATCTGCCTCGTGGCCCAGAGAGGGTTTATAAAAGGGGGTTTGGGGAGGGGGGTGCAAAGAGCATTAGTGGATCTGAGTCCCAGCCCCTGCTCTGGCGTTAGTGGAAGTTCGGGGTGTGGGGATCAATCACTTCACTTGGTCGTCATTCGTAAGATTCAAAGATTTGATTGTATCACTGGTTCTGCTTCCGTGCAAGATCTCTCGTTTCAAGTGAGGCTTTCCCCTCCTGCAGAGATGCAGGTATTAGACTTGACTTTGAGGAGTCCTGGACTTGACTGACAGTCACTAAAATCCTGTCTGTTCTAGGTATAGGTGAAGGTGATTGCTGTGGTTAATGGAAAAAACGTTTGGAACTGTCCTACTGTATTAGCAGATGTAAGAACCCTCTAATGCAAACCATGGGGGTGAGTCTGGGAAGTGGAGTTTTTAAGATTCAGTTCGTTTGGAATTTGGTAAGAGTGGCAGGCGGAAAAGAGAGAAGATAGCACAGGCAGTGACTCTGCTAGGTGACAGCACCTGCCAGGTGACAGCATGAAAGTCCTCAGGCAGGTCTGGCTTGCGGTCGTGTATAAACTCCTAGTTGCCTTCGATTCATTTTTACTGCTCTGGGATGAATCCAACCCAGAGTATCCCAGGCGCACAGGGAGCAGTGCTGTTCGATAGGGAATTTTTTTTTTTTTTTAAGCTGAAAACTCTTAGTTCCAGAAAGAGTCAGGGTGGAGAGAGGACTTTAAGATTTAGAATGGGACCTGAATTTAAGGCAAGCTGTTGCAGATGCATACTTACTAAAATAATAAAATTGTGATGTTCGCTATGTTAGTATTAAACCAGAGACTATATAGTACTTAGCAAGCTTCTTCAGTTTTCAGACTCTTGAGACTTCTTACGTCGTCACCATCAACATTTGCGCGACAGAATCTTCTGGTCAGATCGCAACCACCCGTTTTGCGCGTCTGGCATGCAGGTTAACTGTCACGTCACAGCCTGTGGAGGAAAACCAAACTGTCACCATTGACATCGTCACTTACAGGGACAGGCCCTTACAGTTAAAGGGCCATCATGTTTTGAAAAGTATGACAATATCAGAAAAGCGGTAATTTTGCATTTTAAATATTAGCTTGAAAATTTTAGGCAGGGGCACCTGGGCGGCTCCGTCCGTCAAGCATCCGACTTCAGCTCAGGTCATGATCTCACGGTTCGTGAGTTCGAGCCCCACATCAGGCTCTGCACACTAGCTGCACAGAGCCTGCTTCAGATTCTCCCTCTCTCTGCCCCTCCCCCCCATAAACAAACATTAAAAAAAAATAGGGAAGATAAATAACATCTGGGCACTTGCCAGCCTTAACAGTTTTTTGTTTTGTTTTTTTTTTTTTTTTAGTTATTTATTTTTGAGACAGAGAGAGACAGAGCATGAACGGGGGAAGGTCAGAGAAAGAGGGAGACCCAGAATCCGAAACAGGCTCCAGGCACTGAGCTGTCAGCACAGAGCCCGACGCGGGGCTCGAACTCACGGACCGCAAGATCATGACCTGAGCCGAAGTCGGATGCTTAACCGACTGAGCCACCCAGGCGCCCCTAGCCTTAACAGTTCTAAGTGGCCAAATCATACTAGGGCTTAGCCGGTTTTGTGTTACCGGATTGCAGCGCTGTTTGACAAGGGTGTTGAGGCATATTCTCTTTCTACATTGACACATAGACAAACAAGTTCAAAATGAAAACCACGCACCTTTCACATCCAGCCGCTGTACATTCCCACTGTGGAAATTACAAGGTGCAGGAAGAGCCGTCGGGTCACTTCCCAAGCCACGGACGTAGGTAACCATTCTGCTTGTGTTGTGAAAGAAGGTGGTGACATGTGCTCTTCGTGAGAGAACAACTGTGGTCTTTGCTACTTCTGTACGAACTTTACCCACATTCACCCGTTTGCCTTTCCGTGTATCAAATTTGTGGCTTGGATGTTTTGAGAAGCAGAACTGACTTTATTGTAAATCTCTAACATCTCTGATTACCCTAAAATTGATACCAGATACGTGATGTTATTCGATCAGATTCTCTTTATCCTAGCTCCAGTGTCAGGATTACCTGAAATTCCCTCCCTCACAGAAATATTTCTGGAGAAAAGATTTGCAGCCTCACAGACCGATTTTTATGAAGTGTTTTGGAAAGCCTGGGGAAGGGCGTTTTATTCTTTTTATTTTTTATTTTTTGCAAACTTTATTTTCATGTAGGTGAGCCTTGAATAACAAGTAAATCAGGAACATAAGCAACCCCGAACATGAGACAATAATTAGTACATTTTTTTTTTTTTTAATGTCGTGTCTTTGGCTCCCAATGTGACAATACGGCCCATCAAAGGGACGCCAGGCAGCAATTTTTGACGTCGGGGTTTACAATTAGACGTTTATTTTTATTTATTTATTTATTTTTTTAATGGTTTATTTATTTTTGGGACAGAGAGAGACAGAGCATGAACGGGGGAGGGTCAGAGAGAGGGAGACACAGAATCCAAAACAGGCTCCAGGCTCCGAGCTGTCAGCACACAGCCCGACGCGGGGCTCGAACTCACGAGATCGTGACCTGAGCCGAAGTCGGACGCTTAAGCGACGGAGCCACCCAGGCGCCCCAGATATTTGGGTTTTTTTTTTTTTTTAATGTTTTTTGACTCCTCTGAAAGATAATTTGATTTCTTAATCTCACTGAAATAACACTTCTGTATCATTCCTGGCTTTCCTAACCCTTAAAATAACCAGGGTTACTTAACTCCATGCACGTGACGGTAACCGTGTATCAAAGCACAGAACCCAGTGAAACAGGCAACTATGTATGCAACCCAATGAGATCATCTCCATTGGAAACAAGGTGTAAATCCTTTAGGTAAACATTTAGTTTTGGTTATGTCTTCACAGAGCATTTGTAAAATTTTTAGTAAGTAGGAGTTTTTAAGTTTTTAATTAAAAGTGCTAAAAATGTTTATATTAGAAGGGCAGTTCTAATGCCTTGTTTTTTGTTTTTTGTTTTTTGTTTTGATCTCCTTCCCTCCATGCCTTCTACCCTTGCCTCCTCTGCCCCCCGGGGATCCGTAATTTCTCTCTGGCCACCGCCTTCGCTCCTGGGTCATTGTCTGCTGAGCTGGCGACAGAGGCTCACTCTCATTTCTAAAACTGAGAGTTCCAAATTTGGTGGTGGTTAGGTCTGCAGATGTTTCCCTTTTTTTAATCTCAAAGCCCTGGCCAAATCTGTCCTTAGAGATCATTTATATCTTTTACGGAACCCTAGGGAATAATAAGTAATTCTATTCGGAGGCATCTATACATTTAAAATATCCACGTGTTGGTGACCTTCAGGTTCCGACTACAGTCGCGTGTACGTCCTGACTCTCACGGCCATGTTCGTTTGTGTTTAGTTACACATAAACCGTTTGGGCCATGACCAACGTTGTTACATAGCATGTTGCTTACTGATGAGGAGTAAAGACTTGGAAAGAGACACATTAAGCAGCTGTTCAGAACATCAGAGCCAGTATGACAATGTTACCTACACCAAACGTTTTGAAAACCTTGCTCCGGCCTTATGGGCAATGAGTTTGTCTCTGCCTATGCAAGCCATGCTTGAGAGCGTGCCCAGCAAAGAACGCTGACGATGTTTGTATATAACCCCCCACGTGGCAAGCCCGACCCTAAGCTTTTTTTTTTTTTTTTAACGTTTATTTATTTTTGAGACAGAGACAGAGCATGAATGGGGGAGGGTCAAAGAGAGAGGGAGACACAGAATCTGAAACAGGCTCCAGGCTCTGAGCGGTCAGCACAGAGCCTGACGCAGGGCTCGAACTCACGAACTGTGAGATCGTGACCTGAGCCGAAGTCGGACGCCTGACCGACTGAGCCACCCGGACGCCCCAACTTTTGACGTGTCCGAACTCACAGAATCGTCACAACAGCGCCGGGGTTCTTGCCGATCCCCGTTTAGAGAGAGGAAGCCAAGTCACAGGGAGGTTAAGTAACTTGCTCAAAGTCACACAGCTGATAATTGGAGCAGGTGAGATGTAACCCCCGGCAGCCGGGACCCAGTTTGTGCTCATAACCTCGAGCTTCAGTCCGGGGCCCGTGTAGAAACCCGGGCCGTGCCGGACGGGCCCGCCGTCTGGCATGAATGGCCCGGCAAGAAAGTGGGAGGGACATTCGTCCTGCTAATTTTGTCCCAACCATGGAAGCAGGGTAGGCCGGTCGCCAAGGGGACAGTGTCTCTCCGCTGACACCTTTGGCTGTCTTTGCGCGTTTCCAGGCCACAGTAGTGGGGGTGAATGCCATTTCGGGGCTAGCCCACCCCAGTAGAATCCTCTTCTGCAAAAGGGAGAGTCGCCTTGCCTCGTTAAACTGGGGCCATGCCGGACTCTGTGCTGAGCTGGGTTGGAGGCAGCCTCCCTCGGCTGGCTGGGGCCTGGGAGCAGCTCCTGGCGGGAGTCCCAGCCCAGGGCAGACCGGGGGAGGGCCATGTGGTAGATCTTTCTGGGCCTCGCCTCCCGGCCAGTGTCGTACTACAGTTCCCTCGTTACACTTGGGGGCTCCCAATCTACACGGAACTGGCCAGGAGAACTTGGTTCAGAGGGAATAAATAAAGACCTAACCTAGTCCAGAAAGGTTGCTGACCGCTGGCTGGGAGCCAGCCTTGGGAGTGCAGTGAAGAAGCGATTCTGAGCTGATAGCTTTAGCTCTGGTGGTTTCCTCCGCCCTCTGGCTGGTTCTGCATTGACCTGGAAAGGGTATGAAAGACACCCATTAAAGAACCAGGCCGGGGACTTCGAGGCTTTCAAAGGTCTCCTAAGTGCAGATAATCCGGTTGCGAAGCAAAGGGTAGACTGCATTGCTGCCCACAGTGGCTTCTGTGCTGCTCTGTGGACCTCACCTCTGTGGGCCGTGAACACCGCGAGTTTATTAAGTTCATTACTTCATCGCTTAGTGGTTTTCTTCACTTTAAAAAAATGTGTCTTAAATATAAATGCCTCTCATTATCAGAGGGATGTATTGAAATTGTTCTACCAGCTAAGTAATAAGAAGAAAAAAGAAAAACCAAAAAACAAATTATTTTTAACGTTTATTTTTGAGAGAGCGTGTGCAAGTGGGGGAGGGTCAGAGAGAGAGAGGGAGAACACAGAATCTGAAACGGGCTCCAGGCTCTGAGTGGTCAGCACAGACCCCGATGCGGGGCTCGAACCCACGAACCGTGAGATCATGACCTGAGCTGAAGTCTGACGCTTAACCGACTGAGCCACCCAGGCACCCCCCCAAAAACAGATTCTTAACTATAGAGAACAAACCGATGATTGCCAGAGGGGAGGTGGGGGGTGATGGGGGTTAAGAGCACATTTACTGTGATGAGCGCTGAGTGATGGAATTGTCACATCACTATATTGCGTACCTGAAACTAATATAGCACTTTACTGGAATTAAATTTTTAAAAAAATTTTTGTTTTAAAGCTAAGCAGTAAGGTTTGCTCGAGCATGAATCATTGTCAGGGGACTTTATCTTTGTCCTTTTTTTAAATTTTTTTAAAAGAAATTATTTTAGGGGCGCCTGGGTGGTGCAGTGGGTTAAAGCATCCGACTTCGGCTCAGGTCATGATCTCACAGTTCGTGGGTTCAAGCCCCGCATCGGGCTCTGTGCTGACAGCTGGGAGCCTGGAGCCTGCTTCGGATTCTGTGTCTCCCTCTCTCGCTGCCCCTCCCCGGCTCATGCTCTCTGAAAAATGAATAAACTTTAAAAAAAAAAAAAATTAAAATTTTTTTAAAGTTGCATAATCTCTTCTAAACTCAGTTTCCTTGTCGGTATGAATTTGAGAGAAATAGTTAAGATTGTTGTGCAGAACCAGGGAGATGATGCACTTGAATGAACTGAGGCCCATGAAATGCTTATTAGCACCGTACCTATGGCTGCTGGTGCTGGTGGTGTTTCCCCCGGGCTGCCCATAAGGCAACAGCCTGGAGGGTTCCAGAAACCTGGCCTGGGCCCTGGCAAGTAAGGGGGTGGAGCCAGGATCCGGACCGTCCCCGACATCCTGGTGCTCCCACGCTCTTGCCCCACCACAGGCACTTGGGGGTGGGGTACGCGTAGACCAGTGTTGGGTTCCTCCAGCAGCTGCCCCGCTAAGGATCTGCCTTTGCCTCTTGAGACTTTCGATAAGCCCTTAAGTCTTTTAACCAATCTGGTTGCCCTTTTGAAAACTTGATCCAATCTAAATACGTCCCTAGTGCCTGTGAAATTCACAAGCGAGCTTAGTAATGGAGTACAGGGTGCCCGGAGTTTTACGAGGTAGGATTAAGTTTTCCCTGTCACATGAAGTAACCCTGCTGGGGTAAACCTGAAACGGCATTCACCTTCATTGATGTGCCTGGAATTATAAACGCCTATCCAGCGTGTCATTTACTGCCTCGGCCGGGCTCCGACATCGCTGGTTTCAGGTTTCACTTTTGCTCCCACAGAGACAGAAATCCCTGTGCCCGTCTTCTCTTACACATACGAAGCGAGTTGAGGCAGATACCTTAATCCTTAACGCTGCCCCCCGCCCCCCCACCCCCCCCCCCACCCCCACACACAGACGCCCACGTCGTCCCCTTGGAGAGTCCCCTCCATCTCCGTTCCTGGGTGGAGACCTGGCTTCAGCCCTTTCTCCAGGGGCGCCTCCGGTTCCGGGTTTGGGGCAGTGAGAAACCCTGGGTCCGTTCAACTTCAGGTCCTTGCATTTCATTCTCTGAAACTTTGTTACGTTTGTGATTCCGATGGAAGAACTGAGGGCTCAGTGCGGTTGACCCCAACATTTCACGTTAATGCGCTGTCTTCACATTTAGGGTTTTTCGTGTCACGTTTATGACATTATTTTCAAGTTATTAATGACAAATTTAGGGAGTTCATCTACCAGGCCGCTTTTGGGAACAGCGGCATTGTGTTTTTATTTCCTCAAAACTCTGACTCCGCATAAAAGTATTTGAAAGTAGATCAGTGTCCCCCAAGAATGCTGTTATTCATCTGTCCATTTTGCATACTCATGCTGCCTTATTTAAAAAAAAATTTTTCTTAATGTTTATTTCTTTTTTGAGAGAGAGAGAGAGTGACAGAGCATGAGCAGGGGAGGGACAGAGAGAGACACAGAATCTGAAGCAGGCTCCAGGCTCGGAGCTGTGAGCACAGAGCCCGAAGCGAGGCTTGAACCCGTGAACCGTGAGATCATGACCTGAGCCGAAGTGGGACGCTCAACCAACTGAGCCACCCAGGTGCCCCAGGAATACGATTATTTAAAGTGTCAAATGTTTGGATCTCTGATCTCTGCTATACCTGCATTGTAGAAATAGCTATTCTGGCAGTAGTCTTATCAAAAATTGCAAAGCTTCAAATTTTGGCGAAGTTAAAAACGAGTAGCAAAGCTACAGATTTGGAATTGTGTAATATATGTGCATAGATGTATATGTACAGACAGATGTGAGCAGTTTACATAGAAGGAAAAGTGAGCAGTTTCAGGCATTTGAGAAATGGTTCTGCAGGGGCGCCTGGGTGGCCCAGTCAGTTCAATGTCTGACTTCAGCTCAGGTCACGATCTCACAGTTCGTGGGTTCGAGCCCCATGTCCGGCTGCTTCGGATCTTCTGTCCTCCTCCCTCTCTGCCCCTCCCCTGCTCGCGCGTGCTCTCTCTCTCTCAAAAGTAAACATTTTTGAAAAAGAAAAAGAAAACTGGTTCCACAGATGTGTGCAATGGGTTTTCTTTTATCACTCTGAATAGCGGGGTAGGGCAGTGTGGGGAACAAGAAAGAGAATACATTCTTTCCTTGGATTATTTTTTTTTTCATTTAGCTCACACTTATGGAAAAGAGAGCCATTCAGACATTCATTAATATGGTAAGAAAGACAGTATCTTATATTGGATTCCTTTCAAGTGGAAGAAATAAGCTATGAGTTGCTGACGGGAGCGGGGAGGGGTTTTGATTGCTCTTGAACTCTCCCAAAATGCAGGTTGCACGAAGTTAAATAGAATAATCCACACGAGTTTAAAATTAAATGCCCATATTATCCTGCAGCATAAGCTAGTTTTGTTCTGCTTGTGACCCGTGTTTCGGTCGTCCCCCCCGTTACTTTGCGTTGATCGGGTCAGCGTAAGTTCCGTTTAATCGCCAGCCCACCACCCTCTTGTTTATTTGTAAAGGACAGAACTTCTCATCTTAGTATGTTTTGTATTAAAAGAAGACATTTTCCTTCGGCATTGCCCAACTGCAAACAGAATTTTCTTGGCGGGGTGGTGACCAGGGAGGCTTAGAAGGACAGGTGGCTAACCTCTGGCTGCATGATCTCCCTGACTGAGAAATTAGATATGATTCTGGATGGTGCTTTTCTGAGGCCAGATAACGTGTTATTTGTAACATGAACCCGGCAAAGGCTACCCAAAAAGTGTCGGGGGCGTGGAGTTGGGTTGTACCAGTAAGAAAATTGAAGGTTCCTGACAAAGAATTCCAAGAATACAAATTCTATACTTAGAAGACCTCTTGTAAGAAAGTGAATCCAGGAAAGCAGTCAGGTTCATGCCCACGAAAACCATGAAATCTGTTACTAAACTTCATAATATGGAGTGTGTGTGACCCTCCACTCCTGGTGGGAATGCTTCCAGCGGCCGTAGCTCACTGGTGCCCCCTTGCGGTATTCAAGCCACTTCGCATGTTGTTGCCTTGGGCAAAAGACTCCCACAGTGAACGAGGGGGAGGGACTGTTTCTGGGGGTGGAAACTTATCCTCCGGGGACTGGAAGACAGACGTGTTTTGTCTTTTTTAATTTTATTTTATTCAAGCTTCTTTCATTCTTTTTGTCATTTGCTTTAGGCCAAAGAGCTACCGACCTTAAAGGATAATGACTTCATTAACGAGGGCCAGAAGATTTATATTGACGACAACAACAAAAAGGCCTTCCTGGAAAAACTGAAAAAGGATGTCGAGGTAAGAAAAATCAGTATAAAGGACGGCCCCGTTGTAGAAACGTCCACCGTCTGGGTTGGCTTCTGAAGCTTCTGCAACCGAGGCCAAAATGCCTGTTGTACGCGATCAAAGCCAGGTGCAAGCAGGTGTATCTCACGCGTGGTCTGGTTTAGAAAAGGGCGCCGGACCACAAACCGAAGAGAGCGCCCGAAGGCCTCTGCCGGGCATCGCCCCGCTCGGGTTCCCACCTTCTAGTTGGCAGGAGGGTCTGTTCAGTGGAAGCCCGCTCGCGCCGACTGCCCGCGGCCCCCACAGTGAGGGTTCCGCGGAACCGTGGTGTCCCGTGACGCAGCAGAGCATTTCAAACGCAGACGTTCAGGAACCGCATCTCGGTGTCCGTGAACACGTTCCCGGTCACCTGATGCTTGAACATTTCCAGCAGTCTCTGTGAAAGTAGCCCCACTGAGCCTTACACGTCGTGGGAACGGAGCAAAGGTGGCTCCTGATATTAGTGGCATGGGGGGGGGGGGGTTGTGACACATCAAATACTGTGTGAAAATGGGCTTTTCGTCCGTAATGAAGTTTTCTTTCTTTCACTGTTATTCTGGTTAAGAATGAGAAATGTACTTTTCCTGCTCTCCCGTTGGACTTCCTGTTATGCATCTTTTAGAAATCAAGCCGGGAGAAGTTATTTTCTTGAAATTTGTTAGGTTTGTAAGACAGTGCAAAGAGAATTCTGATTTAGACAGTTACTGAACTAAGTTTTGCTGAGCTGTTAACTTTTGTTCGTACGTATGCGTGAACGTGGTATACTTTTTATTTTTTTTACTTTTATTTCTTTATTTTTTTAATACTTATTTTTGAGAGAGAGACAGAGAGAAGGAGAGAGAAGAGTGTGAACAGGGGAGGGGCAGAGAGAGAGAGGGAGACACAGAATCCAAAGCAGGCTCCAGGCTCTGAGCTGTCGGCACAGAGCCCGATGTGGGGCTTAAACTCACGGACGGTGAGATCACGACTTGAGCCAAGGTAGGACACTCAACCGACAGAGCCACCCAGGCGCCTCTGTTTTTTTACTTTTAAAATCCAGTCCCCCACACAGCAATGCAGCTCTACTACTTAGAGGCTTTGTGGAAAGTTCTTTTCATGTCATCAAACAAAAACAATTAAAATGGCTTGAGCCAAAGGATGAGTGTGCATTAGACTGTATCCCCCGCGAGGGCTGAGCAGTTTTTACAATATTCTTTTCACTGTTCTAACATCTCTTTCATTGTAAGATACCCAGACCGATTGAAGGAGTTCATAATGATTTTCAGGTCATGAATTTATTCTCATTAAAAACGTTTACCTTTTTTTTTTTTTTAACCTAGCTCATGTATATACTTCAGTTAGAACCTAAATATTGTTTATTTGTGAAGGATACAACTGTCTCCTGAGAAAGAGAAGTGGAGGGGATCCTGGGTGGCTCAGTCAGTTGAGCGACTTCGGCTCAGGTCATGATCTCACAGTTCGTGAGTTCGAGCCCTGCGTCAGGCTCTGTGCTGACAGCTCGGAGCCTGGAGCCTGCTTCGGATTCTGTGTCTCCTCCTCTCTCTGTGCCCCTCCCCTGCTTGCACACTGTCTCCCTCTCAAATATAAATAAACATGAAAAAAAATAGAAGTAGAAAAAAAGCAGAAAACATTTTTCTCCAGTCTTTCATTAATAAGTTTATTTTTCCATTGTTGTCAGTGGTTATTATAATACATATTAAACATTAAATATTTCCCTTACTTGGGTGTCAGCCTGATCTAACTGATAACTAAGTACTCGAGGAAGACCTTCTCAGTTTCAGCTTTTTATTCATTAACCAGTGACTCTTTGATCCTGAGAATAATATGGCTTGAGCAATTATGGTAAATATGCTTTAGGGGTTGTGCACGATCTGCCAAGAAAAAATGTTTTCATCCTTTTTTCTGTTGGCTGTGTACCACTAGGATATTTAGACTCCAGAAATAACGTAACTGAAGCAGTTCAAATTTACAGCTGAATTACATAAGGATCCTCTTAGCCCTTTTGTTGTCTCTAATAATGTCGTTGATTAGAGGATTTGGAGAGTTTAATCCCATACGTGGCTCTCGCACTTAGCTGTTCTGTTGAAATGGAAGCAGGGCATAAAGCATTCTTTCCTTAAAAAAAAATTCTCAGTGGCTGATACAAGTATCTTTAGTTTTGAAATTCATGCAGAAGCATCATTACGTTTTTAAACGGGTAATTATGGTGAGGTAGCTTGACATCTGATCTTGGTAAAGGAAACTAGAGTTTAATCTAGTTTCATTTTTGTAGCACTCTGCTTTCTAAGTTAGCTGACTGGCCTGTTAGTTTTTTTGGAGGGGATGGGGGGTTGGTGGTACTTTTTGTTTTTTTTACTTAAGACTTAAAAGGTGAACTTATTACACCTCAATAAGTAATCTTTTTTATGTTGTTTTTTAAATGGTTATTTTTAAGAGAGAGCGCAAGCAGGGGAGGGGCAGAGAGAGAGGGAGACTGAGGGTCCCAAGTGGGCTCCACGCCGACAGCACAGAGCGCCATGTGGGGCTCAGACTCACGAACCGTTAGATCGTGACCCGAGCCGAAGTCCGAGGCTTAACCAAGTGAGCCACCCAGGTGCCCCAGTAACCTGTTTTTGTAGCAGAAAGGAGAGAATGTCCTGAGACTCTAGCTGTTCTGGTTGTTCTGTTTTGTTTCCCTGCCCCCAAAATCCTGTTCTGTTCATATACTCTGCAAAGA
This sequence comes from Felis catus, assembly GCF_018350175.1. NCBI lineage: Eukaryota > Metazoa > Chordata > Mammalia > Carnivora > Felidae > Felis > Felis catus. The sequence continues at coordinate 21,426,135 of NC_058374.1, read as the reverse complement.
AAGCTCCGCACATAACTCCATATTGGTGAGCCCTTTTCTGCAAAAGGAGGTGCTGTATGGAGAGGGGCAATCACTTTTGCCTTCTGGCCTGCGCGTGGTCGGCGCCCATGGTGACTGCAGAGAACTGACACCCGTAGCTCCTCTCACTGGCTCACGCCGGGATCCCCGTGGTGTCCGGGAGCACCCCCACCACGGGGCATCTCAGCTGTGGGGTCTCTGGGCCCGCAGCCTTGGAGGTGGGTGGGAGTCGGGGGAGGCCGGCGGGGGATGGTGGGCCACCAGTGTCGACGGAGCCACGCGTAGAGCCTGACCCCTTCCCATGCGGACATCGTCTCTTTCATTCGAAACTCCTGGGGATGAGTGCTGTTGTTACCCAGTCTGTGGATGGGAAAACCGAGCCCAGAGACTAATTTGGAATTTGAGGCTGTCAGAGGCCGCGCTCCTAAACTGCTCTGATACGAAACGCAAGTGAGAAACGTCTGTGAGATCGCAGTTAAGATTTTGTTTCCCGATAAATGACCCAAAGGAGGATTATTACAACTTTTAACGAGTGATACAAGAGAACTGTTAAATAGTGCTGGTTGGAATTTTAATTCTGCATTGCAGATGTGTTAGGAGGTGGTAATTCAGTAGAGCGAATGTGTTAATAAATAAAGTGAGTTTAAACGTTGCGAAAGAGCGCTTATTAATGGCTCCCTGACCGCGTCGTTTTCTAGAAGGGTTTGTGACAGGACTCGTTAAAGATCTTGAAGAAGACACTAGCTCAGAGGTTTGGCATAAAGAGGGATTAATCATGAAAGAATCAGATTAGGTGGGATCTTCTGAGGGGAAAAGAAGCCCAAAGGTCTGGCAGATAATTATTAACAAGTTGGAAAAGGAGGAAAGGCGAGGGGCCTGAAGATTATGAAGATTTAAACATCGTCATGCTTCGAAATCTTACGTACTTAAAAAAAAAATCAATAAATTTGAGTCAGAAGCTTAAAGGGATGAAGAGAAACCAGAACAGATGTGTATTAAGTTCCTTAATGTCAGCTGGAGGCAAACCCCAGCAGTGGAACCTTTAACCCCTCCCCAGCCACGTGGAATCTTCCAGGCCACGGCAGTTTTGCGACACCCGGCGGGAATTTTCTCTACCGAGCATCTCGAGTTTATTGCCACATTCCCCTCTACTTCAGAAGAGATGGAAAATGAACTTTATGGAGACAAGAGCTAGTGGGGTTCTCCACGCTTCTCCTCTTGGCCCACCTAACTTGAACCTGTCCCCGTGTTTAAAGTGCGGACTTGTTGGAAAAAAGCCTTCTACCAGAATAACAGCGACACGGGCCATCACAGTAACAGCCTCCATTGTTGCGAGCGAGGCCCGGGATTATCCCATTGTACAGCTAGAATAACTGAGGCTCGGGGAGGTGGACGCCTTGTCAAGTCACAGAGCTACTGAGAGAAATAAGGTTTCATTTCCCATCGGACTCCCAGACCTATACTCTTATTATTTTTTAATTTTTTTTTTAGTATTTATTTATTTTTGAGAGAGAGAGTGGGGGAGGAGCAGAGAGAGAGGGAGACAGAGGATCCAAAGCGGGCCCTGCATCGACAGCAGAGATCCGATGCAGGGCTCAAACCCACAAACTCTGAGATCACGACCTGAGCCAAAGTTAGACGCTTAACTAACTGAGCCGCCCAGGAGCCCGGAGAGCAGCTTCTTACCTAGAGATGCATATTAGGTTTCACTGATGGTTTCAGTTTTGTATTTTGGATACAGATGTTTCCTTACTGAAAAAGGGAGCCTGGGCACTAGTCTGACTGCAGAGCTAAGGCCCAGGAAAGGGCCTGGCATCGTGAGCATCGCAGATATGGGGGGGGGGGGGGGGGGGGAGGGACTCCACTGAGTGCAGCGGCCCAGCCGTGGTCATCCTCCCTTCCCGGCTGACCTTTGCAAGTTCATTACGGGCAGCCCCTTACTTTTGTAATCAGGCACACCTGCAAGGGTGTTTGAAAACCAGCCTTCTGAAGGCCAAACAGTAGACTTACATGACAGCGAGGTTCCATTCTGGCAAAGATACGTGGTAAATGCTCTTGCTTTGCTCCCAGTAGAGGTGCTTCCTCTTACAGTCTCAAAGGTTTCTTTGTTGCTTTGTTCTATGTTTTTACTTGCCCTGGGTGGTTGTTTCTTCGAGAAAGGGGTTAGGGAAATTAGGGTGAGTTCAAGGGGACTGGGGAAGAGGCAGCAGGCATCTCATTCACTTGTCCAGTAAATACTGACACCTCACCACCGGGAATACGGTGAGGGCAGAAACAGCCAGAGCCCCTGCCCTCCCGGGGCTGCCGTGTTCAGGGAAGACAGAAGCTTCCCCAAATAATCTAACAAGGTAAACGTGCAGCCAAGCCAAGTGTCATTAGGGAAAAGTGTGCGAGTCCCTCCACGCCCGTGCTTTGGGGGCGTGGCCCAGGCAAGAATCGGGAAAGGCTTCCAGAAGCAAGCGTCCCTGCAGTTGTGATCTGAAGGTCAAGTGGTGCAGGTGAGAGGGCCAGAAGGTGGGCTGGAACAGGCTTCAAGGCAGCCAAAGAGGTAATGGGGCCAACCATCCGGGTCCGCTGGGCCGTGTTCGAGTTTGCTTCTGCCCCGCGAGGAACAGGCACCCACTGCAAGGCCTAGAGCAGGGGTGGAGTTAAGATCAAACTCACATTTTGAAAAGATCCTCCCTTCCCAGAGGACTGGGACCCTTACCGCTTCTCAGGGACCTTCCAAGGATCCGGGAGGAGCGGGGGTGGAAAGAAGGGGGCCTGTGGCCCGGTCGAGCAGCCCGCTCCCCCACCCGTGCCCCCCCCCCCCAACACGTGGGCTCTCTGGGGAGATGTTGCCAGCCGGGAACCCGGTGTCTGCCAGCGTGCCGCGTGTTCTGCAAGCACCGTGCCCCGCGTGGGAGGGGCCAGGAGACAGAGACGCAGGGACCCTGATGTCCAGGAGCCCAGAGGCTGAGCTCCGCCCGCGCCACAGCCTCCTGCGGCCCCGTGGCCACTGGGGAGCATCCTGCCCGCCACACCCGGGGCGGGGTCAGAGAGCATGACTGGGTGTTTCGGCCTCAGTGTTTGCCAGACGTCTTTTGTTTCCACGGGGTGCTCCGAAGGGGGGTGAAGCGGGTTCCGAGATGAAGCCGCTGTGAGGCGTGCCGCCGGCACCTACCCCTCGCGGAGACTCCCTGTGCTTGGCAACTCGGGGAGGCCCTCCTCCTCAGGAACCATTTGATTGAACTCCTCTTTTCCGTACTAGTGTTGCAAAGAACACGACTTGGGAAGAGCTGCCTTACTGCAGTTTCCAGAAGCAGCGTAGCGCAGCGTAGCGCAGCGTAAAGAACGAGCTTTGAACGCGGATCCTGAATTCACGACTTCTTGGCTTTGAGTCCCTGGAGGCCAGCTGTCTCTGTCCCCACAGCACCTGGTTCTCTTCCGCATCCATGGAGATGCAGGTCCGTGGGGAGCGGACCAAGTAACGCAGATCTGGCTACACGGCTGGGCGGCTGGCCGCGTCGGTAGAAGATTCACGGGTCTTCTACCCGCGTTGTCATTCACTCGAGAGAGGGACGGTTGCCCACGTGAGTTCCTGGCCCCCCCAAAGCCCAGCACCTGCCAGGGGCCACGGCACGATGAGCAGTCTTTGCCCGCCAGACAAAGTCTAGCTGAGCGAGGTGGGCCCAGAAAGGTGGTTCTGTGATTTACTTGAAAGGGGGAGTTTGGGGAAGACCATGGGAGGAACAGGAGCTTCCTCTCTCTCTCGGGCTCAGAAAATTGATTTCAAGGCATGAGAACCAGCACTGTGTTTTGTTACTGTTTTGTGGTTTTGGGGTTTTTTGTTTTGTTTTGTTTTGTTTTGTTTGTAACTGGAATAAGTAACACTTACTTACAAATACTATTATAAGACATTTAAAGTGTTGACGGTGGTGATTTGCTGTATGTATCCATTGTCAGAGGATTCCCCCATCAAGTTAGGAACACAGCCATTACCTCAGATACTTACCTTTTTTTGTTCTTCTGGTGAGAACGTTTAAGTCCTACCCTCTTAGCGATTTTCAGTTATACGCGACACGGTGTTACCAACACGTTGTGCGTTAGATCCTCAGACCTTACACATCTGATAGCTGTAGGTTTGTACCCTTTTACCAGCTCTCCTTAGTTCTTCCACACCACCCCCCACCGGCTCCTGGCAACCGCTTTTCTATTGATTCTATGAGTTCAACCCCCCCCCCCCCCAACATACACACACACATAAGTGATACCACACAGTATTTGTCTTTTCCTGTCTGGCTTAGTTCGCTTAGCGTAACGCCCAGCAGGTTCACAGTGACAGAATTTTTCTTTCTTTTTTAAGATGAAACAACATTCCTCAGTGTACATATACCCCATTTTCTCTATCCAGTTATCCACTGACACTTAGGTCATTTCCATACCTTGGCCATTATGAATAATGCTGCGGCGGACATGGGAGTACAGATAGATCTTCGAGATAATGGTTTTGTTTCCTGTGGATATGCACCCGGAACTGGGATTGCTGGATCGTAGGGTAGTTCTGTTTTTAATTCCTTGAGGAATTTTCATACCGTTTTCCATGCTGGCCGCACCGATTTACGTCCCCGCCGACAGTGCACAAGCCTCTCTTTTCTCCACGTCCTGGCCAACACCTGTTATCTCGTCTTTTGGACACCCGCCATTCTGACAGGTGTGACCGCCTCATTGCGGTTTTGATTTGCATTTCCCTGACGATGAGTGATGTGGAGCATCTTTTTGTGTCCCTGTTGGCTACTGAGTACTCTTTTGGCAAAGGGTTGGCACCTAGGGTTCTCCTACCTTGCTTACATGCCTGAACGAGGATTTGTGTGATTTTTTTTTTTTTCCCCCTGAGCTTCAATGAGGAAGAGTCAGCCTGGCCCCAGGGGATTCGTGGTGGGAAGACATGGAAATGGGAACTAAGAAAGAGGAGAGCAGGAGGAGGCCTGGGCTGGTGAGGAACGGAAGGCCTCTGGGCACAGCTGGCGTGCGAGGTCCCCTCCTGGTCTTCAGCTCAGACACCGAGCTGCTTCTCTATAGGCTGGGGGGCCGGGGGGGGGGGGTTCCTGCAGGTCTCCACAAATGGATTTCGTTTCACTCATTTTCGGCCAGAACTCCAAGACCGGTCATTTCACATGCTTGCCCTTTGTGTAAGGAAGTTCATGTCCTAACTTTGCCGGGATGGCCGGAGGCCAGCTGGCTGCTCTGCGTCACCGAACGAGGGTGGCATCAGGCCCTCCGAGAGTCGGGGTCCTGCGTCTTCTTGGGCCATGGGCACGGGGTGGGAGCAGAACCGGACCCTGTGCGGAGCCAGCTGGGTGGGGACCGGGGAGCTGTGGGGTTTTAGCCAGCAGATGGGCCGGCACGTTTTGCCCTCAGTTCTTAGCCACGCTTTAATGCAGCGATTAGAACACGTGTCTGGGTGCGGCTCCTAAGAAGAGAAAAGAAAAATGGCGTGAGAAAAGTCCAGAGAGGAGTAGGAGAGGCAGGCTGACCCTCGGAGCCAGGTGTCGGCCCACATTCCGTTCTACCCGCGGCTGGAACGGGACGAGCGGGGACGGGGGTCCTGGGCCTGCGCTGCCTCGTGCGAAGTGGACCACGCCCTCAGCTCCTCCGGTCTCCCCGCTTCCAGAAGGAAACCTGAGCAGGACAGGACTGTGTTACTCATCCGAGCACTGACACGGGCGTTTGCTGGTCGGTTGGGACATTTGGGCTTTTACTTCGTGGGGACGGACAGCGTACTCACGTCCTCAGCCCAGTGTGCTGAATTTCCAAGTGCTTTCACAAGACACTGCTGGCAGCCACTTGGGAGGCCCCTGGTCTTTCCCCTCGGCCGGTCTTAGTTGTTGGGAGAGCAGCTCTCTTCCCTCCTTGCCGGCCATGTGCTGTGCTCTCTGGGGTAATCCAGCCTCCATGGATGTGTGCCCGCCTCTCGGCATCCAGCTTGGCGTCTCAGGGAAAATACCACTAGCGCCGGGCCGGCCCGGGGTGTGGGGCTCCGTTTTCGGCCCGCGAAGCTTCCGCGGGGCTGGGAGAGCATCACAAAGGAGGCTCCTGGCTGGCCGCCCCTCGGGGAGACCCTCTTCTCGTTTCTGCCGCCCCCTGGCTCCCAGCCTTCCCCCGTGTGCCTTTTCCTGAGCTTGTTTTCTCCAGGTCTGGGGTTTGAAGGCCTGACTGACCTGCCGCCTCCCACCCTCAGTTTCTTGCCCAGTTGAAGCTCATGGACTACAGCCTGCTGGTGGGAATCCATGATGTGGAGCGAGCCGAGCAGGAGGAGGTGGAGTGTGAGGAGAACGACGGGGAAGAGGAGGGGGAGAGCGACGGCACCCACCCCGTGGGAACCCCTCCGGACAGTCCTGGAAACACGCTCAACAGCTCACCGCCTTTGGCCCCGGGGGAGTTTGACCCAAACATCGACGTTTATGGGATTAAATGCCATGAAAGTAAGCTGAGCTCTTACCACCTCTTTTTATCTATGAAGTGATTTGATTTTTGCATCGTTTCCCACCAGTAATCATAATCCCGGTTAAAAGTCTGCTGCCCTCCAAGGCTTATTCTCCAGAGCCTCAGTAGCTGACTCAGGGACACGAGCATGTTAAGGGTAACTCACCTCTGGTTTTGAAACGGGATGTGATCGGGCCCTTGAATTTTGTGATGTTGGAATGGAGTGAAGCCACAAACTATGTAACACCCACGTACCCACACTTAGGTGCGGACAGATAACATATAGAAGAAATGTTTTTGGAATTTTTATTCTTCGCCACCTCTTACGTGGATCCGAAATGTCAGGAATCCATCCTGAGCTAGGCACACACGAGGTCCCTAGTGTGCCTCACGCGGGAGGGAGGCTCATGCGGACGCCCTGGAGGGCCGGCGTCTCCTCGCTACCGCCCCGGCCCCAAGCTGGCCCAGGGCGTGGGATGAGGGCGTCTGGTCTGCTTTTGTGTCTGTCTGTCCTCTGCTGTGCCCCCTGGCCGCCCATTAAGGGGTCTCTGTGGCCCTCTTGTCTAAGTGAGCCCAATCTTAATCCTCCAAATCTGGGTGACTGGATATTTGAAGGAATATCACCTTCTACCTTAGCTACTGAGACATGAGAAAACCAAGATGATTTGGAGGTAGGATAAAAAACAGGCCTCTTATTTTTTGAGTAATAAAAATTGTGGTTCATCATTGTTTAAGAAAAAAAAAAAGATGTGGCATATCAGCCAAGTGAGCTTGAGTTATTTTGCTCCCCAAAATTTTCTTCAGTGCAGAAAATGAGATGTAGTCAAATGTACTTTCCTTATTGTTTATAATTAAAACAGCCTATTTGTGGAAATACGTGGAAGACGGATCTTAGAGATGATAAATGCCTTTCTGCAGTTCTGATGCTAGACTCAGAATTATGAACGGTTGTAAGGACAGGCACACCTCAGAGGTGTTGCAGGGTCAGTTCTAGACCACCACCACCACGTGAGTCAGATGAATGTTCTGGTTTGCTGGTACATATAGAAGTTATGTTTACACTGCTGTATAGTCTCTTAAGTGTGCGATAGCATTATATCTTTAAAAAACAATGTACGTATCTTATTTTAAAAATATTGCTAAAATATACTAATACTAACCATCATCTGAGCTTTCAGTGAGTTGTGATCACTGATCACAGATCACCATGCAAATACAGTAATGAAAAAGTTTAAACTATTGCTAGGATTACCAGAATGTGACGGAGACACAAAGTGAGCAAATGCCATTGGGAAAATGGTGCCAACAGACTTGCCTGACACAGGGTTGCCATAAACCTTCAATCTCTGGAAAATGCAGCCTGTGCAAAGCGCCGTAAAGCAAGGTGCGCCTGTAGTTAACGGTCGACTAGGAGTAAGGAACGTAATTCCGTCTACCTGTTGTATGAGCATCTCTCTTTACACCAAAGCAATCCATAATCGTTAAAGAAAATGCAGATTGACAAAAATTAAAAACCATCTCCGCCTTGGACCTCTACTGGTAACATCCTAGGGTGATACTTTTTTACTTTTTGAATTGAGAGAGAATTGGGGAAAGTTAAGCTGTTTAACTGGGACATGCAGGAGTTACGTGGATGCTTTTTCCAAATTACGATTTTATTTATCAGTTAACTTTTTTTGTGTTTGGGGATAGCTGATACACAGTGTTAACGTTAACTTCCGGTGGACAACACAGTGATTCTGCCGTGCCCGCACCTGCCCACCTCTCAGCCCTGGTGCCGAGTCATTGCTGTGTTCCCTACGCTGTGCCTTTCTGCTCCGTGACTTGTTCCTCCCATAACCGGAAGCCGGTCTCTCCCAGTCCCCTCACCCAGTCTGCCCATCTCTCTACTCCATAAAACATGGAGGAGGGAGTAAAAGTTTTTTTTTTAGAATGTGTTTGAACTTACATGGACATGGCCTTAGTTTTCAGACTCCTCCAAACCCTGTTCTGTCCCGAGTCCCTCACCCCCAGGACGTGCCTCTCCAGGTGGCGTCATTTGTCCCACAATCACTGCTCTCTCTCATCCCTTTACAGACTCGCCCAGGAAAGAGGTGTACTTTATGGCAATTATTGACATTTTGACTCATTATGATGCAAAAAAGAAAGCTGCCCACGCTGCAAAAACCGTTAAACATGGCGTAAGTACCTCCACTTTGTTTCCTTCTCTGCTCTTGGGCCCTTGCTGCAGTCTGGAGTGCGGGGACCAGCTGTGGTTGCCTCCCTCCCACTGAGCTGTCCAGAGTCCCTCAGGGGTTCTTGTTACCTTGGGGGGTCATGTTCCGAGTGCGAGATTTGGAGCCGGCAAATGCCAACAGCTGATACCAGCTCCCACCACGACTCCCTACGCTTGGGGCAGGTCACTTCAACTCAGCGGCCAGTCGTCTTTTTCCACACTGGGGTATTAGCACACACGTGCATCTCTAGAATATTGTGCAAATTCGTTTTCGTTTGAAAAATGCTTCAAAGACAAAGTGAAGATAACTAAGTGTTTTAACACGAATTCTCAAAGCTGTAAAATGTTCAGAACTGAAGCACTATTCTATGCTTCAGACACTTCCCAGATATGCAGTATTATCTTTCTTTTTGCACAGTGAATTGTGTATTTTTTATCACAGAAAACGTCTGGGTGCAAGATCAAAGTTTAATAACATAAATTCCTCACCTTTACTGTTCTTGCTCTAAATTATCACTATTCTAGGCATATGTTGACTTACTGAATCCCCATGACAAGCCTGTATCCCTGTTTATCAGTTGAAGAAACTGAGGAAGAAAGCGTAAATGGTAACTTGTCAGGGTCACGGCACTAGAAAGTGGTAGAAATGGGACTGCTCCCCAGGCCCTAGCCCAGCCCCTTGCTCTGTGCCAGTCCCGGCCCCATGCCCTACCAGCAAATCCCACCTGCCTGGCTGAACCTCCCAGGTGGTGAGTATCCATTATGCTTGTATCGTAGAGATTCACTTTGGCTTTCCAGGTGTTGCTAAAAAAGCTACAGACCCCCATCCCATAGAGACAGACTTGTGTCTTGGCTTGTTCACACTGGAAGGAGCAATAGTGTGTACAACCAGCCAGGATACCCCAAACATCAGCCTCTATTAAAGGCTCTTTTTCTGTATCTTACAATCAGGCTAGGCTGCCCTCCCAGCAAGGGAACCAGCCCAAAACCATATTCTGTTTGCCAAAGTAACATTCCAGTTGCACCATCAGCTACTACTTACGGTATTCCAACCGTGTGCAAAGCATGATGACCAAGACCTCCCCCGGCCCAGTGAAAGTGCCGGAACTCCTGCGTCGGTGAGAGAGGAGGGCACCCGGCGGCTCTCACCTGCTGGCATCGCAGCCTCCCGCATGGCATTTGTGAAGTGTGTGCGTGCCGGACGCACCGTCCCCTTCCCCGATTCTGAGTCTGGGCCCAGAAGCTGGGGGAGGTCCCTCAACGGCTCTGTAGTCATTCTGATGCTCACCTCTGATGGCGAACCACGGGCATACTACAGAGACAGAACTGGCTCAGAACCCCGATTTCAGCTTTCCCGGCCGTGTAACCTCGAGAGCTTCAGGTCCCCTCACTAAGAAGGGAGCCCCACTGCCTTGCTGAAGGGGTCTTGTGGAGGAGACGTGAGGCGACCAGGCCGAGCGCCGGGGAGGTGCTCCGTGTTCGTTCCCCTCTTTCCCCATTCTCACCGTAACATCACACGCCATGTGAAACTGGAAATTTGCCGTGGCAAACGTGGCTCCACTCGAGTCTCCACTGGAAGACACCAGCCCAGCTCCGTCATACACCACATGGCCTGAAACTGTGTTACAGTTTGCATCTGCAGGAGCAAGACATTACTCTTAGCAAAGGAATGCCGTGCTGAGCTGCTGGGAACTATTCTCTGCCTTCGAGGCCCGGACTCGTCCGTGGAGATCCCAGTGGCCCAGGCCAGGCATGGAAATTACAGGTTCCCCAGTGACTATGGGTGTCTAAAAATAGCACCTGGTGACTTAGTAAAACTGGTCTTGCCCTTTGCAGCTCAGGAAACTGGCTGGTAACTCCAGACCTCGAGTCTGGTCGCCAGCATCGCCTCTGGTAATAGGAAGTCCCCCACTGAGCCCCCTCGAGGGGCCCCTGCTTCCTTGCTCTGGGCGGGTCACTGTGAAGGGGAACAATGGCACTGCTGTGCCCTGCTGGGGGAGGTGCGATCAGCAGCCTCACGTCCCACCTGGTTACGGTGCCAGCTGACACGGACCCTGCTGCTGCCGTCACCCCTCTCTTTTGCGCACTCAGCCACTTACCCGGGTCCTGGGAGAGAAACGCAATCCTAGGTCATTGTCGGTGGAATTCCCCTTCAGCCGAATGTTGCCGTCTGTGTCATTCTCAAGGTATCTCCAATCTGTTCTCCCGAAAAACAAACATTGATTACATGGCTTCCGAATGTAGGCCACACGGAGTCCACTGTTTGAAAGGAACATCCCAGACGTGGCTAGTTCAAGGTGTTTTTTTCAGTTGCTACAGTCACAGTATGTGTGATAACAGCATCCGTGGTTCAGCCTCTCTGCCTCGTTTTCACACAGATCCTAAGAACCTGGACCATTCAGATATTCAGATGCAATATCCAAGATAGAATTCTGATTCTGTTTTAAGAACGGGGCACAGATTATTATTATTATTATTAGCTTTATGTTTAGCTGCAATTGAAAAAAATGCTCTACCTACTGAGTAGTGATTATATCGATATTCCTCTCCTTTCCATCTGACTAGGCTGGTGCAGAGATCTCGACCGTGAACCCAGAACAGTATTCAAAGCGCTTTTTGGACTTTATTGGCCACATCTTGACGTAACCTCCCACATGACCTTGGACGGACATGAGCATGGGAAGGACAGAGGTGGCTTCGGCGTAAGAAAAATGAAAACCAAACTCAGTGAAGCACACCTCCTCGTTTACATCTTCGGGCCAAGATGACTGATTTGGAGGCTACTCGCTTTAACAGCTACCTGATATTTCCCAGCATCGTTCTAGCTATTTCTGACACGTGTGTGTGTGTGTGCGCGTGTGTGCGCGCGTGCGTGTCTTAAAATTAATTAATTAATGAAAACTGATCAGCTTCAGTCAGGGTGTGTTTGGGCAACAACCCTCTGATTCCAGCTGTGGACGAATGAATGAATGAATGAGCACATGCGGGGGGAGGGGATGAAGGAAATGCATGTCAGACCAACCACGTTGGCATCACACGATAAACTGTGGATCAGTTTATTTTTTGGAGTTGAAAGATGTGACAGTATTCATAATAATAATGAAGATAATAATAATGATGATAATAATGATGGTGATTAAAAGAGAAAACTTACTGCGAATGTTACATTTCTACCACGCACGCTGACGCTCCTTAACAGCTGTGCCCCAGGTCCCTGGCACCAGGCGGGGGCGTGCCCTGCTTCAGGGTTCCGCCTCCACACGGTGTCCAGGGGGGCCCCCGGGGTCCGGGAACAAATGCCCCTCCTCCAGCAAGAAGCTGATGCCCCTAGTGACTCTTACCTGTACATTTTTCACCTCAGTAAGTATGTCCAGGAAAACTGCTTACTTCTCTTTTCTTGCCGGGAGCTTCTTCACTGTTAGACTCTTATGTTGCAATATAGGAATTTATGCTACAAAATAAAAATAAAGCTTACCTGAAAAGTGCATAGTTTCGGGCAATGGTATCTACATCTCCTACTGTGGGAAGGTGAGCAAAGCATTTGAACTCTCCTGTTAACGATGGATGGCAGATCTAAATTAGAAGATGTTTATGTTTGACCATTGTGTAAACAGTGGTATTTTGTTATGAATTATCCCTTTAACTGAAACCCTCAATTTTACTGTTTACATTATTAGGAAAACAGGGATATTTTTGAATCTAAAAATTTAATGTACAGCATGTGATTTTTGAAGTTTACATGTAAAGTCATTTTACAGTGTAGGTGAAATAATGTTTGTCCTATTCTGAAATGTACCCTGCAGTCATGTTTTTGGGTGAGTGTTTTATTCAAAGTACACGGTAGGCAGTCTTCTACAATGAAAGTAAAAGGTGGTTTTGTTTCCTCCAGATGTACATTTATCAACCCGATTTTTTTTTTTAATGTTTAACCCAAATCTGGTTATGTAAGTTCATTGCCCTAAACTGTGCTGATTGTGTTTTAATCAGTTTATAAATTTTCAACATCGATCATGTATTTACCAACTTTCTGGCATTTTCTGAAAGGCGTCAAGCTAAAATATTAGACTTGCTTAGAGTAGGTTATCAACTTATACACTGTGCTAAAGCTGTGCCTTTGAAATTCTTTGTTTAAAACATGAGATGATTTTTGTAGGCAGTTTCAGAAAAGAAAAAAAAAAAATCCACCCTCCAGTGATTACTTACAACTCACAAATACCCCCTGCCATACTGCCTCTTCCAGTGACTTTACTTCAGGGCTTATCAGGGCTGCAACTGCGCCCAGTGTGTGTGGGTTTACTTCAGAAAACACGTGCTGATGGCAAGTCAGGACCTTCGGAGGCCAGCAACACCACCGTACCATTATGGACTTCCCCCGGGTTCGTCCTCCACGGTAGATGGTGTCACCACCACGACATGGTTGTCCGAATCCGCATTTTACCCATTTGAATTAATCAAGACTGGTTTGCCCCCCCCCCCCCCCCCCCCCCGTTCATTCTGGAATCAAGTCAGTTCGAGTATTCTGAAGTTATACTGTGGTTTCTTTGGCCCAAGACTACAGAGGTGAGACCCTGAAGTAAAGATAAGGTACCCATACATTATTTGAGTAACTATTTCCTTTGTGGCCAGTGTGTGTATGCTTTTAGAAGTTTACAAAATGCTTTCTTTTTGTCTGTAACAGTCTCTGTCATTCATTTCTGTCGATAAACTATTTGGACAGAGTGAGGAAGTTTGCCTTGTATCTCCTAGTGCTAACAATACACTCCAGTCATGAGCCAGGCTTTACGAAATAAAGCACTTTGATGACTCACAAAGTGGATCCCTCGTTCCTCTGTCTCCACTGGGTTTCTCTCTAATGCAAATAAATTTAAAGACTCGGTACTAAGAGTACCTTTAGCTGCACCTTGAAGAAGTACAAGTAAAACCGAATCTCTTCACTACCTAGAGCTTTGCCTTCAACCTGTGAATTAATTAGTAAACAATGGAAACTTCCACACCAAAATGGACTTGCTGTAAGATGAACAGAGAAAAGAAATCTCTTCAGTGAATACCCTATAAATATCATTTTCTTTTCCATTTTTACCAACCACAGTTCTATGTCAGCATTTTTTGAAACTCTTATTGGGCCACCGCCGGCGGACGGAAGGCTCTCTCAGAGCATTCCACCGTCATCGGGGCCAGGTTAGCAAACACAGTCCGTTTGGCTACAGCACTCGTTTTGAAAATGCGTATTTGTTCTAACGCGACTGATACGTGAGGGAAGGATCGGGCATGATGTACTTTTCCCATTTAGTCGTGTGCACTTGAGTCCACGAGAAACACGAGGTGGACACAGAAAACTGCACCTGGCCGAACGGTGCCACACAGGAATACGCAAGCCATGCACCCCTCAAACATCGCCAACTCCCTCGGTTTCTCCCCATGTGGGCAGTCACCCTGGGCTCTACCTGGGGTTACAACCTCACGTCTGACTTCAAATCACTCCTTGCTCTACTTCACAACAGTCCCAGAGACGCAGCCCCTTCCAGTGTTTCCTACCACAGGCACCCTTCAGGTCCTCTTCACGATAACCTGCCACATTTATTGTGTTATTTGTCCATTTCCTGGCCACTTAGCAACGCTTAGAACTACTGCTATTTTTATTAGGTTCCTCTTTTTATTTTAGACCATATCAGTGATGAAGTTTTGGGGTGCTGTGCCCCTTAGTCCCAGTATTCCCATAAGCTCTGTGGGTTTTCTTGTGCAAAGAGCAATGATTTAATGTTCTGGATTGGATTCACACTGGTCCTAGAAAACTGGTTACTGCAGATTCACAGAAGGGCAAAAGTTGGTATGAAGCATTAATCCTTAACACGACACTTCTGGAAATAAGTGATTAAGGGTTAAGTGCAAGAGACCAGGGGTTGTGGATGCTGAGCTGGTAACGTATACAATGTATAAATGTATATAACGAAGTGATATAGTGAAGAGGAAGCAAGGCCAAGAGGTTGAAACATGGAGTTACACCCGGGAGTTCTTAACATCGGTGCTCCGAAAGCCCCCAGCCGTCACTGTACACGGAATGTTTAATTGGCACAAAGTCAGGGGTCACGGTATATACTGCACATAAAAAGCCTTCTTCCAGGTCTCAAAATACCACTTTCCATCTCTTCCTCCCTCCCCATCTTCTTAAACAGCATTTTATTCAGCTCCAGCCACATTATCTGGAGGCCGCGATGTTAAAAATATAAAAGTCGCTCTCCCTAAAGGGCGGAGACTTGCTGTGCCCTTTGAATTCCCAGGCACAGGAGTTACGTGCACAGCAGCCTTCGCTCAGTCCCCTTCTCCCAGACTAACTGAACTGCCGCCTTTAAACGGCTGGCACATCAAAGAGGCACTGGTGGCAAAGTGGCCCCGAAGACCAGGAAAGTGTCTCTGGAAAAGGAGAGTTGATAAGTTACCAAGAACCGTTACTGAAAGTTCCTTCTTTCGGAAGGGGTGGCTTTTCATCTAAACCGAATGCCCTCCAGAAGCTTGTCTTAGTCCTGTTTGTGACGCTGTGAAAATCCTGCCAAAGGGCGCTTACATGCCAGAGTCTGGAATTTTCTCTCACTCTTAAACGCTCGTGTTTGACTTTTTAAGAGAAGGGACAAGAGATCAGGGTTTCTCGGAATCCAGCGTGATGCATCCGTGTTCCACAACCCCACACTTACTGCTGGAGGAGGCGTCACGGACGAGGAACCTCTGGCCCACACAAGCTAGGTGACTGGCCCGAGGGCACATGATCGTGGCCAGCAAGGCCAGGGCTGGAACCCCGGCAGCTCAAGATTGGAAGTTGAAGGCTTGACTGATGGACGCAGCACCCTCTCCAGACTCCAAGACCTCACCACCACCCTTCCTTCGGCAGGGCTCCCCTTTCCCAGGCCCCTCAGCTGTGTCTGGAGAGCCCCCGCCAGCAGGCAGCCTCCTGGGTTTTGTACCAACCCTCCCACGGTTCGTGTTATGAGAGTCAGTCTGTATTATTCCCTTTCCTATCTTTTTCTCAGTCCAACAGCATTTTCTTTACTGTTGCCTGACTTTTTAAATCGAGAGGTCTCACTTTTCCGATGGCCAGTTTGGAAAACGGTCTTAAGCGATTAATCCCTCCCACCAAATGAATCACTCATTTTAAATACTTTTTGTAATATGCTTCTTTCTGTCTCTCCCTTTCTCTCTGCCCGCCTCCCTTGTCTACACTTAAAACATATGAACGAGGCAGCTTCTTACTGATTAGAGCAGGAGTCAGCAAGCCACAGCCAGAGGGCCAAATCCAGCCCAACACATGATTTTTGTAAAGTTTTACCGAAACACCTACGCCCGTTCACGTATCTTCTATCGCGGCTTCCAAGCCACAGTGGCAGAGTCAGTAGTTGTGACTGAGACCCGACGCCCACAAAGCCTGAAACACTTACGAGAGCCCTTTACAGAGCACGTGTGCCGGCCCCTGAAACAGCCTCATTTTAGTACCGCGAAGTAGTCCCCGCAAAACCGTGGACTTCGGCTACGATTGCCGTATGATCCACAGAGACCTTCCTCCCCCCGATCTGGAGTTGAGATTTCTTTCATTCTTTTACTACAGGTGTGGCAACGTCATGGTCGCCCTCGGTTTTTACTGAAGTTACACTGCCTTGTGAATTTGTTTTTGAGTAAATTGCTGTGGTCATCTTAAATTAGCATCGCAGTTACCAGTGGAGTTGACTGAGAAATCCATTTATAGAAGTCATTCAGTCAATCACTTTGTTAAAGTCCTATAAAAACAGATGACTGCTTCAACATATGTGACATTTTCTACACAACTTTAGTATACTCATATACACTTAACAAAATTTGGGGGGGGGGCCTCAGATTGTATTAGTTAAGGATCCTGTAGCAACTAATATGTGCTACTTTTACTTAGTTTTAGCAAAGATTTTAGTACCAAAATATAAGGATTTCTGTTTTACCGGTGTTTACCTACCACTTTCCCCCCTCAAGCTTCCTCGTGGTCTGGGGATGAATAGTTTATTAGCCTGGGGATTCGGTGCCTTACATGGCCCCAGATATTTTTCCCCAAAAGTCCAGAAGGGAGCTTCTTCCTGCTTTGGTTGTACTTACACATCTCCAAACCAGGGTTTGACCAGGCCAAAGGAGGGAGTTTTCCGTTTAAATTCTGAGAATAGAACCCATCCTCCCACCCCACCCCACTCCCACGTTTTGTCCAGATGGTAAAGTTGATTTACTATAAATTAGCAAGTCTTTCTAAAAATAAGGAACTAATCACAGAACAAACAGAACACGTTACTGTGGTGGGTGATACTCTACAGGGCACACAAAGTGGAATATCTTCACGTTGTCACATAAGACTCCCCGAATCGAACACTGAATGTTTAACTACGAAGCCATATGGTTTTTTCTTTTAATATTTTCCTACACGGACTTAGGAATTTAGCTTTTAATCAAATAAAATGCCACAAAGAGAGGGGCGCCTGGGTGTCTCAGTCAGTTAAGTGGCCAACTTCGGCTCAGGTCACGATCTCACGGTCCGTGAGTTCGAGCCCTGCGTCGGGCTCTGTGCTGACAGCCCAGAGCCTGGAGCCTGTTTAAGATTCTGTGTCTCCCTCTCTCTGACCCTCCCCCGTTCATGCTCTGTCTCTCTCTGTCTTGAAAATAAATAAACGTTAAAAAAAAATTTTTTTTAATGCCTCTTTTTACCAAAAACAAGCAGCAGCAAAAATGCTAAAATATACAAATGAACTGTATGTATTGATCACCGCTCTAGTGAACCAGATAGACTAAGGGACATCTGGGATTTGCTGACCGGACGGACACACACCCACTGTTCCCATGTGGGGGCGGGATACGTAGGCCAGGGATGTACAGATGCTCTTGGCTTTTGGTCCTCTAAATGATGTTATGTAAAAGGGTTTTTAAGTCATCAGTGTGATGAAATTCAATTTTCACCAAGTCCTTACGTTAACTCAGGGGTCCCTCACATTCTCTCACTTAAATCTCATACCGTGGTTTTATCTTTATTATTCTCTTTTCACAACTGAGAAGACTGATGCTCCAACAGAGTGGTAAACTCTCTGAGGTAGTCAATCACAGGGCCAGGCTTCAGCCAGGTCATCTCAGTGTTCTCTGTATGACATTACGTGTTCTTTGCACTACATCACTACGTCACTAAGTTTCCCAAAATATTAGACGTCCTCAATTTCCTTCCATTTAATCCATGTGAAGTCAAACTGTTCCCGTGGCTTTGTACTTCATCTGATTTGGACAGTCATAGTTGGCTTGGTTTCCCCAGAGACCTCATGAAAATGATCAAACGCTAATCTAGGTGTTGCCGTGAAGGCATCTTGTAGACGCAATTCGAGTCTATAATCAATTTACGTTAACTAAGAAAGATTACGGCAGACGATACGAGGCCTGATTCCATAAGGCCTTTCGAGCAGAAATGAGGTTTTCCAGAAGGAGACATTCTACCTGTGGACAGCAGCTTCAGCTCATGCCTGAGAGCCCCAGCCGACCCTTCCTGACAGCCTCGCCTATGTTTTTTCGACCTAACCTAATAAGCCCTCGCAATCACATAAACCAATGCCTTTAAATCAATCACTTTAATATATAGCTTTTACTGGCTGTGGTTTTCCGGCAGACCTCTGACACCAATCTTCCAGAGCTTCTTCAATAACAAGGGGGAAAGCAATGATGGAATAAAACCCTCTGAAAATCCACTTCTCCATGAAAGTAATCAGAATAGTAGCAAAACTGTCATCATCTACTTTTTTAGAACTCTGGACATGACCCAAAAACTTGCAGCAATTTGAGGCGCCTTTATTCAAGAAAACAACCGGATCTTGGGAAGAAGGGAGCTTTTTTGTGTTTTACTTTACTCTCAGATAGACAAAAACGGAGGAGATCTGTCACTAGCAGATCCTCCCAATCAATATAAACACTCAGCGAAGTCCTTCAAGCTGAAATGAGGGTGATGTCAGCAAGACGGTGAAGGAGGAAGCCCCGGACCCTCCTTCCCCCAACAAACACCCCAGTTGAGCACCAATTCACAGACAGTCTCTTTATGAGAAATCCGGAAACAAACTGAAAGGCTCCTGCATCCGACAGAACACAAAACTAGACTCTCCGAAGTCAGTAGGGAGATTCGGGACACCGTCTCACGGGAGTCCCTGTGCCTGGCAAAGCACCGCGTGACCAGGAAGAGCGCCCCCACCCCAGCCCCCCACTTAACCTAGGGGAAGGAAGAGATTGGTCTGTACGTCCATCACCCCAACTTTTCCAAGAGGTCTCCCCAGAAGACTAGCCCTTGTCTTGCCAGTCTTGAAGCCCAGACAGTTAGCTGCCTGGGGAAGAATGGACACAGTAGCTTGGGCTGGCAGATGCCACGGACCTTCCCCCCGCCTGGCAGAGCGAGTGGATGAAAACTCCCTGCCCGCTGTCAGCTACCCCCAGGGAGGAAAGGAGTTTATCTTTACGTCCACCTCCCCGACTTTTCCAGAGCTGCTGTCTAAACACTTTTGAATCTCTGGACTGGTCAGCACAGTCTAGTTGTCTAGGGGAGAAGAGAGACAGTGCTTTGGACTGATGCCATAGCCTCCCACACCCCTGCTCAGCACAGAGCCGGAGACAAAAATGACAGCCACATGCGTCTCCCTGAGGAGGGCAAGAGTTGGTAGAGGTCCCCAGAATCGCTCAGTGGGTCCTCTGTACAAAGCCGGTCCGCAAAGCAGGAGAGGGGCCTGCTTGGTCGAAGGCAGCGATACCAACAGAGCCCGGGAAAATGAACAATCAGGCAAAGGTGTTTCACACAAAGCAACACGACTTATACCCAGAATTTGTAAAGAACTCTTTCAACTCGACAACGAAAGGGACAAATTTTAAAACGAGGAAAGAATTTGAATACACGTGTCTCCAAAGAAGATATACAAATGGCTCAGAAGCACATGGAAAGACGCTCAACGTCATTATTAGGAAAATGCAAATCAAAGCCACAAATCATTTCACACCCACTAGGACGGATATAAGCAAAAATGGTGAGACCGCTTTGGAAAGCAGTCTGGCAGTACCTCAAGCGGTTAAACACGGGTTACCTAGGTTTATACCAGGAGAAGGGCTGCATTCTTTCTCGAAGCCCTAGGGTAGAATCCATTCTCTTGCCTTTTCTAGCACCTAGAGTCCACCTATACTGTGGGCTTCTGGCCCCTTCTTTCACCTTCAAAGCCAGCAGTATAGCATCTTCAAATTTCTCTCTGACTCTGCTTCCATCATCACATCTCCTTTTGATTAAATTAGCTAGTGGTCTATCTTGTGCATCTTTTCCAAAGAACTTTTTGTTTTTAAATAGGCAGCCCCCCCTTTTTTTTTAATGCTTATTTATTTGTGAAAGAGAGTGTGCAAGCAAGGGAGGAGCAGAAAGAGAGGGAGGCAGAGAATCCCAAGCAGGCTCCTCAGTGACAGCAGAGAGTCCCGTGCAGGGCTCGAACTCATGAACGGAGAGATCATGACCTGAGCCCAAGTCCAATGCTTAACCGACTGAGCCACCCAGGTGCCCCTAGAATTTTGATTAGTGGATTTCATCCACTATTTTTCGGTTTTAAATCTCATCAATTTCTGCATTTGCCTTTATTATCTTTGTGTGCTTTTGGTTTTATTCTTTTTTTCTAGATTTTTGAATTGGGGATCTAATGCCTTTATTTTCCATTTTTAATTTTAACTGATAGAGGTGTTTAGGGCTTTGAATTGTTAACGATCACTGCTTCTTATATAGAGATGCTTTAAATATATAACTATATAAAGGTTTTATGTATATATTCTTGATTCATAGCCTTTTCATTATCATTTTTCAGAAATTCTGTAACTTCTGTGTATATTTCCCTTGTAACCCAAGAGTTGTTTAATAGAATTTTTTAAAAATTTCCAGGTGGAAGTGCTTTCTTGTTTTTAGTTTTCATTTCTAACTTTATTGTGCTGTGTTCAGAAAATATTAATAATGTTTCCCTTTGATGAAACCTATCAATGATTTCTTTGTGCCCTAATACACGATCCCTTTTCAGGAATGTTCACATGGTGTTTAAAAGAAGATATATTCTGGGGGCACCTGGGTGGCTCATTCGGTTGAGCGTCCCACTTTGGCTCAGGTCGTGATCTCACGCTGGTGGGTTCGAGCCCCACCCCTGACTCTGTGCTGACAGCTGGGAGCCTGGAGCCTGCTTCAGATTCTGTGTCTGCCTCTTTCCCCCTCCACCGCTCATGCTCTGTCTCTCGAAAATAAACATTAAAAAAAAATTTTTTAAGAGGGTATATTCTTTATTATCACCGGGCAGTTGCACGCTGTGACCCGACTCTGCCAATCAATATCAAAGTTTCCACTCACCTCCCTCCGATGCTCTACAAATAGAATTTTCGCGTAGTCTTTGACATCATTCCCCCAGCCAGTGCGCGTGCTCTTCCCCACGGCTGACGAATTCCACACCCTGAAATACCCGGCACCCCGGGACACTCGGCGCCCCGACGCCGCTTGGGCCCAACGGCCGCGGCACGTCCTCGCCGCCATCTTGCGCGGCTGACCTTTGACCCGGCGTACTGAAGCGCTGAGTGGCCACGACGCAGGCGCACTCTTCCTCTCTGAGTAGGCACGCTTTGACTCCCGCTTAGGTGCTGCAGCGTGCAGCCTTCTTCTAATTTCTCCTCTCTCTTTCTTCTCCTCTCGTTTTGAGTTACATTTTTCTTACTTTTTCAGCACATATGTTTATATGTTATACTTTTACCCGCAGTCCCACTCTTCTGTTGGCCTTGGCGCTGTAATTAAATACAGGAAATGGTCACCGTCCGTCCTTGCGCCAGTTTCCCCAGTCATCGCTTACTGGATAAAGGTCATCCTGCAGTCCAAGAGTAGGGAGGCTTTCTCGCTAAGGAACCTGATAGTAAATATTTTAGGACTGGTGGGAAGCTGTCAAAATTACTCAGTCTGCTGTTTTAGTGCAAAAGCAGCCACAGACATATACATAAATGGATGGATGCGGCTATGTTCCAATAAAATTTTATTTACAAAAATGGATAGCCAGTTTGCGGAGCCCTGCTGTGATAGTTAATTTTATGTGTCAACTTGACTGAATCACAGGATGCCCAGATATTTGGCCAAGCATTATTTCTAGGTGTGTCTGTATGAAATTACCCCTTGAATCAATGGATTCAGTTTGTCTCCTTCCCCTACCCACCCCCCACCCCCCCACCCCCATCCCAGTGTAGGGGAGCATCATCCAATATGTTGAGAGCCTGATTAGAAGAAAACGGGAGAGGAAGAATTCAGCCCTTCCTGCCTGATTGAATTGGAATATTGATCACCTACCCAAGGCACTCTTGGTTCTCAGGCCTTTAGACTCAGACTGAATTATACCACTGGCTTTCCTGGGTCTCCAGCTTGCAAGTGGAAGATCATGGAACTTCTCCGTCTCCATAATTGTGTGAGCCAGTTCCTTACACAAATCTCTTCCCATACATCCATCCTATGGGTTTTGCTTCTTTGGCGAACCCCACTATGTCTGCTCAAACAGGTTGCTTAGGAAAAGCACCTGTATATGGTAGTCCCTGAGTTCTTCCATGTTCAGGACTGGTTTTCAATAGCCTTGATATTTGAAGGGTATCTCAGGGGCACCTGGGTGGCGCAGTCGGTTAAGCGTCCGACTTCAGCCAGGTCACGATCTCGTGGTCCATGAGTTCGAGCCCCGCGTCGGGCTCTGGGCTGACGGCTCAGAGCCTGGAGCCTGTTTCCGATTCTGTGTCTCCCTCTCTCTCTGCCCCTCCCCCGTTCATGCTCTGTCTCTCTCTCTGTCCCAAAAATAAATAAAAAACGTTGAAAAAAAAAATTTTTTGAAGGGTATCTCAGCTGAAGAACTTTCTTCTTTATCTTTAAAGTCTAATCATTCTGCTAGGCCTAGGAGGCAGCTTCCGTTGATCCTCTCCTCCTGGTATCCATGCCTTTGTTTAGTCCTGCCCCCTTAAGGGTAGGCAGGAATAGTGCCTCACTTCTAACAAATAGAATATGGCAAAAATGATGAGATGTCGCTTCCAAGATGAGGTTATGGACAGACCCTGGCTTCCATTTTCCTCACCCCCTCTTGCTCTCTTCCTCGCACCCTCTGACGGAATCCAGCTGTTATGTCGTGAGCAGAGGCCCACTTGGCAAGGAACTGATCTCGCTTACCAGTAGCTAATGAAGACCTTCCACGTGCCAGAAACCATGTGAGGTCCTCCATCCCCCACATCCAGAATTACCACATCCTCCTAATTCTCCCTCCCAACTATCCCTCAAATTCATCTACTTTTCTCCATGTCTACCACCTTGTTTAATCTTTTGGAGTCCATTCAGTTACTCAAGCCAAAAACACGGGAACTTCATTACTCATTTCTTTCCCTCCCAACCACAGTCAGTCAATCAGCAAATCCTGCTGACTCTTCTTTCAAAATATCCCATTCCATCAACTTCCCTCTATTTCCACTGCTATCATTCTGGTCCAGACCCACCGTCATCTCTCACTGGGTGCCCTCTTGCTATGAGCTATATTCTCCTCTTCCTGAAAGGTAAATCAAAACATTGCACCCACATACATGAAACCCTTCAATGGCTTCTCATCATACCTAGAATAGTCACACCCCTCACATGGCCTGCCAGCCTTTAGATCACCTTGCCCCTGCCCTTTTCTTTTCTTTTTATGTTTATTTATTTTTGACAGAGAGAGAGAGACAGAGCATGAGCGGGCGAGGGACAGAGAAAGAGGGAGACACAGAATCCGAAGCGGGATCCAGGCTCTGAGCTGTCAGCACAGAGCCTGACATGGGGCCAGAACTCACAGACCGAGAGATCATGACCCGAACCAAAGTCAGACGCTCAACCGACTGAGCCACCCAGGCGCCCCTGCCCCTCCTCTCCCCTTTTCTTAGATCTTATCTAGTCCTGTCTCAGCAGCTCCCTGTGCTCCAGCAAAACCTGATTTGTTTCTGTTTCTCAAACAAGCCAAGTTCTTCTCAACTTAAAGCCTTTGTCCTTTCTTTTCCCATATCCTGGAAGGCCCTCCTCCGACTCGTTCCTTCTCCCACTGAAGATCATATGAAGTGGAGTTCTTCCATAACTCTCTCAGCATCATACTCCGTTCATTACCATCATAATCCGTCTCATAGTGTATAATTTTTTCATGTGCGTGGACTTTGCTGTATGTTCTCTGCAATAAGGCAGGATCACGGTTGCTACAGGTGCACACAGGAAGGCACTGAGGCCATCTCTTGAGGAGACACAAAGCTGCCAGGAGTAAGAGGGGCCATCTAGTTTGAGATCCAAAGGATCGTGTGACAAAAGAGGAGGTGGGACGGGTAAGAGGGGACTGTTTTGGCTGAGTGAACAGCGGATAGAGAGGATGGGGACGATATGGCACTTTCAAATGGTTTCTTGTGGCTAGGGTCACAGCTAGAGGCCAAGAGCAGACAGGAGGCTGGACACAACGGGTGGCACGTACAGGACACCTATACGTGAGAACGGTGGTATTTAGAATTTACTCCTTTGACACACCAGTCCCTCTGATAGGGGATTTATGCTACATAAACACTCAAGCATCTGTGCAATAACGTCTGCACGTTCGTTGAAGCCCTGTTTCCATGGGCAAAAATGGAAAACAATTTAAACAGCCGGTAGAAGTTTATCCAAAAAAGAGAATACCGCACAGCACTTCAAAAGAATGTGGATGCTCTAAATGTGCTGATTCTGGACTTATCTGTCCAAGATAAACTGACGATGGAAAAAACAAAACCAGGGGCACCTGGGTGGCTCAGTCGGTGGAGTGTCTGACTCTTGATTTCAGCTCAGGTCATGATCCCAGGGTTGTGGGAATGACCCCGGTGTCAGGCTCTGTGCTGAGTGTGGAGCCTACTTGGGATTCTCTCTACCCCCCCACCGCCTTCTCCCTCTGCCCCTCTCCCCTGCTTTCTAAAATTTAAATACATATATATATTTTAAAAAATAAGATAAATAAATATATTTAAATAAATATGTTTATTTAAATAAATATTTAAATAAATTTAAATATATTTACATAAATTTTATTTAAATATTTTAATATATTTTAAATAAATATTTATATGAATATATTTAATATTTAAATAAATATTTATATAAATAAATAAATTTAATATTTATATAAATATATATTTGTATAAATATATTTAATATTTAAATAAATATATATTTATATAAATATATTTAAATAAATATATATTTATATAAATATATTTAAATAAATATATTTAAATATATTTAAATAAATATATGTAAACAAATATATATTTAAATAAGTATATATAAATGTACTTAAATAAATATATTTAAATAAATATATATAAATATATTTTTAAAAAGGAAAAAACAAAATATGGCACCCAACAGTGTATAGAGAACAATTTCATTTTAAATAAATATATATGCTTGTAGATACACAGAGTATCTCTGGGAGAAAACAAAAAAAAAACAGTTTCAGTGGTTGTCCCTGGAAGTGAGGGGAAGTATATGACTTGGAGACACATGGGAGAGACACTTGGTCTACATTATACACCCTTTTGTACCTTTTACAAATACAAAATACAAATTAAATCATAACTCTTTAAAAGAGCGTCAGTACTAAAAAGTGAGGAAAAGGCTTTGACCTTCAGACTTTTCTTGATCATCACTTGGCACACTTACTACCTCTCTCTTGTTTTCTCTTGTTATTTTATTCTAAAATAAAGAAGCAGAGTGAGGCTCTAAGGCAGGGGAGCTGGGAAGTTACTTGGATTGGTCACTTCTTTTTTATTCTTTTTTTAATGTTTATTTTTGAGGGAGAGACAGAGTGTAAGTAGGCCAGGGGCAGAGATTGAGAAACACAGAATCCGAAGCAGGCTCCAGGCTCCGAGCTGTCAGCGCAGAGCCCAACACAAGGCTCTAACTCAAGAACGTTGAGATCATGACCTCGTGAAGGCTGAACCGACTGAGCCACCCAGGGGCCCTTGGGTTGGCCACTTCTACCTGCATTCACTATTGTCTCCTCCAAGTGTGGCATAGACAACTTGTTCTTAGACCCGCTAAAGATTTGGCTTCTCTGAGACTCCTCTGGAGCTGGGGAAGTGGTCAGGTGTCTCTGCTCCAAACGGCACTCACAGAAGACAGTAGGAACGGAAATGTCCCCACGGCCATCCAATCACATGGGTCTTTCTCCTTTCTTATGGTGTCTGTGCCCCTAGATCTTGCTGCCAGAGTATTCAGTAGGGTAATATGCATGGCAGCTTTTAAAGCCTTTGTGTTTACAGAAAAAGTTGTAGGTTCATCTTGAGCTAAATTCTCACCTCCGCATTCTCAGCTCGCTTGTGCAGATGGCATTTCAGGGACAGCTATTTCGGTGACAGCTACGTGCTGACTGGCGGGGCCTTCTCATGGCTGAGCCGAATCACAAGGGTCAGTGATGGTACCAGATGGACCTTCACCTTCTCGTGTTGATTCAGCATTTATAACTTGTTAAAAAAAAAAAAAAATAGGATGTGGAACTCCCTCCCCCACCCCTTCTTTCTCATTTTTATTTCCTCGCCCATTTTATTACTCCCCAACCAGAATTCTCACAAGGGCAAAAACAATTGAAACGTGTGAATCACATGTCAACAGCAGCCCTGATGTTTGTGCAGGAAGCAGCTACAACAATGAGCAAAGGAAGGGAGAGGGCTGTGGGGGCAGGCGGTGCCAGGCGTTAAAGTGGGCGCCCCAGACGCCTGTGAAACCAGCCCTGAGACAGAGAAAATGCTGCCAAGAAACAAGATCCCTAGGTGAATGGAAAAGGCAGACCTCTAGGATTTGATGGTACAGAATGTATCATAATCTCTCATGTAACAAATTGTATGTGTTAAGCTTTGTGTGAGCCACTGATGATATATACAAGTAAATTAACTAAAGGAGCTTACGGATCAGCACAGAAGATAACTTTTTGCCCGCGATGAGGACTGGGGGTACCGAGGAGGTAGGCTCATCCCCTGGGGACCATCGCGCTAAGGTCCTGGCCCCCGTTCTCTGCTTTCCTGCTGCCTGTGAGTAACGCGCTCCGCACTAACATGTGGAAAGCCTCAAGGTTCTTCTTCCATGTGCCATCATGAGAAGCCCCCAGGCTCTAAAAATCATGGAGATCTGAGGTGGAATCCCAGCCCTGCCGCGTCACCCTGGGCAGGCTTCTGAGTTTGTTTCCACATTTCTAGAAAGGGGCTATTATGCAGCTCCCATGGTTACTTTAGTGACTAAAATAACATGTTGTTTTGCACTAGTTTTCAGACTTAGCACGAAGTAGGTGTTTCAGTCCCCCAGATCACTCAGGACTATGCATATTCATCGGATATTTGTAATTTGTTAATTAGAAGGAATAATTGAATCTATTTCCGTACACTCATCTGAATGACAGATGAGTACAATATCACAGAAGCTTTGTAGCTACAAGAGATATGTCAGTGTTCTGGCTTCAACCATAGTTTCCATTCTTCCCTAATGGTTTCCATTAATGAGCCAAATTATCAAAAACTGCCCTTCCCTCTCATTCCTTCATATGTCTCAGAGCAAGGTCAGCAACTCTGCTTTAGCATGTCAGCACCGGATCAACGCTTGAAGGTTCTGATTGGTTTGTAGGTACAATAAAGTACGTTACAAGGTAGTAGGAACACATGCGTCACCAGAAGGGATCAGGCTGTACCCTAGATGAAGCGGTGTCTTTTCAGACAGTTCTAGAATGAAACCCAGTGAGGAGAACAAGGTCATGATTTCACCGAACTGGGGGGGCCTGCCTCAGAGCCCAGGCTCTGCAGGAAAGGGGGAGAAAACATGCGTGGGTAAGGAATTCTAGCCCATTGTGCACCCCCCACACCAACCTAATGACAGTTTTCTCCCAGACAGATGAGGTGACAGACTGCCACCTCCGCTAACAGAAAATGGCTTTGTAGTAAGTGGTATACACATAGCTCTGATAGGTTTTCTATCGGGACCAGAATGTTTTCTGAAGCTGTCTTAACAACACAGTAGATATATATGACTTCTCCTTCACCCGGCCTCATTACCATCTAGCTCCTTGCTCAAACATCCTCCTGAAACCTTCCTCTGGCTGGTGGTTTCCATCCTGATTTTTCTCGACAGGTAAAATGTTGTTCAAGCCCTCTTTTAAAGTATTCTTTAGCTGATCTGTGATGCAACCCAGAAAAAAAAAAAAGTTTTATTGGAGAAGAAAGTCGGGGAAAACATATTGAGAAGTGTACTCTCTTTCTTGGGCAGGAAGAGGGCTAGAGGTTCCCAGTTTCTTGGATATTGGGAATAAGTGATCCTTAGCTATACTAAATTAAAAAAAAAAAAACAATGAAAACTTTCTAAAAATATTTTGGAAGAGCAAAGAAAAAGTTTAAAAAGCATAAGAAAAAATAATACATCCCACTAAATCGTAAACATAGTCAAGGTCACAAAGAGAAACCAAGACCCAAATTCCCAAAACCTCAGGGTTCTGTTTTTTGTTTTTTGTTTTTGCTTGTGGTTTAAATCAGCCGACTCTTCTCCCTTCCAGAGGGTCCCTTTCTCAGAGGCCCCAGCAGCCCACTTAGCAGAGGTCAAACCCATCAACAAAGGTCAATGCTGGTGGCCCCCCCTGCCACAAAATTCCAAAACTCGATTGTCAAAAATCTCCAGCGCAGATTAGATAATAGCGTGTTTCATAATTTAAAAAAAAAAAAAAAAAAAAAAAGCAAGACTAACCATGTAGGTAAGATCCATTCCTATTTCTCAAGAATCAAAGTTATCTGAAAACAAGAGTTCACAGAATGCCTTTGCTGAACTGCACGGTGATAAATGATGTCCAGGCTCAGCGCTATCCTACAGGGCTTTATGACTCCCCCAAGAATCACATGGTTGGGTTGGTCTGTGTGGTGTGAATGTTAGCAAAGCCTTTGAAACTTTTTTGAAATTAAGTGGTTCATTTAGGGCATATTAATCAACTTAATTAGGAGTTCCCATTTCCCAATCATTGGGGGGGGGGGAGTTGGTGAGTGGGTTCTACAAGAAAAAGCGTTGACTGACCTTTTTTTGTGATCACAAAACCTTTCACTGGGTCCATCCAGTCAGCCGTCCACACAACAGATCTTTATTGACGCCTGTGTTTCGTGCTGGGAGCTTCTGTGGTGCTTGCAATTCTTCTATTCACCCCACGCCTCCCCTGACCCCTCGGTTTCTAATCACTTTCCTGTCTAGTCATTTGTGACAGAAATCGTGAAATAAAGACTTGCCCTGCTCCCCCCCCCCCGCCCCCCGAACTTCTCAGAGGTTCGCGAAGCTACCCAGAGCTGCTTAGGGCTGAGATGTTTCCACAAACGCGCCCCTTCTGAGAAGAAATATTAGGGGCTTTAAGTGAAACAAAGTATTCATTTATGCCCTGTTTCTGAAAAGTCTTGTTTTTTACGGTGAGTTCATGCTGGGAACCAGAGGCAGACATCACCTCATTTGATTGTCACGTGGGTTTCGCACACTCAGCCTCCGGTACCTGCTCCCCGATCTGCTGCTGAGAGCCTCTCCCAGACTCGAGACTGATGTTCCAACATCTGTCAAGTGCTTTTTCAAAAATAAACTTACCAGAGAATCTCACTTTCCCCTTCATCGTTCCTCAAATTAGGAAAAAGAGTTCATTACGCATGAAATCTGAAATAATAGGATTACTTTCTAAGCAATTAAATACTTAGCCATTTTAACCCTCCAGATGGGAAGCACAGCCAAATGCCTCTTTCACATAGAACAATAGTTTAACAAGGCGATGTCAACGTCTTTTGACGAAAACCCCTTAACAGAGTTTTTAAAGGGCTCTTTATTTGCAAACACTAAGGGTCACCTGTATAAATGGTCACAGAACTGCAAACTTTGTCTCAACTTCTTTTTTTTTTTTTTTTTTTTTTTTTAACCCACTAGAAGTGTCTGGAGTCTAACAGCAGTGGGTGTTTTCTTCCCTTCAGTGATATCACTGTTTTTCTTTTTTGTTGTTGTTCCTTTGAAATCCTGGCCTCCCTAAAAAAAATAAAATAATAATAAAAATATATCTCCATTTATCTCCACTGGGTCTGCCAGTGAATGCACGGCGCTTGTCAGCACATGCTGGCTGCACTCTGCGTCTCTGGGCCCTCATACCTGTTGACCTTGAGAAACTGGTCAAGGCATTTTAAGGCATTTGAAAAACGTAAAGTCTCAGGGCACCTGGGTGGCTAAGTGGGTTAAGCGTCCGACTCTTGATTTCAGCTTAGGTCATGATCTCAGCGTTCATGGGATCGAGCCCCACAGCGGGCTTTGTGCTGATAGCACTGCTTGGGATTCTGTCTCTCCCCCTCTCTCTCTGCCCCCTTCTTTCTCTCTCTCTCTCTCTCTCTCTCTCCAGGGAAAATCACTAACAATGATGAGTATGGAGAGAGCAATCGCTCTTACATTACAGTCAAACTCCTGGCCCCTGAGGCCGGAAGAAGAACTGGGGTGGGGGCAGCCAGAGGGAGCAGTTTGCTTGGCGAGGCTGGACCCCTCCTCCAGGAAAATCGCCTTCTGTACGTTTTCTATATCTAGCGGCTACCAGACTATTTCGCCAATAAACAGTAACTCTTAACCCCATTTGATAATGATTCTTATTGACAGGCACGTCTCTGAATCTGGCCTGAATCTGCCCCTGGCACTGGGGCTTAGAACAATCTGGAAAGGTCCTGTTCGGGGACCTCAGAGGGCCTGATATTATTTAAGCCATCTCTCCTGACTTTTGTGTGAACTCTTCATAAAGGCTCATAACACTCCTGGAAAGGTGGTTTCCTCTGATTTCCAAAGACAGCAAAAGTTTCTCTAGCATCGCACAAGGAAGGCCCCTGGGGCTCTGGGGAAGGTTCGAATTGGACGAGGCTAATTCCTAGTTTTTAAATCCTGCTAGCAGAGCTCCCTCCCTCCCTTTAGGCCAATAAGTCATATTAACCCAGGGATTGATGTTGCTGTTCCCACCTCATCATAAAGGTCACTTTCAGGAATGGGAAAAGGACACATTTGCATATATTGCTAGAAGTCCATTGTCCTGCGAACACTGCCTCCAGCCACACAAAGGCTTCCTCACCCAGCCGAGTCACAGGGGACCTCAGAATTCTTATCTGTCTCGATGGTCCTGAATATATGGCCCATGTCACCGCATAAAAATATGA